>NC_143583.1:28128094-28451532 GCF_048544385.1 Mastigoproctus giganteus
GAACAGACTTCCATCCCTTGTTATGGAAGTTGATAGCCTAAATAAATTTAACGCTCAGCTGGACAAGTATTTCGAACGAACGGAGGGATGAAGTGGAAATTTTTTTTTTTTTTTTTTTTTTTTTTGGCTGATGCTGCATAAGCTTGCTTTCTTGCATCATATGCCTCTACTAATGCTAATGCTAAGGTTTTACAGAGATACTAAATAGGTTTAGTAGCACTCATCAGCTTCTTATTTTGAATTTAACCAGCGATTTTTGGAAGTTACGACTCCCGGTGTTGGTGCCAATATTGTTGAACTAGCCGCCATATTGTAGTCAATAAGAAATAGCAGCATAATGTATATATATCTCGAACTGATAGCATAAGGTATAAAGTAAAACTAGATAATGTAATATGAAGCACTCAATTAGGAATCTGTTAGTTATTATAGTATTATCAATTAATCAAAAATATTATTAATCTTATTAAATTTCCATCATTAATTAAATTGTATTTAAATGGAAATCATGACCAGATTAGAGCTGTGAAGCAAAGATCACAGACTAGCAAGAGTGCAGTAACACTGGGGGAGAAATGAAGGTGGTGATTCTTCAATGCATCACAGTCAAAAAATGTGTGAAATGTGAAATGTTTGCCGACCTTTCTAAAACAGGACATAATCTAGCCAAGGAGTATACCTTTGTGTGCACTAGGTGTCTAGAGTGTCAAGGAATTAGGCACCAACTCAAAAGTTCTGATGGGCATCTATGAGAGCTTGAGTTATAGGGTAAATGCCCTCAAAGAAATTAATATGAGGGGGCCCATCAAGCTCGCAGCTGCCCAGTTCAATGGCAGAGCTCACTCCTATGCATCAGGCAACATAGAGGCAATCTCCAAGGCAGAATGCACTGGTCCCAAAGGAACTAGTTATTATTGTTGACACTACTGTAAGGGAGACGGGGAATATTTTTTTTTTTTTTTTTTTTTTTTTTATGTGAACCCCAAACATGAGAGGTATTAGAACCTATAGTACTTAGTACCATGCTTGGGTTGGAGGTTGAGAAGACGAAAGAAGATATTTGTTGACATTGGACTTGAACTTCTGTAGATTGTAATTTTCAGGAAATGTGTATGAAGGAAGGCTGTTCCAGAAAACGGCAGTTGAATGAATAAATGAGGAAGATGAAAAGTTGGTTCTGTGGGTTTGAAGTTGGACAGTAAATGGATGTTGGCTGGTGGCGGCACGTGTTCGGACTGTTTTGAAAGAGAGAGCGGGAATTATAGAAGCCAATTCAGAAGAACAGTGCCAATGGAAGTATCTGTAGAAGAGGCATGCAGCAGAAACAGTGCGTCTATGAGAAAACGAGTGGAGAGACTCTGTTAGAGATGAATCATTAATTAACCTAACTGCCCTCTTCTGAATGGAATCAAGAAGCCTGAGAGAGGTTTTGGGGGCACCACCCCAGATGTGGGAACAATATTCCATGGCAGGGCGGATTTGCGATTTATACAGAGTGAGCAGCTGTTTGGAAGAAAAGTAACGCTGAGAGCGAAAGAGAAAACCAAGTTTTTTAGATGCAGAGGAAGCAATATTTGTAATGTGCTTGTGCAAGAGAAATATATCATTTTGCCTAGAAATCGGAGTGTCACTAAAGATAAGCATAGGAGCAGAAGAATCCTTTTTGCGAGATATAAGACAAGACTGAGTTTTAGAAGGGTTGAAATCAACTAAGTTGTCTTTGCCCAACTGGAGAATTACCTGAAGATCGGTATTTAAGGAATTGGTAGCAGATTTTCGAGAAGTTGAAGCTGATTGAGGAGGACAAGGTTTCTCAAAATGGAAAGTTGAATGCAATGTGCTATCATCGGCAGAACTATGGATAGGATTTCCAGTCAATGGAAGAAGGTCATTGATATACAAGAGGAAAAGAGTGGGGGAAAGAACTGAACCTTGGGGGACACCGGCATTAGTGGAGAAGTTAGAAGACCGAGAGCCATCTACCATCACCCTCAGTGAGCGATCACAGAGAAAACTGGATAACCAATTACTAAAAACAGTTGGCAAACCATAAGATGGAAGCTTGTTTAGAAGACCTTTATGCCAAACACGATCAAAAGCCTTTGAGATGTCAAAAGCAACTACTTGTGTTTCACCGAACCTTTCCATTGAATTAGTCCATAAATGGGTAACATAAGCCAGAATATCACCAGTGGATCGACACTGACGGAATCCATACTGGCGATCGTTGATCAGACGGAAGGTTTCTAGGTAGTTTAAGAGTTGGCGGTTAATTGATTTCTCCATTACTTTAGAAAGAGTAGAAGTAATTCCAATGGGATGATAATTAGATGGGAGGGATTTGTAACCCTTTTTTAGGAACTGGCTGGATATGAGCAAATTTCCAAGCAGAAGGAAAAACACCTTTGGAATAAGAAAGTGAAAAAAGGCAGCAAAGAATAGGAGTAAGTTCAGGAGCACAGGTTTTGAGAACAAGTGGAGAAATACCATCAGGACCTGGAGCTTTCTTAGCATCAAGATTCATCAAAATCCTTCTGATATCCTTTTGATGGAAGACCACAGGAGGCATTGAATGGAGCATGTTGGGAATGGTGGGAGGTGTTTTACCAAGATCATTAATACATGAGCTGGAAGAAAAATGGGATGCTAGCAGGTCAGTTTTATCCTTGGCTGAAGTGACAACAGAACCATCTGGTTTGGACAGAGGTGGGAGCAGAGATGGGCAAAAGTTGCGGCCAATAGCTTTGGCAAGAGACCAGAATGCTCGGCTACCATTAGGGCAAGAAGCAAGTTTTCTACTCTTAGCCTGTTCAAACTCTAGTTTGAACTGATTAATAACTGCTTTACAATTGTTGCGAGCTTTGGCGTAAGCAGAAAACGAAACTGAAGAATTAGAAACAAGCCAATTATTACGATATGCAACATTCTTCTCTTGAACAGCCTTAGCACATTTATTGGAAAACCAAGGTTTAGATAAAGGACGAGATTTTAAAGTGGAGTGTGGGATAAAGGATTCCATTCCTGCAAGAATAATTTCACTGACACGATCTGAGCAAACGTTAACATCAGAAGTTTTCAAACAGTAATCCGACCAAGGAAAAGAAGAAAAGAAGTCTCGCAGGTCATCCCATTTTGCATTCTTGTAATGCCAAACAACACGAGGTTGGGAATAGCCATGAGATAAAGGTTCCATTGGAGAAGAGACAATCACCAAGTTGTGATCTGAAGTGCCTAAAGGACCTCTCACTTCGACCGTGTACTTAGAAGGGTTGTTTGTGAGAAAAAGATCAAGCGTATTGGCTGTATGATTAGGATTGTCTGGTATTCTTGTAGGTAAATGAACAATCTGTGCTAGGTCATTAGTAATTGCAAAAGCCTCAGCATCTCGACCTGCTGGGTCGGTGTGACTAGAAAACGGAACCCAGCTGGAGTTGCGAACATTAAAATCACCAAGGAAAATTACCTCACTGTTAGGAAAGTTGGACTGGAGAAAGTCAAGTTGCAAAGAGAGGAAGTCTAAGAGCTACAAGTGATTAGTGGAGTTGGGAGAACGGTAGAAACAACAGATGAATTTGGCACAATGAGGTAGAGAGATTTTCAGCCAGAGAAGATCAAAGAGAGGAGATTCCAAATTGCCAAGTCTCTGACAGGGAATATCAGAACAGACATATGCACAAGTACCACCTTTGAGGCGAAAGGAATCATACAGTGAATAATTTGGGCATCTGAGATGAGCAGTAGTTGGATCAACCGATAACTGAGATTCTGTCAGAAAAAGTACATGGAGTTTGGCAGACTGCAAGTGGAAATGGACATCGTTGAGATTAGAATTGAGACCACGTATATTTGTGAAATGAATTAGGAAGTCCTTGGGAGGTTTAGATCTTTTTGCAGATAAGCTTGCTCTATTAGTTTGAATATACTATGAAAGCAGGATAGGTGGAAGAGGTCCAGGGTATGTCTGCCAGGGACAAAAGTTGATGATGTCACAGAGCAGATATCATCTTTTAAGGGCACAAAAGGTGATATTGTTGTACACATTGGAACCAATGACATTAAGAGTAAGAGATCTGCAGATTTACTCAACAAGTACAGGTCAACGTTGAAAAAAAGTCATTAGGGTTGAATGTGAAAGTGTCTGCAATTCTGCTCAAACACGATAGGAGGGAGTATATGATGAGAGCCTTGTCAATCAATTCGGCCCTGGAGAGGTTGTGCAAGGCTCAAGGGGGTAGAATTTTTTTCAGCCTGGTCTGTGCTTGTTGACAGGAGAGACTGCTTCTACAGGGATGGGGTACACTTAAACAGAAAGGGGGTGCAAGAATATTTGCTGATGCTATCGAGGCAGTGTTAGGTGGGTCGGAAAACTGCTAGCTTGGAGGGGATACACAGACTAAAAGGTTAATAGTGGCTGCAGGCATAAGCAAAAGTTATTCTTGCACTGCTTCTATTAGAATGAGCAGCAGCCTGGAAAGCAAGGCAATGGAGATTTCCAGGACTGCTAGGAGTCATACTGGAACAAATAAATACATGGGCTGTGTTAGGGTAACTAAGACTAGAAACAGGTGCATGTATACTTGCATGTACACCAATGCTAGGAGTATAGTTAATAAATTTGATGAGCTTGAAGTGCTAGTCAAGACATCAAAGGCAGATATTGTTGTGATATCAGAGACGTTGTGCCAACAGACATAAGCAGTGCATAATTGGAATTTGGGGAGAACAATGTGTACAGAAAGGATAGACAGGACAGGAAAGGAGGAGGAATTATGCAGTCAGTTAAGAAACACATAAAATCTAAGGATTTTATGTGTTTCTATAGTTACTTGTGTCACCTTTTGAACACCCTTTTTTTGGCATGGGTGGACAATGCAACGTTGAGTCTGTTTGGTGTGACATAAGCACTGGGAAATAAAAAATGAGAATAGGTGTGTGTTATAGGCCTAATGAATCTGATGAGTATGAGGAGCAATTGGGTGGAGAAATAGAGTGGGCCAGTAAATCAGAATGTCTTATAATTGGGGATTTTAATTTTCCAGATATCGAATGGAACTTGTGGTTTGGTCACTAGCACACTAGTAAGACTTTTGTGGATGACTGTTTTCTACAGCAGCATGTTCGACAGGCAACCAGAGGGAGTAATACTCTTGATCTGATTATCAGCAGTAATTATTCATGCATTACGAATTTGCAGATAAAGGCACAACTGGGTGACAGTGATCACAATGTACTGATGTGGGAATTACTTAAAGATGTAACTACCATCAAGGCTAAAGGGAAAGGCTATTGCTTTCTTAAAGGTGACTACAGGGGTCTCAGACAGTTTTTAAGTTCTGTACAGTGGGATCAACTGATGTTACCAATGTTGAATTCTAAATGGGAAGCCTTCAGGGACTTAATTTTGGAGGCTACTAGGCTTTTCATTCTAAGAAATACTGTTTAAGGTTTAGACCTAAATGGATGTCAGATGAACTAATGAGACATGTGGCAGAGAAGAAAAATGTATGGGATGCATATAAAGTATCAGGTGACACAGAAGCCAATGGCAGATATAAACTAGTCTGTAATCAAGTCACAAAGGAGGTAGTAGTAGTGGTAGTAATAGTAGTAGTAGTAGTAGCATGTGATGCAAGAAAGCAAGTGTATGAGCTTATGCAGCATCAGCCAAAAAAAAAAAAAAAAATATCACACCATTCCCTCCAAATGCCTGTCCAGTTCCTCCTTAAATTTATTCAACCTATCAACTTCCACAACGACAGATGGAAGTTTGTTCCAGCAATTAACCACCCGCTGGGTAAAGGCAAATTTCTGCACATCTATTCTACATCTGTCCTTTCTTAATTTGAATTTATGCCCCCTTAGGTTCGTAATCTGAACAAGTGGAAGGATCCCATCAGAATTCAGCATGCTGAACCCATTCAAGGCCTTATACACCTCAATCAGATCACCGCGCAGGTGCCTAGTCTCCAGCCACTGCAATTTGCAGAACTTAAGCCTCTCTTGATAAGAGGATCCCTTCATTCCCCTCACCAATCTTGTTGCCCTTCTCTGTACACGCTCAAGTAAATCTACATCCTTCCTAAAATGAGGCCTCCAGACCTGTACGCAGTACTCAAGGTGTGGCCTGACCATTGCCTTATACAGAGGGATAATCACCTCCTTTTCCCTGCTAGCAAAATTCCTATATATCATTGACAAAACCCCATGACCTGCCCTGGCAGCCTGTCTGCATTGCTCAGAAAACTTCAATCTGCCTGCACAATTACTCCCAGGTCTTTTTCATTTTCTACCACCTTAAGTGTAGTACCACACAGTTGGTACGTTTCTCTGGGGTTACTTCTACCCATATGCAGTACTTTGCATTTGTCAAGGTTAAACTTCAGTTGCCACTTCTTAGCCCATCTGCCCAAATTATCTAGATCCTGTTGCAGTAGCACACTGCCATTACTGTCATTAACAACCCTGCCAACCTTTGTATCATCTGCAAACTTTGACATTAAGCCTGATATACCTTCATCAATATCATTGATAAATATACAAAACAACAGTGGACCTAACACCGAACCCTGTGGGACCCCACTAATAACATTAGTCCAAGAAGAGCAGCACCCATTGATTACCACCCTCTGTCTTCTCCCACTTAACCATCCTTTTATCCATTGTAGCAACTTACCCTTAATACCATTCTGCTCCAATTTGTACAACAGTCTTCCATGTGCAACAGTGTCAAAAGCTTTCCTGAAATCCAAATATATGATATCAAAATTATTTTTTGCATCCAGTTCCTTTGTAAGCACATCATAATATCCTATTAAATTTGTCAGACAAGACTTTCCCTTAACAAACCCATGTTGTGTCTGAATTATTGCTGCAGTTTTGTCTAGATGATCCTGCAATGCATCTTTAACCAGGAACATTTATTTTACCAGGAACAGAAGTTAAACTAACTGGTCTGTAATTACTCGTGTCACCCTTCGATCCCCCTTTGTGAATTGGGTATACATTTGCACATCTCCAGTCCGTGGGAACCTCCCCTGAGTCCAAGGACGCTCTCATAATTATGGCTAAGGGTTTGCTTAGTTGCTTTGCTGCCTCCTTTAATATAACTGGATAGATCCCATCCACCCCAGGTGCTTTTCTTACGTTTAACTTCAACAATTTCTCTTCCACTTTGCTCTCAGTTATTACAAAATCATTAAGTATCCTGCTACAATTTGATAACCTTCTGCCATTTTCAAACCTTAATAATTCCTCACGTGTGAATGTAGATGCAAAATACTCATTCAGTTTGTTTGCTATCTGAGCAGGATCATCAACAGTCGAACCATCGATGTCAAGTGAACCAACCTGATTCATCCCCTTCCTTTTAGAGTTTATATAAGTAAAGAAATCCTTGCTGTTTTTCTTAGCATCTTTTGCCAAGGATTTCTCGTAATCTGCCTTCGCCTGCCGAACCTCCTTTGTGACCTGATTACAGACTAACTTATATCTGCCATAGGCTTCTGAGTCACTTGATAATTTATATGCATCCCACGCATTTTTCTTCTCTGTTACGAGTCTCATTAGTTCATTTGACAACCATTTAGGCCTAAACCCTGAACAATATTTCTTAATCGGTATGAAACTTTTAGTAGCTTCCACGATTAATTCCTTGAATGCTTCCCACTTAGAATTTACTGTTGGTAACATCTTCAGTTGATCCCACTGTACAGAATTTAAAAACTGTCGGAGACCACTGTACTCGCCTTTACGGAAGCAAAAACCCTTTCCTTTACCCCTGATGGTAATTAAATCTTTAAGTAAATCCCACGTCAGTACACTGTGATCACTGCCACCTAGTGGTTCTTTTATCTGCAAATTCCTAATACATGAATGATCACTGCTGATAACCAGATCAAGAGTATTACTTTTTCTGGTTGCCTCTCGAACATGCTGCTGTAAAAAACAATCATCCAATAAATCCACAAAAGTCTGACTAGTGTGTGAGTGACCAACCCACAAGTTTCAGTCAATATCTGGGAAGTTAAAATCCCCCATTAAAAGACATTCCGATTTACTAGCCCACTCTATTTCTCTGTACAATTGTTCATTGTACTCATTCAAGTCATTAGGCCTATAACACACTCCTACTCTTATTTTTGCTTTTGCAGTGCTTATGTCACACCAAACTGACTCAACAGTGCACTGTTCATCTATATCAACTGGATGCACTTCTTTTGATTTTATGTTTTTCTTAATTAACAGCATAACACCTCCTCCCTTCCTATCCTGTCTATCCTTTCTGTACACATTGTACTCCCCAAATTCCAGTTCGGCATTCCTTATATCTGTGTGACACCACGTCTCTGATAAGGTAAGACAGGCAAAGGCAGATTACGAGAAATCCTTGGCAAAGGATGCAAAGAAAAACAGCAAAGAGTTCTTTACTTATATAAACTCTAGAAGGAAAGGGATTAATCAGATTGAACCACTTAACATAGATGGGTTAGCTATTGATGATCATGCTCAGGTAGCTGATAAACTAATGATTATTCTGCATCAGCATTCACACATGAGGAGTTATTCATTGCGGGGAGTGCTAGAACTTTACCAAACTCTAACAGGGAGCTAAGTGGAAGAGAAATTGTTGAAGTTAAACATACAAAAAGCACCTGGGGTGAATGGGATCTATCCAGTTATATTAAAGGAGGCAGCAAAGGAAGTAAGCAAACCCTTAGCCTGATAAATGCTGAGGAGTGCAGCTAATTATGAGAGCTTCCTTGGACTCAGGGAAGGCCCCATGGACTGGAGGTGTGCAAATGTATCACCAATTCAAAAAAGGGGGTTCAAAAGGTGACACAAGTAACTACAGACCTGTTAGTTTAACTTGTGTTACAGAGAAAATAATGGAATCACTGGTTAAAGAAACTGGTTAAAGAGGTCTTGTCTGACCAATTTGATTGGATACTATGATATGGTCACAAAGGAACTGAATGCCAAAAATAATTTTGATATCATATACTTGGATTTCAAGAAAGCTTTTGATACTGTTGCACATGGAAGACTGCTGTACAAATTGGAGAGGTATGTCATTAAGGGTATGTTGCTACACTGGATAAAGGGATGGTTGAGTGGGAGATGACAGAGAGTGGTAACAATGGACACTGCTCTTCATGGACAAATGTTATTAGTTGAGTTCCCCATGGTTCAGTGTTGGGCCCATTGTTGTTTTGTATATTTATCAATGATATTGATGAAGGTATATCAGGCTTAGTGTCGAAGTTTGCAGATGATACAAAGGTTGGCAGGGATGTTAACAACAGTAAAGACGGTATGCTACTCCAACTGGATCTAGATAAGTTGGGTAAATGGGCTGAGAAGTGGCAATTGAAGTTTAACATTGACAAATGTGAAATACTGCATATGGGTAGCAAAAACCGAAGAGAAACCTACCAACTGTGTGGTACTACACTCAGGGAAGTGGAAAGCGAAAAGGACCTGGGGGTAACTGTGCACTGAAATATGAAGTTTGCTGAGGAGTGCAGATGGGCTGCCAGGGCAGGTCATGGAGTCTTGCCAATGATATATAGGTATTTTTATAGCAGGGACAGGGATGTGATTATTCCCATTTATACAAGGCAATGGTCAGGCCATACCTAGAGTACTGTGTACAGGTCTGGAGGCCTCATTTTAGGAAGGATATAGAGTTGCTAGAATGAGTACAAAGAAGGGCAACAAGACTCGTGAGGAAAACAAAGGTTAAAGAAAGGTTTAAGTCCTGCAAATTGCAGTGCCTTGAGAGTAGGCACCTGTGAGGTGATCTGATTGAGATATATAAGGCCTTGAATGGGTTGAGCAAGCTGAATGCTGATGGAATTCTTCCCTTTGCTCAGATTAAGAACCTGAGGGAGCACAGATTCAAATTGAGGAAAGACAGTTGTAGAACAGATGTGCGGAAATTTGCCTTTAGCCAGCGGGTAGTTGATTGGTGGAACAGACTCCATCTTTTGTTGTGGAAGTCGATAGCCTAAATAAATTTAAGGCTGAGCTGGACAGGCATTTGGAACAAATGGAGGGGGTGAAATGGGAGGATGTTTTTTTTTTTTTAGCTGATGCTGCATAAGCTTGCATTCTTGCATTGTATGCCTCTACTAATGCTAATTGTACAAAGCAGCTCCACAAATGTTCACTGATGCCACAAGATGATCACTCAGAATGGATCCTCTGAGAGGATCCGATGTTGAGCATATCACAACTATTTAGATACTTTCACCTTGGTATCTAAGACAGTTATAGAATAATTCAGACCTGTGTTTTTTTGTTTATTTGAAAGAGATTCTAAAATTTCATCAAATATGGTTCACTGTATCTAATGAACTAATACTAATAATAATACATTCAACCTAATAATATACATTCAGTGCTTTTCTTTTTTGCATTTTTCTCACTGGCATGTAAAACTATAAAAATTCAGGAACAAATACTATGGCTGAATCCAAGTAATATGGTATGTGGCAGAAGAGAAAAGATAATAAAAATTAAGCCATACACATAATCAAGCTAAAACAATGTCCTTTCAGTGTGTAAACATTCTTAAAATATAACTACTAAAAACAGAAGCCACAAGAATTGCATTCAGTGATTGGGTTTTTAAATAACTATACAATAGGTTAGTAATTTAGACATTTGCTGATAATGTTAATGAGAATTAAATGATTTACTTTACAAAAGATAAATGGACTAAATGCAACAGTTCCATTTTCCTGTCTCCATGGCTGGGAAATAATAAATGGAAGTAAACCTAACCAACTTCATTATGGTCAAAATTTCTCAAGGAAAAAACTTTAATAATTTCTGTCTACCATATTGATTGGTGGTGCATAAGCTTGCTCCCTTGTATAATTTTGCTGATACTAATATTCTAACCAAATAAAAAACATTTTCAATATAGGAAAAAAAAAAAATCTTCCATAGATGAATTGGATAATCTCAACACAATATCAGTTATACATTTTTAACTTACCACAATATGCTGGAAGAGCCATGATCTCATAATGCTTGTGGCATGCTTAGGAAGAACACCTCTCTTCTGCTTTTTCTTACTTAGCAGATCATCATCTTCATCCCCACTGTTATTTAACGGAGTCCTTGGAGCTGAAAGAGATCCCTTCCTTTAATATTGTGAAATATGGGTATATATTTAATATTGTTGCATATAATGCCAAGCTGTATGGTTCAAATTATTATATGCAACAATATATTAAACATACAGTTCAAGCTACCATTATCAACTATATTGTCAAGGTCTGACACTATTGTGTGAATTTAGAATTAAATTAACTTATATACTGTTTTGCATTAAAAAAATGCCAATAATTTATATATTATGCATTATTTTTATTCATTTGATATTGGTTAGTGTTATTTAATTAGCATCTGTTTTATTTACCTGTATCATCAGTACTTACTCACAGCTGGCTCGTATTTCATCTGTCAATCAACCTTTTAATAGTTTCCCCCCCATATAATATATCATGTAACCCCACCCTCACCTTTTATACCTTGCTCTGTTGAGCCATGTTCTTATGATCACTACCAATGTAATCTTTATTTATGTTTTTCATTTGTTCACCTGTTGGAGGCATAAGTTTGGTATGGTACTGCCTACTGTCAAAGTCAAATGTTGAAGTCTTTACTGTAGTAAGAATTTAGCATTAGCAAGGGCGCATGATGCAAGAAAGCAAGCTTATATAACACACACACACACACACACACACACACACACACACACACACACACACACACACACACACACACACACTTCAATATTATGGCATTCAGTATTACCTAATCCATGCAATCCTTTCTTCATACTCATTTATTGGATTTTCTGTGTCTGAAATACATTCAAATGAATTTCCTTCTTGCAATTAATATTCATCAAACAATCGTCTATTGGAGCTCCCAATGACTGTTCTTCCACAACTTACATCACATGTATAAAGAAAATGACTTGGTTAGATAGCGTTAAGCTACTTGTCTATGGTATCTCAATATAAAGTACAGTGCAGTCCTGACTTATGTGGGCTTATTTTGCAAGATTTTTAAATAATGCACCCTTAGCATTAGTTGAGGCATATGATACAAGAAAGCAAGCTTATAACACACACACACACACACACACACACACACACACACACACACACACACACACACACACACACACACACACACTTCAATATTATGGCATTCAGTAGCATTAGCATTAGTAGAGGCATTTGATGCAAGAAAGCAAGCTTATGCGGCATCAGCCAAAAAAAAAAATATATATATAATAATAATAAATAAATAAAAAATAACCACTTCCACTTCACCCCTCTGTTCGTTCGAAATACCTGTCCAGCTGAGCCTTAAACTTATTTAGGCTATCAACTTCCACGACAAGGGATGGAAGTCTATTCCACCAACCAACCACCCACTAGCTAAAGGCAAATTTCCTCACGTCTATCCTACATCTGTCTTTTCTCAATTTGAATTTATGCCCACTCAGGTGATTATTCTGAGCAAGAGGAAGAATCCCATCAGCATTGAGCATGCTCAAACCATTCAAGGCTTTATACACCTCTATCAGATCACCTCGCCGATGCCTAGTCTCCAGACACTGTAATTTGCAAAACTTAAGCCTTTCTTCGTAAGAGCACCCCTTTGTTCCATTCACTAATCTTGTTGCCCTTCTCTGTACTCGTCCCAGCATCTCTACATCCTTCTTGAAATGAGGCCTCCAGACCTGTATACAGTACTCTAGGTGTGGCCAGACCATTGCCTTATACAAGGGAATAATCACCTCCTTATCCCTTCTAGAAAAATTCCTATATATCAATGACAATACACCATGAGCTACTCTTGCAGCCCCTCTGCACTGCTCAGAAAACTTCATATCTGCCTGCACAACCACCCCCAGGTCCCTTTCATTCTCTACCACTGTCAGTGTAGTACCACAGAGTTGATACGTTGCTCTGGGGTTGCTGTTTCCCATGTGTAGTACTTTACATTTGTCAATGTTAAACTTCATTTGCCACCTCTCAGCCCATCTGCTCAACCTTTCCAGATCCTGTTGCAGCAGCATAGTGTCAGTAGTGTCCTTGACAACCCTGCCAACCTTCGTATCGTGTGCAAACTTGGACATTAAGCTTGATATACTATCATCAATATCATTTATAAATACAGAAAACAATAATGGACCCAATACTCAACCCCGAGGGACTCCACTAATAACATTAGTCCACGAAGAGCAGTGTCCATTGATTACCACTCTCTGTCTTCTCCCCCTCAACCACCCCTTTATCCATAGCAGCAATTTGCCTCCAATGCCACACTGCTCCAATTTGTGCAGCAGTCTTCCATGTGCAACAGTATCAAAAGCCTTTCTAAGATTCAAGTATATAATATCAAAGTTATTCCCTGCATCCAGTTATTTTCTGACTGCATCATAGTATCCAATCAAATTGGTCAGGCAAGACTTCCCCTTAACAAAACCATGCTGTGTCTGAGCTATAACTGAAGTCTTGTCTAGATGATCCTGCAGTGCTTCTTTAACCAGTGCCTCCATTAATTTTCCAGGAACAGAAGTTAAATTAACAGGTCTATAATTACTTGTTTCACCCTTTGATCCTCCTTTGTGAATTGGGGTCACATTTGCACATCTCCAGTCCATGGGTACTTCCTCTGAGTCCAAGGAAGCTCTCATAATTATGGCTAAGGATTTGCTTATTTCCTTTGCTGCCTCCTTTAATATAACTGGATAGATCCCATCCACCCCATGTGCCTATCTTGTATTTATCTTCAACAATTTCTCCTCCACTTTACTCTCAGTTATTACAAGATTCTCTAGCTTACTGCTAGAGTTGAATACACCTCTGGCATTCCCCTCGCTGAATAATTCCTCATGTGTGAATGTCGATGCAAAATATTCATTTAGTTTGTCAGCTACCTGAGTAGGATCATCAACAGTTGACCCATCGATATCAAGTGGACCAATCTGATTCATCCCCTTTTTTTCTAGAGTTTACACAAGTAAAGAACTCTTTGCTGTTTTTCTTTGCATCCCTTGCCAAAGATTTCTCGTAATCTGCCTTCGCCTGCTAACCTCCTTTGTAACTTGGTTACAGATCAACTTGTATCTATCATAGGCTTCTGTGTCACATGTTAATTTGTATGTATCCCGTGCATTTTTCTTCTCTGCCATATGTCTCATTAGTTCATCTGACATCCATTTAGGCCTAAACCTTGAACAATATTTCTTAGTTGGTATGTAAAGCCTAGTAGCTTCCAAGATAAGTTCTTTGAATGCTTCCCATTTTGAATTTGTTGTTGGTAACATCATCAGTTGGTCCCACTGTATAGAATTTAAATACTGTCTCAGTCCATTGTAGTCGCCTTTACGAAAGCAATAACCCTTCCCTTTACTCCTAATGGTAGTTACCTCTTTGAGTAAATCCTACTTCGGCACACTGTGATCACTGCCACCTAGTGGTTCATTTACCTGCAGATTCTTAATGCATGAAGAATCACTACTGATAATCAAATCAAGAGTATTTCTCCCTCTAGTTGCCTTCCGAACATGCTGATGTAGAAAACAATCATCCAATAAATCAACAAAAGCCTTGCTAGTGTGTGAGTGACCAGCCCCCAAATTCCAGTCAATATCTGGGACATTAAAATCCCCCATTATAAGACTCTCTGATTTGCTGGCCCACTCTATTTCCCCGTACAGTTTCTTATTATACTCATCAGAATCATTAGGCCTATAGCACACTCCTACTCTCAATTTTGATCTCCCAATGCTTATGTCACACCAAACTGACTCGACACTGCACTGTCCAGCAATGTCGACTGGCTTCACTTCCTTGGATTTTATGTATTTCTTAACTAATAGCATAACCCCTCCTCCCTCCCTACCTACCCTGTCTATCCTTTCTGTAGACATTGTACTCCCCAAATTCCAGTTCTGCATTCCTTATATCTGTGTGACACCACGTCTCTGAAATACCCACAATATCTGCCTTTGATGTTTTGAGCAATACCTCAAATTCATCAAATTTATTTACTAAACTCCTAGCACTGGTGTACACGCAAGTATACATGCACCGGTTCTTTTTCTTAGCTACCCTAACACAACCTATGTGTTTATTTATACCCCAATGATTCCCAGCAGTCTCTGAAATATCCTGCATCTTATTTTCCAGGCTGCGGCTCATTCCAATAGAAGCAGTGCAAGAATCACTTTCACCTCTGCCAGTGGCTACTGTTAATCTATTAGTCCTTGTATTCCCCAATCTAGCAGTTTTCCGACCCACCTAACACTGCCTCGATAGCATCAGCAAACATTCTTGCACCCTTTCTATTTAAGTGTATCCCATCCCTGTAGAAGCAGTCTCTCCTGTTAACAAGTACAGAACAGGCTGAAAAAAATTCTACCCCTTGAGCCCTGCACAATCCTTCCAGGGCCGAATCGATCGACATGGCTCTCGTCATATACTCCCTCCTATCGTGTCTGGGCAGAATTGCAGACACTTTCAAATTCAACCCTAA
The DNA here is from genome assembly GCF_048544385.1 of Mastigoproctus giganteus. Classification (NCBI taxonomy): domain Eukaryota; kingdom Metazoa; phylum Arthropoda; class Arachnida; order Uropygi; family Thelyphonidae; genus Mastigoproctus; species Mastigoproctus giganteus. The sequence continues at coordinate 28,143,665 of NC_143583.1, forward strand.
TTCACAGCTTTTTTTCAACAAGTATTACCTAATCCATGCAATCCTTTCTTCATACTTATTTATTGGATTTTCTGTGTCTGAAATATATTCAAATGAATTTCCTTCTTGCAATTAATATTCATCAAACAATCATCTATTGGAGCTCCCAATGACTGTTCTTCCACAACTTACATCACATGTATAAAGAAAATGACTTGGTTAGATAGCGTTAAGCTACTTGTCTATTGTATCTCAATATAAAGTACAGTGCAAGCCTGACTTATGTGGGCTTATTTTGCAAAATTTATAAATAATGCACCCTTAGCATTAGTTGAGGCATATGATGCAAGAAAGCAAGTTTTTACAGCATTGTCCAAAAAAAAACAAAAAAACTTTCCCAATTCACCTATCCAGTCACTCCAAATGTTTGTTTAGTTCAGCCTTAAATTTATTTAAGCTATCAACTTCCACAACAACAGATGGAAATCTGTTCCAGCAATCAACTATCCGCTCGCTAAAGGCAAGTTTCCACACATCTATTCTACAACTGTGTTTCCTCAGTGAACCTATGCTCCCTCAGGTTCTTAATCTGAGCAAGCAGAAGTATCCCATTAGCATTAAGCCTGCTCAAACTATTCAAGCCCTTATATACCTCAATCAGATCACCTCAAAGGTGCCTAGTCTCCGGATACTGCAATTTGCAGAATTTAAGCCTCTCTTGGTAAGAGCATCTCTTTGTTCCTCTCACCAACCTTGTTGCCCTTCTCTGTACTCGTTCTAGCAACTCTACATCCTTCCTAAAATGAGCCCTCCAGACCTATATGCAGTACTCAAGGTTTGGCCCGACCATTGCCTTATACAAATGGATAATCACCTCCTTGTCTCTGCTAGCAAAATTCCTATATATCAAGGGTGGCCAACAAGTCGATTGCAATCTACCAGTCGATCACAACAAATTTTAAATATATATAAAAAATAGATTAGTTCAAATCTAAATATTGTTACCACATTTCTTCGATTCTAAGACACACTTTTCCCCCTATAAATGTCTCTAAAAATGGGGTGCGTCTTAGAATCAATGGCGTCGTACAATTACAGTTTTTTTTTTCGAATTTTCCTGAGCTTTGCACATGGCACCACATGTTTTGTTTTTAAGTGAAACCCCACCTCCAAGTTTGCATTCTCCAATTCCATTGGAGAATAAAGTGGCATGGTTGATTTCACATGCTTTCGAAATGTGAAGCCACCGTTATTTCATTACAGTGGAGCTCACTCAGCAAAAACTAGGAAGTTTTGTTTGTATCTTCGAAAGTACGTAAGAAGTGGAGTTACTGTATTTCGTTCATTTTGATCCCTTCATTGCACATTAAAATGTCAAAAAGAATGCACTACGAAGCCGCATTGAAACAAAAAGTTATTGTGTATGCAAAAGAACATGGAAATAGTGCTGCGGTCCGAAACAGAAGTTAAACTAACAGGTCTCTAATTATTTGTGTCACCCTTTGAACCCCCTTTGTGAATTCGGGATATATATTTACATCTCCAGTCCATGGGGACCTGAATCTAAGGATGCTCTCATAATTATGGCTTAGGGTTTGCTTACTTCCCTCCCTACCTACCTCAATATAACTGAATAGATTTCATCTGCCCCAGGTGCCTTTTTTTATGTTTAATTTCAACAATTTCTCTCCACTTTTCTCTCCGTTATTACAAAATCATTTAACTCCCCGTCAGAGTTTAGTAAGCTTCTGTTTTCCCCTTCCTTACAGAATTCCTCATGTGTGAATGTAAATGCAAAATAGTCATTCAGTTTGTCAGCTATATGAGCAGAATCATCATCAGTCGAACCACCAATATCAAGTGGACCAATCTGATTCATCCCCTTCCTTCTAGAGTTTTACATAAGTAAAGAAGTCTGTTTTTTCTTTGCATCCTTTGTCAAGGATTTCTTGTAATCAGCCTTCGGTGCACAACCTCCTTTGTGACTTGATTACAGACTAGCTTATATCTGCCATAAGCTTCTGTGTCACCTGATAATTTATATGTATCCCACGCATTTTTCTTTTCTGCCACGAGCCTCGTTAGTTCATCTGACATCCATTTAGGATGTCAGATGAACTAAATCTTGAACAGTATTTCTTAGTTGGTATGAAAAGCCTAGTAGCTTCCAAGATTAATTCCTTGAATGGTTGCCATTTAGAATTTGCTCTTTTTAACATCATCAGTTGATCCCACTGTATAGAATTTAAAAGCTATCTGAGACCACTTTGTGAAAACAAAAACCCTTCCCTTTACCCTTGACGGTAGTTACATCTTTAAGTAAATCCCACATCAATACACTGTGATCACGGTCACCTAGTGGTTCCTTTATCTGCAAATTCTGAATGCATGAATAATTACTGCTGATAATCAGATCAAGGGTATTACTCCCTCTGGTTGCCCCTTGAACATGTTGCTGTTGAAACCAGTCATCCAATAAATCCACAAAAGTCTTGCTAGTGTGCAAGTGACCAATCCACAAGTTCCAGTCAATATCTGGAAAGTTATAATCCCCCATTACAAGACATTCTGATTTACTGGCCCACTATTTCTCTGCACAACTGTTTGTTGTACTTATCAGAGTCATTAGGCCTATAACACACTCATACTCTAATTTTCCCTTTCCCAGTGTTTACGTCACACAAACTCACTCAATATTGCACTGTCCACCCATGCCAACTGGATGCACTTCCTTAGATTTTATGTTTCTTAAATAACGGCATAACCCCTTCTCCCTTCCTATCCTTTCTGTACACCTTGTACTCCGCAAATCTCAATTCTGCACTGCTTATATCTGTGTGACACTGTGGCTCTGATATCCCAACAATATCTGCCTTTGATGCCTTGATCAGCACTTCAAATTCAAATTCATCAAATTTATTTACTATACTTCTAGCATTGGTGTACATGCAGGTATACATGCACCTGTTCTTATTCTTAGTTGCCCTAATACAGCTCATGTATTTACTTGTTCCATGATGACTCCCAGTAGTTCTTGAAGTCCCCAGCAACGTTCTCTCTCTCTCTCTCTCTAGGCTGCTGCTCATTACAACAGAGCAGTGCAAGAATCACTTTTACCTCTGCCTGTGGCTACCGTTAACCTTTTAGTCTGTGAATCCCCCCCAATCTAGCAGTTTTTCTGCCCACCTAACACTGCCTCGATAGCATCAGCAAATATTCTTCCACACTTTATATTTAAGTGTATCCCATCCCTGAAGAAGCAAGTCTCTCCTGTTAGCAAGCACAGACCATGCTGAAAAAAATTCTATTCCACGAGTCTTGCACAATCTCTCCATGGCCGAATTGACTGACATGGCTCTCATCATATACTCCCTACTATTGTGTCTGGGCAGAATTGCAGACACTTTCAAATTTAACTCTGACTCGTGACTTTTTTTCAACATTGACCTGTACTTGTTAAGTAAATCTGCAGATCTCTTACTCTTAAGGTCATTAGTGCCAATGTGCCTTTTGTGCCCTTAAAAGATGATATCTGATCTACAATGTCATCAACTTTTGCCCCTGGCAGACATACCCTGGTTCTGTTCCACCTACCTTTTTTGCATAATATATTCCCAGTCTCCCTGACAATAGAATCACCAACAATAACTAGCTTCTGTGGGACCAAGCATTCTGCCTTGGAGATTGCCGCTGTTTTGCCTGATGCACAGGAGTGAGCTGTGACTTTGAGTTTAGCTGAGAGCTTGACGGGCCCCTCATATTAATTTCTTCTAGGGCATCTACCCTACACCTGAAGCTCTCATAGACTCCCATCAGAATGCTGAGTTGGCACACAGTCCCTGCACCTAGCACACACAAAGACATCCTTCTTGGCTAGATCATGTCCTCTTCTAGACAGGTCTGCAAACATTTCAACATTTCGTGCATTTTTTTAGACTGTGATTCGTTGGAGAATCATCCCCTTCAGTTCTCCCCCGAGCCACAGTACTATCGCTACTTTGTTCTCATTGCTTTGCTGCTCTAGTCTGGTTTCATGATTCCGTTTAAGTACAATTTAATTAACAATTAAATTTAATAAGATTAATAAATTTTACTGATTAATTGATAATACCATACTAAGCTAACAGATTTCTAATACAGTGCTACATATTTCACTAGTAACGTATCTAGTTTTACGTTAAACCTTACGCTATCAAGTTTGGGATATACATTACACTATTTTGTATCATATAACAATGGTGGGAAGTTACGAATGGTAAAATCTACAGACACTAAGTATTAACTTTTAAAATCGCTATCTAAATTAAAAATAAACCAAGGAGCTTGACTAGAACTATAAAGCTACTTATAGAAAATAATTTAATATAACAATTAAGTCAATAAAACAGCTAAATATAAATAAAAACTTAGTGTTCACCAGAGCTGTAAAATCTTTTCCAACAAGTGGAAATTATATGTGTAAAAATTAAAATAATGCACTGTATGTTCACACAGGGGCAAAAAAAAAAAAAAAAAAACCAGAAACCAGGCACAAAAACCGACTCTAACTGAAGAAATCAAAACATTGTGGTGAGTGATATTTTTAAATTAGATTTAAGGTAAAGTCTAATGCTTTACATTTTAATTTTTTAATTTGTTTTTTATGTTCATACGTTTATTTCCTAATTTCCAGGGTACTTATATGTTTTTACTATACTATGCAGGTAATTTTCAGTTGAATTTTTTATGAAAATCATTTTTTCTCATAATACATACAAATTTTTGTTACAAATTTCATTAATTTTTATCTTAATTTATGTTATTTATAAAAAAAGTATTAGTTTTAATTTATCCATAAAATAAGCCAAAAAATTATTATGTTGGTAACTATTTATGCATTTATGGAATTCATTCCCTGAAATTTAACATATTTCTATGCGACAATGGGTCTTTGTGTACAAATCTTTGTTTATGTACACATTCCAGGAATGTAAACCCACATGTAAATCATGACCACCCTGTAATCACATAGCTCACAGAATTAGGATTTTTGGTTGCCTGTATCAATTCTAATTACATAAGTCAATATTTCCAAAAGTCATTAGTGCCAGTTTAACAGTTTGTTTTTTGCTGCAGCTTATATTTGCAAGAGTCCTTTCTATATGCCTTGCATTTTAATGAGATTCAGAATCCATATCACTCGAATGGAATTCTATTTCAGTATCAGATGACATATTATAAAAAGCAGATTCAATGTAATCAGCTTTAACATACTATCCCTCCCTCTTCCTTTACAGTCCTGATGTCTAGGGCTGTGGATTCTATTCAAGTGATGCAGATCCTGAAGAAGGTTCAGAATCCACATCACTTGAATAGAATTCAGCTTCACTTGAAAACTAAAGAATTAAAATTCAGCAAGCATAATCTTCAAAAAGTTTTATCTTTTCTTCTTGCAGAAAATACTAAACTAGATAAAATAACTTTAACATAAGCAAAAAACATATGAAACTGTGAACCAAGTATACAGCTTTTATAGCGCTCTCTGCAGAACCATGATCAATGCTAAGCTAGACAGTGTGGTTGATGTTAATCCCAGCCATAATGTGAATAGCCCACAGTTCAAACAGTGTGTCAATATTGAGCAGTTCTGCATTTCATATACCTTTCCTTTCACAGCACTCACTTATTGGCCACAATTGGATGGACATGAAGTGCAAGCTTGTGTTCCAGCAGCAAATGTGTTAACTATAACTGACAATAAGATTTAGTGTAATCTTTAAACTGCCAATTTGAATTAAGTGTATGTACTGAGGTGAAATCAGTCAATAAATGCAGTAATCATAACAGAGTAATACAGCATCCCATACCTTGCATTCCATTCTTAAAATGAATGGCCCTGTAATGCCTCTCTTTCAACTTATTAGAATTATAATTACTTCAAACAACCATATAAACTTTATTAAAATAAATATACAAAAATAAGTAAAATTGAATTAAAAATAGTCAGTAAATAACTAATATACTAAAAGCAATAAAAAAAAAGAATAAAAATATGCAGATAAAATAAGTTAAAATCATGAAATCATGGAAAATAAGTGAGGATAAAATAAATTAAAATCACAAACATAAATAAGAAGCTTTCAAGGCAGGGCACCACTTTGTCAACACACTTATGTATAATACAAGACAACACAAATAGCAGTTTTGTTACATGACAAGCAGTAAACCAGGACAATGGTGATGCTAAAAAAAAAAAAAAAAACTAATCAGGATCTGGCAGCAATAAACAAAGTATATTAGCAACAATATTCCAAGTGTATCAGTTGTGCTCGTCATATTGTGGGACAGCAAACTCCATAATAGGGTGGTGCAGATACTTTTATTGTAATTAAAATTGGTGCCTGCTATATAAACAGAGTCAGTTGTTTCAAAAAATATTTTTGATATGATCCCTGACACTCAAGGCTTTTTTTCTAGTTCTAATTACAATTAGAATCCTGTGAATGAATCTATTTTCCCATATTTCAGTTGAACTGTCATACCACTAAACGTACGGCCAAACTTTCAACCTTTTTTCCCATGTGGAAAACAATGTCACCTTTCCCCATTTTACTTCTTTCTTTTAACTACTTGTTTAATATCTCTTTAAATACTCCACAACCACAAGTGGGAGTTGTCAATTCCTCTTTGAATAAAGGAAGATTTTTAAATTTATAAGAGTGTGTGTGTGTCACACGAAGAAATGTTAAGATGTCATCAGAATTTAGTTTAATTAACCTTTTAAACAGCTTAACAGCTTTAAACACCCTGATCAAATCAACTCAGAGATGCTTTATTTCCAAACACTAACTTAAAGAACACAATTTTCTCTTTATAGGAATGCCACACTATATCCTTAACCAACTTTGTTGCTCTTCTCCATACCATTTCAACAGGTTCACATTGTTCTAAAATGGAGACTCACATTTGCATGTAATATACAAGTTGTGGCCTAACCCTGTAACGTGCAAACTTATTTCGCTCACGACACCCTTTATTAAATATAAAATTGACACAACCCCTCAATGTAAACCCCGAGGTAGGATGACCAGATTTTTAGAAAAGAAAATGACGTGAATAATTTTGTAAATTATGTAGTAACAAATTTTATTCAAGCACTGAGAAAGGAATAAAAATTTTTTTTCCTTTTAATTTTTATACATTAAAATAATTATACAGTAGTTATGCATTAAAATAATCATTGAATATTGAATACAGCACAAACAACAAATATTTTCTTATTCTTCAACTAAGATTACAAAACAATAAACAATGAACAATTACAAAACAAAAATACAAATAAGAAGGATGAGCCTGGATAACCGATAATATTTGGTTCACATTTTCTGCAATATTTGAAATTGCTACTCCTATGTCATCTTCTGGATCAAGTCTGGAATGCTGTTTTGTTCTTATAGCTGTTAATTTTGAGAAACCAACCTCATATAAATATGTAGACCCGAAAGGTAGCATGTTTGTATCGCCATTTTCAATAATTCTGGATACTCAGAGACTTGAGTATTTCCATACTTCTTTACTTATGTAAACTCTAGAATGAAGAGGGTGAATCAGATTGGTCCACTTGATCTTGGTGGTTCGACTGTTGATGATCCTGCTCAGATAGCTGACAAACTGAATGAGTATTTTGCATCTACATTCACACATGAGGAATTCTGTAAGGAAGGGGAGGACAGAAGTTTACTAAACTCTGACAGGGAGCTAAATGATTTTGTAATAACGAAGAACAAAGTGGAGGAGAAATTATTGAAGTTAAACATAAAAATGGCACCTGGGGCAAATGAAATCTATACAGTTATATTGAGGTAGGTAGGGAGGGAAGTAAGCAAACCTTAAGCCATAATTATGAGAGCATCCTTAGATTCAGGGGAGGTCCCTATGGACTGGAGATGTACAAATATATCCCGAATTCGCAAAGGGGGTCAAAGGGTGACACAAATAATTAGAGACCTGTTAGTTTAACTTCTGTTCTGGAGAAAATAATGGAGTTAAAGAAGTGATGCAGGATCACCTACACAAGACTGCAGTAATAGTTCAGACACAGCATGGGTTTGTTAAGGGGAAGTCTTGTCTGACCAATTTGATTGGATACTATGATGTGGTCACAAAGGAACTGGAAGGAAAAAATAATTTTGATATCATATACTTGGATTTCAGGAAAGCTTTTGATACTGTTGCACATGGAAGACTGCTGTACAAATTGGAGTGGTATGGCATTAAGGGCAAGTTGCTGCAATGGATAAAGGGATGGTTGAGTGGGAGATGGCAGAAGGTGGTAATAAATGGACACTGCTCTGCGTGGACTAATGTTATTAGTGGAGTCCCCCAGGGTTCGGTGCTAAGCCCATTGTTGGTTTGTGTATTTAATAATGGTATCGATGAAAGTATATCAGGCTTAATGTCCAAGTGTGCAGATGATACAATGGTTGGCAGGGTTGTTACTGATAGTAAAGACAGCATGCTACTGCAACAGGAACTAGAAAAGTTAGGTAGATGGGCTGAGAAGTGGCAACTGAAGTTTAATATTGACAAATGCAAAGTACTGCATATGGGTAGCAGTAAACCCAAGAGAAACATACCAACTGTGTGGTACTACATTCAGAGAGGTGGAGAATAAAAAAGACCTGGGGGTAATTGTGCAGATATGAAGTTCTCTCAGCAGTGAAGATGGGCTGCCAGAGCAGGTCATGGAGTTTTGTAGATGATATATAGGAATTTTGCTAGCAGAGACAAGGAGGTGAACATTCCTTTGTATTAGGCAATGTGTCAGGCCACACCTTGAGTACTGGTCTGGAGACCTCATTTTAGGAGTGTGTACAAGATTGAGGTGTACAAAGTCATGAATGGTTTGAGCAGGCTCAATGCTGATGGGATACTTTCATTTGCTGAGATTAAGAACCTGAGGGGGCATAGATTCAAATTGAGGAAAGAAGTTGTAGGGAATAGATGTGCAGAACTTTGCCTTTAGCCAGCAGGTGGTTAATTTCTGGAACAGCCTTCCATCTGTTGTTGTGGAAGTTGATAGCTTAAATAAATTTAAGGCTGAACTAGACAAACATTTGGAATGACAAGATGGGTGAAATGGGAAGTTTTTTTTTTTTATTATTATTATTATTTTTTGGATGATGCTGTATAAGCTTGCTTTCTTTCATCATGTGCTTCAAGTAATGCTAGTCTCAAAGAGAAAGCCAAAATTTTTGACAAGTTTTAGTCTTGAAATAAGCACATAATGCTTTGTGAGACAACAGGTCGATAAGATCTTCGATCTTATCGAAGCTCATACATTAAATCGTTTGTTAAAATTCCAATGTCAATGATATACAGGAATTTTTCTTGCAGGGATAAGGAGGTAGTTATTCCCTTCTATAAGGCAATGGTCAGGCCACGCCTTCAGTACTGTATACAGGTCTGGAGGGCCTCATTTCAAGAAGGATGTAGAGCTGCTGGAACGAGTACAGAGAAAGGCAACAAGATTAGTGAATGGAACAAAGAGTTGTTCTTACAAAGAAAGGCTTAAGTTTTGCAAATTACAGTGTCTGAAGACTAGGCACTGGGAAGGTGATCTGATAGAGGTGTATAAAGCCTTGAATGGTTTGAGCATGCTCAATGCTGATGGGATTCTTCCTCTTGCTCAGAATAATCACCTGATAGCTCATAAATTAAAATTGAGGAAAGACAGATGTAGGATAGATGTGCGGACATTTGCCTTTAGCCAGTGGGTAGTTGGTTGGTGGAACAGACTTCCATCCCTTGTGGAAGTTGATAGCCTAAATAAATTTAAGACTCGCTGGACAGGTATTTCGAACGAACAGAGGGGTGAAATGGGAATATTTTTTTTTGGCTGATGCTGCATAAGCTTGCTTTCTGGCATCATATGCCTCTACTAATGCTAATGCTTAATTAGCATTGTTATGTGGGTGGCAATGATATCCCTAAATTGTACATCAAATTGTTTGTTAAAATTCTTAATTAACATTGTTAGGTGGGTGGCAATGATATCCCTAAATTGTAAAATGTCAATATTATTGCTATTAACAAAATCTAAAAAACATGGGAACATTTCAGTATTATTACAATCAAATTCAGTTTACCAAAGATTAAGCTTCTTTTTGAAAGCTTCTATTTTATCACTGAGTATATTTGTTTCTTGTTCTAGAACACTTAAATTTAAATCATTAAGTTTTTCAAATATGTCAACAAGGTAACTAAGTTTTCCAAGCCATTTTTGATTTGTAAAGTATTGAGCAAGGTTCCGATTTTTATTGGATAAAAACAATAAAATTTCATGTTTGAGGTCAAAAAGATGTCGCAACACTTTATCACTGGACAATCACCTCACTTTCATATATAAAAGAAGCATTTCATAAGCGGATCACATTTCATTACAAAGTATAGTGAAAAGTCTGCTATTTAGGCTTCTACTTTTAATAAAGTTGATCACACTTACTGCATCTTTAAAAACTTCATGCAAATCAGTCTGCATTTACTTCATTACTAACAAAGGAGATTAGGCAGGCAAAGGCAGACTATGAAAAATCCTTGGCAAAGGATGCAAAGAAAAACAGAAAAGAGTTCTTTACATACTTGAACTCGAAAAGGAAAGGGATGAATCAGATTGGTCCACTGGATATTGATGGTTCAACAGTTGAGGATCCTGCTCAGGTGGCTAACAATCTAAACGAGTATTTTGCATCTACATTCACGCATGAGGAGTTATTCAGGAAGGAGAATGATGTAGGTAAAGTAAACATTGGCAGTGAGCTGGATGATTTTGTAATAACTGAGAGGAAAGTGGAGGAGAGATTGTTGGGGATAAACATAAAAAAGGCACCTGGGGTGGATGGGATCTATCCAGTTATATTAAAGGAGGCAGCAAAGGAAGTAAGCAAACCCTTAGCCATAATTATGAGAGCTTCCTTGGACTCAGGGGAGGTACCTATGGACTGGAGATGTGCAAATGTGACCCCAATTCACAAAGGAGGTTCAAAGGCTGACACAAGTAATTATAGACCTGTTAGTTTAACTTCTGTTCCAGGTAAATTAATGGAGGCACTGGTTAAAGAAGCACTGCAGGATCATCTAGACAAGAATTCAGTTATAGCTCAGACGCAGCATGGTTTTGTTAAGGGCAGGTCTTGCCTGACCAATTTGATTGGATACTATGATGTAGTCACAAAAGAACTGGATGCAGGGAATAACTTTGATATTATATATTTGGATCTTAGAAAGGCTTTTGATACTGTTGCACATGGAAGACTGCTGCACAAATTGGAGCAGTGTGGCATTGGAGGCAAATTGCTGCTATGGATAAGGGGATGGTTGAGTGGCAGAAGACAGAGAGTGGTAATCAATGGACACTGCTCAACGTGGACTAATGTTATTAGTGGAGTTCCTCAAGGTTCAGTGTTGGGTCCGTTGTTGTTTTCGGTGTTTATGAATGATATTGATGATGGGATATCAAGTTTAATGTCCAAGTTTGCAGATGATACAAAGGTTGGCAGGGTCGTTAAGGACAATACTGACGCTATGCTGCTGCAACAGGATCTGGACAGGTTGAACAGATGGGCTGAGAGGTGGCAAATGAGGTTTAACATCGACAAATGTAAAGTGCTGCATATGGGAAACAGTAACCCCAGAGCAACGTATCAACTCTGCGGTACTACACTGACAGTGGTGGAGAATGAAAAGGACCTGGGGGTAATTGTGCAGGCAGATATGAAGTTCTCTGAGCAGTGCAGACGAGCTGCAAGAGTAGCTCATGGTGTCTTGTCAATGATATACAGGAATTTTTCTAGCAGGGATAAGGAGGTGATTATTCCATTGTATAAGGCAATGGTAAGGCCACATCTTGAGTACTGTATACAGGTCTGGAGGCCTCATTTCAAGAAGGATGTAGAGCTGCTGGAACGGGTACAGAGAAGGGCAACAAGATTAGTAAATGGAACAAAGGGTTGCTCTTACGAAGAAAGGCTTAAGTTTTGCAAATTACAGAGTCTGGAGACTAGGCACCGGCGAGGTGATCTGATAGAGGTGTATAAGGCTTTGAATGGTTTGAGCATGCTCAATGCCAATGGGATTCTTCATCTTTCTCAGAATAATCACCTCAGAGGGCATAAATTCAAATTGAGGAAGGACGGATGTCGGATAGATGTGCGGAAATTTGCCTTTGGCCAGCGGGTGGTTGGTTGGTGGAACCGACTTCCATCACTGGTTGTTGAAGTTGATAGCCTAAACAAATTTAAAGCTCAACTGGACAGGTATTTCGAACGAACGGAGGGGTGAAATGGGAGTGGGTTTTTTTTTTTTTTTTTTTTGTTTTTTTTGGCTGATGCTGAATAAGCTTGCTTTCTTGCATCATATGCCTCTGCTAATGCTAATGCTAATGCTAATGCTATGTATAATGCAATGATTAAAAACTATATTTGGAGCAATTTCCTTTACTTTACCTTTTAAACCTTTATTTTATCCTGTAAATGCAGCCACATCATCAATATAAATCGCAAAGCAGTTGTTCTATGTTAGATTATTTGTTTGAAAGAAAATATTTATAACATCAAAAATCTTCTCGCCCATCATTCTTCCTTCCAAAGCTTTGCAAAATAGAAAATGCTCCAAATTATCTCCCTCATAGCCAGTATCCGACATATACAATAAGTTGAGCAAGATTTGAAATATCTGTTGATTCATCTTACACTTGAGAGAAAATCCAATTTTTGTACCACAAAAATTGTGTTTTCCCTCAATCAGTTTAATAAATTGAATTTTACATTGTCCGTGATAACTGTAATATGCCACGAGACTATATCTCTGGACAGAAGAATAGTTATTAAATCATTGCTGCACTTTTCTCCATGCATAATTGAAATCCTTTTTAAATGCAGCAGGAAGAACAAGAGATTCAGCAATAGTGTGTGATTTCAAATTTTTTCCTATTAAATATGAAACTTCCAACGATGCTCTTAAAGCTTTACAAGGAACTGCTGTATGTTTCTTCATGAAAGATGTCAGCCTTTGTATGACATCAGGGTTTTTTTTTGAAAAGGATTCAGTCTTTTCATTAGATCTGGATGTTTCATATGTAAGTGTCTTTTTAATTTAATAGGTTTCATGCTTTTATTAGCCAGTTTTTCATAACATATTGCACATATAGGACATTGCTCATCAACAACACTGTTAGTGAAGCTGTACTTCATAAATTTCTCATGATATTTTCTATTCTTTTTCATTCCTTTTTGATTTGGAATATGATAGCTCTCTACCAGAAATTGCAATACACTTGAAGTAACGTTAGTGTCCAAATTTTCACATGCTATATTTCTTACCTTATTAGCTTCTGAAGTATCTGTAGGAACATTATTGTCATCATTCCTCGGCCATTTTGTTCTGATTACCCAATTGTCCACGGTAAAATATATATTTTTTTCTTCTTAAAAACAATGATATGAAAAATGAAACGTGCAATATAAAAAGCAGCAGAAGAATGAAAAACACATTCAAGTTTACATGAAAGCACCGAATTAAGAAGCAGAATAAAGCATGCGTGCAACAGACTTGCTATATAACATATATTTACTGCCACCCATATTCACACCTCTGGCCTTTAGGCAATATAGGTTATTTGAGAATTTGTGCTGTAGGAAGCACAAATTAAGAGATAAAGGGATTACCATTCAGCAATTGAGTTGTACTTCTCAGTACTACTCAATTGCCGAGTAGTACTGAGAAGTCATACTAGTCAGCTGATTTCTGTGTGTCCACAGCTAGTGAGCAAATTGAGGTGCATTCCCGACACAGACAATAAGTCAGAACGCCACCTTCGTCACATGTATAACCACCCTAACAAAATAGGGTGACAGTAGGGTTCATTCATTTCTCTGTGCTGGCAAAATTCTTGAATATCACAAATAGAACCCCCATGAGTTGTCCTAGTTGAATTTATCTGCACTACTTTATGAGACAGTTTTGTCTTTTGTGTTATCATCTATCTTGAGCTAGTAACTATCCAACTGGTATATTATCCCAGGATTACTGCTATCCAAATTCAAGACCTTGCATTTTCCAGTGTAATACTTCAGCTGCCATTTTTCAGCTCGTCCAAATAATTTTTCTGTGTCTTGTTGAAGTAGCATGCCATGCCCACCTTTGTATCATCACTAGAATTGAACATTAAACTTGAAATATCTATATCAATATCATTAATAAATATTAGAAACAAAAAGGGGACTCAGCACTGAACCTTGTGGAACCCCACTAGCGACATTAATCCAAGAAGAGCAGCACTCATTTCTAACTATTCTCTCTCTCCAACCACTTAACCTCCCTTGCTACTCTGCTCCAGTTTATACGAGGTGCTACCCAAATGTTCCCAAAATTTGAATGTTGCACGGGAACTACATCTAGTACGGACTTGTGGAGCTAGGTAACACTGCATGCATCCTCTGTGAATCAGTGTGCCACGTGGCTCGGGCTAGATAGTCATTGAATATTTATGTGCAGTTCTTTGGCGGTGTGTTTTGTGTAGTTTGAGATTGTTGCGATGGCTGATGTCAGAGAGCAACGTGCTTGCATCAAGTTTTGTTTCCTTTTTAACAATAAAGAAGCCCTTAAGGAAATGAAAATTCAATTTTCCACCAATACATGGACCCGTGGTCAACTTAACTGGGTTATAGAAGTGCCCCCCCCCCTGATGTGAGAGAACAACGTGCTTGCATCAAGTTTTGTTTCCTTTTTAACAATAAAGAAGCCCTTAAGGAAATGAAAATTCCATTTTCCACCAATACATGGACCCGTGGTCAACTTAACTGGGTTATAGAAGTGCGCCCCCCCCCCCAGGATAAGAAGATTCCTACACAGCCAGGATACTGGGCTGGTCATCCCACAGATTCAGAGATTTTGTACCAGTCCTGAAATGCTACAAATGTCTTGGTTATGGGCACACCTCTGCGCTAAGTGTCTAAAAAAACAGCCAATATGTGGGCATTGTGCTGACGCAGGGCCGTCTACAAGGACTGTCCCAACAAAGCCTCACCTTCTAAATGCTCAAATTTCAAAGCAATCAACAAACCATACGATCACTCTGTGCGGGATGGAGCGTGCCTTGTATATAGAAGCGCAGCAGATATAGTACACAATAAGACTAACTATGGAAAATAGGATGCTCAACCTCCCCTCTCTCCCAGACTTCGTATAGCCCAGATCAATGGCCAAAAATCCATCTCAATGGCAACACAGCTTCATCCTATAATGGATGAGTTGAATCTAGATATCCTTCTCCTTCAGGAACAACCCTACTGCATCCGTGGAAGGGTCTCTGGTTACCCCCTGGCTTTCAGGAAAATCCAGACAACAAACCAATTGCACCTCACTGCTATCATCATCTGAAATCCAGACCTAGTAGTAACACAGATAGAATCACTTTGCACTCCCCACCTAGCTGGAGCTACAATAGAAGGCAGCTTCGGCCATATTACGGTCTTAACAGCATACTTCCAATTTGGTACAGATATCCTCCTGCAAATAGCTCGACTGGAACAAGCTCTTGACCTCCTGGAGAACACTGATGTCATTATAGCAGCAGATTCAAATGCCCGGTCGAAACAATGGTTCAACACCTCTACCGACGCAAGAGGAGACACGTTAGATGAATTTATTGCCTCGTGTGGCCTTGAAATCATCAACAGACCTGGACAACCAATCACCTACTCTTTGGAAACTGGAGAGTCTAACCTGGACATCACACTGACTACTTCTCTTCACAATAGACTCCTTCGATGGCAGGTGCATGACACGGCCACTACTAGCGACTATTGCCTCATCACCGATTCTGCCATCCCTCATCAAGTGTCTATCCAGGATATTGCAAGATTTTCTAGTAAAACAGCGAACTGGGACCGGTTTGACAATGTAATTCAAGATGTTCTTCAGAACCCAGCAAGCAACTCCTACCAATCAATGAACAGTGTACTGAAAACAGACTTTGTGCAGAGTCTGCTTCTCAAAGCTTCTGAGGCTTCCATGAAAAAATGTTCCAGGCAAGATATGTACCATGGTGGTCGAAGGAACCTCACTAACCTCAGCAATTCTCTGAAGCATGCTCACAAAGAGTACCAACGCAAGTGAAGGACTGAACCTGCTCACATTGTAGAACAGTATAGAGACCGATTCAAAGCAGTCTACCATGAATATACTAACAAAATTTATCATGCCAAGCAGAGTTCCTGGCATTCCCTTGTCGAGACTGAGGGGAACCGGAATCCGTGGGGTTTAGTCCACAAACTCGTGAGGAATAAGCTGGGATCCATGGATGTCATAAACTTTGTCCGCTCTGATGACTCATCTGAGACTACACACTGGGAAGATACAATCAACCGGATTCTGGATGAACTAATACATCAGGACAACACCAACTCTGACACTTTGTGCTGCAATCTCCACAGGAAGATTGCAGCACAAAATTCCAGCTTCCAGCCAGACATTATGGAGGAACCATTCACAGAGGAGGAAGTCGATGCAGCAATTAAAAAAAAATCAAAAAAGGTAAAGCTCCTAGTCTGGATTTTATTGAACGCGAGACTGTGCAACGTCTCTGGGCCACAGCTCTACTGATACTTCTTCAGCTCTTCAACTCCTGTCTGAGTGAGGACAACTTTCCATCACGTTGGAAGCATGCTAACCTGAGGCTCTTACCTAAGGATCCCACAGGTACCTCAAGGCATACCGCCCGATTGCGCTGCTTCCCATTCTCGGCAAGGTTTTTGAGAGACTGCTGCTCTCCCGCTTCCAACCCCGATATGAAGCCAATGGTTTGCCATCCTCGCTTCAATTTGGATTCAAACAAGGGTGCTCCACAATTGATGCTCTATCTAAAACCCTCAAAGTGGCAGAACAGTCAGATGAAACTTATGCATCAAAGGAGTTTTTGACACAGTGTGGTGGCTGGGCATTCTTCAGAGGGCCAGAGTCTCTAAAAGGCCTAATGACTCTGATGAGTATAATAAGGAACTGTACAGGGAAATAGAGTGGGCCAGTAAATCAAAGAGTCTTATAATGGGAGATTTTAATTTCCCAGATAATGACTGGAATTTGGGGGCTGGTTACTCACACACTAGCAGGGCTTTTGTGGATTTATTGGATGATTGTTTTCTACATCAGCATGTTCGGGAGGCAACTAGAGGGAGTAATACTCTTGATTTGATTATCAGCAGTGATTCTTCATGCATTAAGAATCTGCAGATAAATGAGCCACTAGGTGGCAGTGATCACAGTGTGCTGAAGTGGGATTTACTGAAAGAGGTAACTACCATTAGGGGTAAAGGGAAGGGTTATTGCTTCCGTAAAGGCGACTACGATGGACTGAGACAGTATTTAAATTCTATACAGTGGGACCAACTATACAGTTGGTGGCACTGATGATGTTACCAACAGCAAATTCAAAATGGGAAGCATTCAAAGAACTTATCTTGGAAGCTACTAGGCTTTACATACCAACTAAGAAATATTGTTCAAGGTTTAGGCCAAAATGGATGTCAGATGAACTAATGAGGCATATGGCAGAGAAGAAAAATGCATGGGATACTTACAAATTAACACATGACACAGAAGCCTATGATAGATACAAGTTGATATGCAACCAAGTTACAAAGGAGGTTAGGCAGGCGAAGGCAGATTATGAGAAATCCTTGGCAAGGGATGCAAAGAAAAACAGCAAAGAGTTCTTTACTTATGTAAACTCTAGAAGGAAGGGGATAAATCAGATTGGTCCACTTGATATTGGTGGGTCAACTGTTGATGATCCTGCTCAGGTAGCTAACAAACTAAATGAATATTTTGCATCGACATTCACACATGAGGAGTTATTCAGCAAGGGGAATGCCAGAGGTGTATTCAACTCTAGCAGTAAGCTACAGAATCTTGAAATAACTGCGAGTAAAGTGGAGGAGAAACTGTTGAAGATAAACACAAGAAAGGCACCCGGGGTGGATGGGATCTATCCAGTTATATTAAAGGAGGCAGCAAAGGAAGTAAGCAAACCCTTAGCCATAATTATGAGAGCTTCCTTGGACTCAGGGGAGGTACCCATAGACTGGAAATGTGCAAATGTGACCCCAATTCACAAAGGAGGATCAAAGGCTGACACAAGTAATTATAGACCTGTGAGCTTAACTTCTGTTCCAGGAAAATTAATGGAGGCACTGGTTAAAGAAGCACTGCAGGATCATTTAGACAAGACTTCAGTTATAGCTCAGACACAGCATGGTTTTGTTAAGGGGAAGTCTTGCCTGACCAACTTGATTGGATACTATGATGCAGTCACAAAAGAACTGGATGCAGGGAATAACTTTGATATTATATACTTGGATCTTAGAAAGGCTTTTGATACTGTTGCACATGGAAGACTGCTACACAAATTGGAGCAGTGTGACATTGGAGGCAAATTGCTGCTATGGATAAAGGGGTGGTTGAGGGGGAGAAGACAGAGAGTGGTAATCAATGGACACTGCTCATCGTCGACTAATGTTATTAGTGGAGTCCCTCAGGGCTCAGTGTTGGGTCCATTATTGTTTTCTGTATTTATAAATGATATTGATGATGGTATATCAAGCTTAATGTCCAAGTTTGCAGATGATACAAAGGTTGGCAGGGTTGTCAAGGACACTACTGACACTATGCTGCTGCAACAGGATCTGGAAAGGTTGAGCAGATGGGCTGAGAGGTGGCAAATGAAGTTTAACATTGACAAATGTAAAGTACTACACATGGGAAAAAGCAACCCCAGAGCAACGTATCAACCCTGTGGTACTACACTGACAGTGGTAGAGAATGAAAGGGACTTGGGGGTGATTGTGCAGGCAGATATGAAGTTCTCTGAGCAGTGCAGACGGGCTGCAAGAGTAGCTCATGGAGTATTGTCAATGATATACAGGAATTTTTCCAGCAGGGATAAGGAGGTGATTATTCCATTGTATAAGGCAATGGTCAGGCCACACCTAGAGTACTGTATACAGGTCTGGAGGCCTCATTTCAAGAAGGATGTAGAGCTGCTGGAACGAGTACAGAGAAGGGCAACAAGATTAGTGAATGGAACAAAGGGGTGCTCTTACGAAGAAAGGCTGAAGTTTTGCAAATTACAGTGTCTGGAGACTAGGCACCAGCGAGGTGATCTGATAGAGGTGTATAAAGCCTTGAATGGTTTAAGCATGCTCAATGCTGATGGGATTCTTCCTCTAGCTCAGAAAAATCACCTGAGAGGGCATAAATTCAAATTGAGGAAAGACAGATGTAGGATAGACATGCGGAAATTTGCCTTTAGCCAGCGGGTGGTTGGTTGGTGGAACAGACTGCCATCCCTTGTGGTGGAGGTTGATAGCCTAAATAAGTTTAAGGCTCAGCTGGACAGGTATTTTGAACGAACAGAGGGGTGAAGTGGAAGTGGGTTTTTTTTTTTTTTTGGCTGATGCTGCATAAGCTTGCTTTCTTGCATCAAATGCCTCTACTAATGCTAATGCTAATGCTAATGCTAACTGTACCTGGAATTTCTACCACTGCCTTAAAAGCTACTTCTCTAACCACAAGGTCAGCATCAAAACAAAATATCACTGCATCACCCAACATCTGACCCAAGGCTGTCCCCAGAGCTCCATCCTGGGGCCAGCCGTATGGAATATGATACTCGACGACTGGCTCCTGAGGGACCACCCACAAACTACTCAGCTTTCTTATGCCCACGACATGGTTATCATCAACAAGGGTCCACCTGTGCCACCATAGAAACCGAGGCTGCAGTTGTTCCTCTCTGCTCTGGCTGTATGGGCCATGGAAAATAAACTCTCAGTCTCCACTGAGAAGAGCAAAACTCTTCTATTGAAAGGCAAACTGGACTTCTCCAGACCTCCTACCATACGTTTTAACAGCAGCCCACTGAAAAACTACCAATCAGTGAAGTACCTATTTTGGACGACAGGAGAACTTTCATCCCCCATATCCAAGCAATCAAAGAAAAGATAAAAAATTACATCACTATGTTAGCACACTTTACCCACAAGGACTGGAGTCTTAAAGGGCCAACTCAACGCCTTCTATATTCAGCAGTATTCATACCAATTTTCACATATGGGATGCAGTATGGTACCACAGAATGACTATAGTGCATGCACAACGTCAAATTCAGCAAATTCAACGACTTATGTTACTACAAATTACCCGCACATGTAGAACAACATCAACTGCCGCCCTACAGGTACTAACATGCTACCTACCCTTGGACCTCCATGTCACTTTTATCGGACTCTCTCATGCTATTAAGAAGAATAAGGAAGCTGAATTCCTCGCTATTCAAATCTGTACCAATACCGATATCAAACAGGAACATAAACATGTGTGGCTAGAATTGATAAACCTATGGCAAATCCACTGGAATAACTCCCCAACTGGTGCAACTACTAAACTTTTCCTTCCTGAGGTAACCTACATCAACAAACAATGTTCCACTTGGTTCTTCCCTAACATCTACACTTCCTTCCTATTAACTGGCCATGGGCCCTTCAAGAGATGCCTTCTAGAAATCGGCCTAGTTGAGGATGCCCTCTGTACCTGCGGAGAACCTGAAGACTGGGACCACGTGATGCACTCGTGCAATGTATACTTAGACCTAAGAACGCAACTACTCCTAGACCTCATCACTTCGGCCAGAAACCAAGTTATTGGAATCTAACGATGCCTTCTGTGCACTGACCAGTTATGCCAACGAGGTCTTTCGTCATCGCTAGCATCACCTGCAACTCCCTAACACTACTCCTGGATAACCTCCTCGATACAGCAACTGATATCCAGCACCGGAAACTTCCAGACATGAAACTGCAAATCGTGGCAAACCCTGTCGACGCCGCTCCATGATTCTGCATTGTGACGATTCCGGACTCTTTAATTTGAACTTTACCCATTCTATTCTCCCTACCCACAGTCCTTCTCCAGGACTCCCACAACTGCACCTAGCACTCTTCCTGCTCCTTTTTGCCTGGGGCGATGCTTATGCTCTGTCATCCCCGCTGTCTTCCCTGTCTTCCACTTTCTTGTCTCTTCTCTGCTCTTTCCTTGGCCCTCCCCACTCTCGCTCCTGCAGGAGTGTGAACAGCCCGTCAGATGTCTTTTAACTCCCTGGTCCGGCTCCTCATGCCAGTGGACGGATGCTGGGAGGCTCCTTCCTGGTGATCGCGCCTCCCAGTAATGAAGAGGCCAGTCAAACAACACACTACTCACACAACCCAAACTGACTGGATTTGTAATGTTAACAGAGTACTTAACACGGATTTGTGGGGAACCATGGGAACCGCATAACTATGTCCACTAATAAAGCAGCAGAAATCCATAAGAAGTTGAAACAAGATTTTGGTGACAATGCTTTAGGCCAGACGCAGACCTAATACTGGTTTAACCATTTTAAAAACAGTTGAATGTCAGGTAATGACAACAATCGCTCTGGGCATCCATCATTGAGTACCACCCCACAAAATGTCATAACAGTTCGGTCAGCGATCTGTGAAGGCTGCAGGCAGACCATCCACGACATTTGTGGCATTGTAGGCCTATCGTACAGCTCGCATCAGCGGATTTTGTCAGACAAGTTGAACATGAGAAGGACTGCGGCCAAGTTCGTGCCACAGTTACTGAGTGAAGGCCAAATGCAGTATCGCATGAAAGTTAGCAGAGATCTTCAAAAACAGGCCAGGAGTGATCAAAACTTCCTTTCTATGGTCGTCACTGGTGACAAGAGTTGAGTATATGGGTATGACCCAGAAACCAAGCAACAATTATCCCAGTGGAAGAGCTCATCTTCGTCCCGACCAAAGACAGCCTGCAATGTGAAGTCCATGTTGATCTGTTTTTTGGACACTGACGGGATTATCCATAATTGCTGGATGCATAATTATGGATTATGCATAATTATGGATTATCCATAATTGGAGGCAAATTGCTGCTATGGATAAAGGGGTGGTTGAGTGGGAGAAGACAGAGAGTGGTAATCAATGGACACTGCTCATCGTGGACTGATGTTATTAGTGGAGTCCCTCAGGGCTCAGTGTTGGGTCCATTATTGTTTTCTGTATTTATAAATGATATTTATGATGGTATATCGGGCTTAATGTCCAAGTTTGCAGACGATACAAAGGTTGGCAGGGTTGTCAAGGACACTACTGACACTACACTGCTGCAACAGGATCTGGAAAGGTTGAGCAGATGGGCTGAGAGGTGGCAAATGAAGTTTAACATTGACAAATGTAAAGTACTACACATGGGAAACAGCAACCCCAGAGCAACGTATCAACTCTGTGGTACTACACTGACAGTGGTAGAGAATGAAAGGGACTTGGGGGTGATTGTGCAGGCAGATATGAAGTTCTCTGATCAGTGCAGACGGGCTGCAAGAGTAGCTCATGGAGTATTGTCAATGATATACAGGAATTTTTCCAGCAGGGATAAGGAGGTGATTATTCCATTGTACAAGGCAATGGTCAGGCCACACCTAGAGTACTGTATACAGGTCTGGAGGCCTCATTTCAAGAAGGATGTAGAGCTGCTGGAACGAGCACAGAGAAGGGCAACAAGATTAGTGAATGGAACAAAGGGGTGCTCTTACGAAGAAAGGCTTAAGTTTTGCAAATTACAGTGTCTGGAGACTAGGCACCAGCGAGGTGATCTGATAGAGGTGTATAAAGCCTTGAATGGTTTAAGCATGCTCAATGCTGATGGGATTCTTCCTCTAGCTCAGAAAAATCACCTGAGAGGGCATAAATTCAAATTGAGGAAAGACAGATGTAGGATAGACGTGCGGAAATTTGCCTTTAGCCAGCGGGTGGTTGGTTGGTGGAACAGACTGCCATCCTTTGTGGTGGAGGTTGATAGCCTAAATAAGTTTAAGGCTCAGCTGGACAGGTATTTTGAACAATTGATTTTGATTTTGATTTAGTAGTTGTTGGCGCATCGACTTCTGTGGCCATATTGCACCTCCCAAGGTTTTTGCAGTACTTTGATCCAAGCCCGAGGCGGGAATCGAACCCGCGACCTTTGGGTTGCCAGGCAGGTACTTTACCCACTCGGCTAGCCCGGTCGGCATTTTTGAACGAACAGAGGGGTGAAGTGGAAGTGGGTTTTTTTTTGGCTGATGCTGCATAAGCTTGCTTTCTTGCATCAAATGCCTCTACTAATGCTAATGCTAATAAGGAATTTGTCCCTCCTGGCCAGAGCATCAATGCAAAGTTCTACTGTGATGTCCTGAGGTGGTTAAGGGTCAGGAGGAAACATCCAGAGCAGAGAAGTGGTGCACAAAGAATTGGGTCCTTCATCATGACGATGAGTCTGGCCACACATCTCTCACTGTGGCACAATTTTTGGCATCCAACAACATGACAATCATCCCCACCCCCCTTATTTTCCACACTTAGCACCCTGCAACTTCTTCCTCTTCTCGAGAATGAAAATCAAGCTGAAAATCAAGACGGTCAAAGATTTGACAGTGTAGAGGATATCCAAACCGAATCGCAGGCGGTACTGAACACTATGACAAAGAAAGACTTTCAGGATGCATTCAAATCATGGGAGAAGTGCTGGGATCGGCATTTACACCCTCAAGGGGACTACTTTGAAGGTGATGGTGGCAAATAAGACCCAGGGTAAGTCTAATTTACTTTATAAATACATTTCGAGAACTTTTGGGTAGCACCTCATACAACAATCATTCACGTGGTACTGTATCAAAAACTTTATTGAAATCTAAGTAAATTATGTCAAAATTATTTTTTGCATCCAGTTCTTTTGTGACATAGTAGCTAATCAGATTAGTTAAATGTAATCTCCCCATAACAAAGTCATGCTGTGATTCCCTTTCCCTTATCATTTCATTCCTGTTCAGATGATCTTGTATAACAGTCTTAATATCAGTATTAATACTAGTATTAGTACTGGCAACATGATGCAAGGAAGCAAAGCTTATACATCAGCCAAAAAAAAAAACACACATATACTTCATTTCCTCATTCACAATCAACAATCATTTATCCAAAACTTTTTAAAATTTATTCAAATTACCCACTTCTTCAACAAGATTTTGGCATCCAACAACAAGGTGGAAGTTTATTCCAACAATCTGATTTAGCTGGATGCAAATGCAAACTTCTACACCATGTCTTCTTCAACCATTCTTTTTAAATTTAAATTGATGTTTCACTGTGAGCAGACTTGATGAATTATAGCCTTAGCTGCCAGTGCACTATAAAAAAAAAAAAAAAAAACAACCATCCAACCCTCTTGTGTTTGTGTCTGTGTGCATGTGCACACAACTTTCAGATGGTTTGCACATGCAAGTGCAAACCATCTGAAAGATGGCATTAACATTTTTTTACTTAATCCTTTTAAAGCTTTAAACACTTTAGCCAAGTCTCCTTGCAGGTGACTAGTTTCCAGGTGATTAATTTAGATAATGCAATTTGTAGAACTGAAGTCTTTCTGGGTAGGAGTATCTTTTGTGTCTCTGATTAATCTTGTTAATCTCCTCTGCATCCTTCCTAAAATGGGTCTATCAAAGCTGTATGCAGTTTCCAGATGTAGCTTAACCATTGCCTTATACAATGGGATAATCACCTATTTGTCCCTGCTGAGAAAATTCCTGTATTTCACTAACAGAACCCCATGGGCTGTTCTAGCAGCCTGTTTAAACTGCTCGGAGAATTTCATGCCAAACTGTATAATTACCTCTAGGCCTTATCAACAAGCTTATTATCATTACCTCTAGGCCTTATCAACTACCTTCAGTTTGGTGCTACCCAAATGCTATATTATTCTGGAATTCATATATTATATGAATTCAGTACATTGCATTTATTAATATGAAATATCAGTTACCACTTTTCAGCTCATCTGTTCTGTTTAAATCTTAATGTAGCATACCAAATTACTGAAATTAACCACTGTGTCCACCTTTGTGTCATCAGTAAACTTAGACATTAATATTGTAAATATTACATCAACATCACTAATAAATAGTAGAAACAATAAGGAGCTCAACACTGGCCCATTTGGTACTCCACTCAACACATTAATCAATGAAGGGCAGTGGCTATTTATAACTTCTCTTGGTCTCTTAACACTTGCCATCTCTTTATCCATAATAGTAACTTTCCCCTAATTCCACATTGCTCCAAGTTATACAACAATCATACACGATACAGTATCAAAGGCTTTGTTGAGTATATCATGTCAAAATTATTCTTTGCATCCAGTTCCTTTGTAATGATCTCATAACAGCTAATAAGATTAGTCACCTTTAATAAATCCATTCTGTAATTGCCTTATTGTTCCATTCCTAACAATATGATCTTGCATTACTTCTTTAACAATTTATCCCATTATTTTCCCCTGGCACAGAGGTCAAACTTACAAGTCTGTAGTTACCCAATTCACCCTTTAAACTTCCCTTGTGAATAGGAGATACATTTGCACATTTGCAACCTGGGGACTTCTGAATCTAAGCATGTTCTAAATATTATTATAGCCAAAAGGTTTAATTACATCTTTTACAGATTCATTTAATATAATTGGATAAATTTCATCAACCTCGGGTACTCTGTTCCCTTTTAGCTGCAGCAATTTCTTCTTCCACCTTCCTTTCTGTTATTATAAAATTATTTAACTCCCAATTCATATTAGATAGACTTCTGCTAACCCTATCTCTAAAAACTTGATGTGTGAGTGCAGATGCAAAATATTAATTCAGTTTATCAGCAATCTGTACAGAATCATCAACAGTTATCGCCTTTATATCCAGTGGACCAACATGATTCAACCCTTTCCCTTTAGTGTTAACATTTTTAAAGAATTCCTTGCTACTCTTTGCATTCTTAGCCAGAGGTAGTTTATCTGCCTACCTCTGCTCCAAGTAACTTGATTAAAGACTAGTTTATACTTACTGTAGGACTCTGTATCCTGTGACAATTTACAATCATCCTATCTATTTTTCTTCTTGGCCACTAAGCTCACTTGATATCCATTTTGGTCCAAAGTTTGAACTTTGCAAAGAGTTCCCTAGTTCTCTGCTACTGTTCTTTTAATTTTTAGTTAAGGATTCCTCATAATTTTTTTAAAATTTTTAGCTAAGGATTCCTCTTAATTTTTAGCTAAGGATTCCTCTCCCTCAACATGCCTAGCCTCCCAAGTAACTTTATTACAGATTAATTTACATTTACTGTACGAATCAAGATTCCCTGATAATTTATAATCATCCCAAGCATCTTTCTTTTTCAGTACTAAAGTCACCAGTTATTTTGAGTTCCATTTTGATCTATATTTTAAAAAGTTCATTAGCTTTTTAAGATATAGATCATTTACATTTGTATTTGTATTCTTAATTAAAGATTCCATAATCTTTCCTGGCAGAGAAGTTAAAATTACAGGTCCTTAGTTATTCATTTCACCCTTGAACCCTCCTTTGTAAATAGGAGAGACTTTGCAATCAGGAAATGATATGGACTTCATTTGAATCCAAGGATTCTGTTTCAATTATATTCTATTATATCTATTATTATAACCTTTATCTATTATATTCTCAATATAATAGATAAAGGTTTAATCAGCGATGGCTGGCTATAAAATGCCACTGGGCCTTGGAATAGCCAGGCTAAAAAAAATAAAATACGTTTTTTTACATTTATTATTAATATTTCTTTTGTTTATTACTGATTTATATTTATTTTGTTTATTACCAATTTGAATTCACTTTATATTTATAACCAATGTTATAAATGATTAAATGTTATATAATCATAATTGTAAGTCAAGAACAAAGTGATGTGCCACTTTAAATTTGGCTCTCACTGAGTCCATTCAGCAAATAACCCAGGCATATGCATAGCAATACTTCTCTTCTCTTCTCTACTGGATGAAGTATGGCAAAGTTGAGCTGCAGCAAAATTGGCTCCAGTTTCTAGTCCAGCATATTTGTTAGCATTTATTTGCAATAAATAAGATAAATAATTTATTTACATAAAGAAACCTTTCTGTCATACAATGATAAACTTGAAATTAAACAAGGTAAACATCTATCCGATTTAAATATTGTAGAAAAGTAATGCTCTTATGAAAACAAAAAAATATTTTGGTACTACCAGTTGAAATCACTACTTGGTTTGATGACTTCTTCTGTTGCCTCCAACAAGAATAGATCTGCCATCTTCTGGCACCATGTTCACTTCTAACTGTAATTATAAAACTTTCTCTTCTGTCCCTCTCCTATTATAAAATCCATCTTCCAGTTAGTAATAGCTAGACCATTGTATGCTCAAGTGAGGAGTATCAAGAGCACTTTCAGAGTAATTACAGCTTAAAACAGATCGAACTTCAAGAAGGGGGAGGAAATTAGTGAATACCGAGCTCATGTTTAAGCTCACTTAGTCCCACTGGTTGTGTTATATTTGATCCAGTTTTTGAAGGAGTTCTGAGGAATTCTTTGAAGAAATCAGATTCTTAGGAATGGTTGCACTGTGAATTGCCCTTTCTTTGATGCTCTAAAATATGTATAGATGCTCCAAGTTGTTTGAGTTCAGCTGGAAAAATAAAGCTGTATATTTAGAGTGATCAACTTGGCCTTTACTTTTTCTTGTTTGCATGCTTTTAAAAGTTCTTGGCACACTGACTACTCTGTCATAGTGCACTGAACTGATATGGTTCTATGTGTAATCATTACAAGTTTGGGCTGAAGACCCAATCTGTAAGTGGGCTGAAAAATAAATATTACATGGGGGGAAAGCTACTTCCTCTACCTAAAATCAGCTAAATGTAGCCCTGAGTAAAAAGACCTTCAGGAATTCTTCTAAACTCTGATGTTATTTGAACCAGACTTTTCCAAATGAGTGACAGGTGACAAACCCATTATACTCTCATGAGATTTTACTTTTTCTCAAAAGTGATTTCCACATATCAGAGTACTGAATATCACCCTGTTCATAACATTGAGAAATAGATAAAGGTCATGTTGACCATCCTAAGATACAGCTTCAAAATACACAAAGCTTTATTTTTTCAACTAAACCATTCAAATAACACTGAGAACTGGACCATACACATTCGGTGACACAGTGTATATAAGTCTAGATTTCACAAGTAGATGTCAGAAGATGAATACTAAAATTTATCAAAAGCTAATAATTTTTGATCCCTGTACCATCATTAGGGTGTTGTTAACCTGAATTGTCAGTTTCTTACAAAATTTTATTATCAGGTTCTTTGCATTATAAAAAATATGCTAGTGTATGCAGGGGGGGGGGGGTTGTATAAAGGAAACATTTTCAATACATGATATATCCATGCAGTTTCTGTTTATGCTCCAGGACATAGAGCAAAAGAAGCATTAACAATATTTGTTTTGGCAGCCACACACACACTACTTAGTTAAAAATGGGCCATTCTTTTTGTGGGGCGCATGCAGATTTTCACTATTTTACAATGTGTATACCTGTGAATAATCATGTTACCATACACCACAGCCAGTATGCTTCATAAATACTTTGCATATGATTTTTTTTTTTATGTAAGAATTGCTCTGTTTCTAGACGATATGGATTTTTCAATGAAGTGGTGAAGAATGCATATTACTTAATGCCAACAGTGCAATGACACCAATCAAAAATAAATAAGCATGCGATATAAACAAAAAAAAAAAAAAATCTAATCATAAACTGCATGCAACTTATTATCTATATTAATTGCAAGGTTAATCTATATTAATTTGCAAGAACTGGGATAATGAAATCTCACAAAAGCTGAGCATAAATAATAATTTAGTAAAATGCCTATAGAGTTTGATATAATCTATTTTATTTAACAGGCTGTATCACAAAAAAGCAAGCTGTGGTGATGATCACATTTTTTGATTGATAGCAGACAGAAAAAAAAGGGGGTGCACAAACTTTGCAAAGAAGCATTTCATTAAGAAATTTTGTTACTTATATAAGGGCAAGCATTAATCAATTTCTATCTACAAACATAAACATCAGGCAAAACTTTTTAATGATAACATGCATAGCTTACTAACCAATAGGCTGGACTCTTGGTTCCTGAGCAACTGCAGTGGGGCTGGCTCCAATCTGAGATAAAGGAGTGCTACCATGAATGACATGTGCTGTAGTTACTGATGGCTGGACATGGGTACTCTGAATCTAAAATATTTATTACTATATGTTAAAACATGAGGTAAAGTCTATACACTCATCAACTGAGCATAATATGAGTGCAGTAGTTTTGATGCAAATTACAGAAACATAATACTTCTTACTCTTTCCTTGTGATGTAAATATATGTAAAGGAAATGCAAATATATTCTTCCCTGTTAACATAACTTATGCAGCCACAGAAAAGGAATATTATCAATATTAATTTATCATGCTTATCATTTCTGAATTTGCAAACAAGATTACTATTTTAAATGGAAAGAATTATTCCTTGGTAAGCTTTCAGAGCTATGAAGAATCACTCCTTAGGAGACATCATTTCTGTTATATAGTAACAGAAACAAAGTTACATAAGTGGTTTGATAAATGATGGTAACATAAAACTATTTTGAAATTATTGCATTCATGAAAAATTTGTTATAGGCAATTGATTCATCACGCACTTCTAAATGGTACCCAACAGATTACACATGCACCAGAAATCAGCAGACAAACAAGCAAAAAAAATAATAATGTTCACTCCTCTCAAAAATAACAATCATTGCACAACTCTCCAATACAGTAATATTGCATTCCTGATGCTGCCACCAATATGCTATTACTTCTCATATGAAGTTCTTAATTATTATTTTCCTTATTTTCCCCTTTCCGGGAAAATAAGAAAAAATAAGGAAATGGAGTCACTGGTTAAAGAAGCACTGCAGGATCGTCTAGACAAGACTGCAGTTATAGCTCAGACACAGCATGGGTTTGTTAAGGGGATGTCTTGTCTGACCAATCTGATTGGATACCATGATATGGTCACAAAGGAACTGAATGCCAAAAATAATTTTGATATCATATACTTGGATTTCAAGAAAGCTTTTGATACTGTTGCACATGGAAGACTACTGTACAAATTGGAGCAGTATGGCATTAAGGGCAAGTTGCTGCTATGGATAAAGGGATGGTTGAGTGGGAGAAGACAGAGAGCAGTAATCAATAGACACTGCTCTTCATGGACTAATGTTATTAGTGAAGTCCCCCCAGAGTTCTGTGTTGGGCCCATTAATGTTTTCTGTATTTATCAATGATATTGATGAAGGTATATCAGGCTTAATGTCCAAGTTTGCAGACAATACGAAGGTTGGTAGGGTCGTTAATGACAGTATGCTACTGCAAAAGGATCTAGGAAAGTTGAGCAGATGGGCTGAGAGGTGGCAACTGAAGGTTAACATTGACAAGTGCAAATTACTGCATATGGGTAGCAGAAACCCAAGCGTAACATACCAACTGTGTGGTACTACACTCGGGGTAGTGGAGAATGAAAAAGACTTGGGGTAACTGTGCAGTCAGATATGAAGTTTTCTGAACAGTGCAGATGGGCTGCAAGAGTAGCTCATAGGGTCTTGTCAATTACACAGGAATTTAGCTAGAAGGGATAAGGAGGTGATTATCCCCTTGTGTAAGACAATGGTCATGTCACACCTGGGTGCTGCATACAGGTCTGGAGGCCTCATTTTAAGAAGGATATAGAGCTGCTGAAATGAGTACCAAGAAGGGCAACAAGCTTTGCTCTTATTAAGAAAGGCTTAAGTTCTGCAAATTGGAGCATCTGGAGACTAGGCACCTGCAAGGTGATCTGATTAGGTCTATAAGGTCTTGAAAGGTTTAAACAAGCTTAATGCTGGTGAAATTCTTCCTATTGCTCAGATTACACACCTGAGGGGATATAAATTCAAACTGAGGAAAGACAGTTGTAAAATAGATCTGCAGAAATTTGCCTTTAGCTAGCGAGTGGTTGATTGTTAGAACGAACTTTCATCTGTTGTGGAAGTTGATAGCTTAAATAATGTAAGGTTGCTTTCTTGCATCATATGCCTCTACTAATGCTAATGCCAATTGGAACACTGGGCAAATGCTCCTTTCCCAAGGCCCACTATATATGTAAAATAGAAAAAATGTTTCCTACATAAATTTCTTTGAGTTACGACCATTGCATAACAACTTAAACCATAATGCATCTGAATAAATTAAATCATAAAACAAACTTTGCAAAAACCATTGAACTTAGGGAAAAAAATCTAAATAAAACTATAGATAAGCAAAATTGGAATAATTACACTAAAACATAATTAAGAGATACCTAAAACTAAATAAATGTAATTTATATAATTTCAGGTATGCCTCTTAAGAGAGACAGCTGAAATTAAGACAGACATATGAAACTAGATGTCTGTCTTTCAGATATATCGCTCCTAATTATGTTTAATTTAATTATTCCAATTTTATGTATCTAGGGATTTATTTAGACTTTTCTTAACAAGCCGAATGGTTTTTTGAAAAGTTTATTTTATGGTTTAATTTATTCAGATGCATTATAGTTTGATTTGTTATGTCTATAAGTTCAAAGAAATTAATATAGAAAGCATTTGTTCTCTTTTATAGATATAGTAGATCTTGAGAAAGAAACATTTGAATGTTGTAACAATTAAGTTTTATAAGTTTATAAGACAATAGTAATTTCTGTTATAATTTTCTCATGTCTAACAAAGTTTTTATGTAAAATAAGAACTGGATTAAGTGAAGTGGGTCATCTTACTTGCTCCACTATACACATACTCTGCATCGTCACATTCTTCATGTTTATCTGGTGACTGACAGCAACAGTTTGGACATGGATACAACTGTTGGTACCATTTAGAGGTGCACTGACTACTTTTAAATGCGTAATAAAATTTCAATGAATGCAAAATTTTGGTAAATATTTGGTGTTGCTCATGATTTATAGAATGAACCCTGTATTTATGTTAGGGAATAATCAGTTTTTTCTGTACACTTGTATTTGTGTTCTTATGAATAAGTAAAAAGTATGGATTCATATCAATCTCTGAATAAGCAAGTTCATGTTACAAGCAAACTGCAATTACATATTTTCAACTAAATATTACTTTGGTGAAAGAACAGCAAGTGATTTTGTGTCATGGGCTTTGAAAAACATGATATGATTAACAGATAAATGTTTAGTTCATATTAGGCTTCCTGACCTTCTGGATTATAACCAACTGATAGTGGGGGGGGGGATTAATACATATCTCTGGTGTAAACTAGCTTACTGAAGACTGTGGATCAGAATGCAAAAGGCTGCCTCCGCCATGCAATATTACAAGAAATTCAATTAAATGTTTCAAAGAAAAAATCCAATTACCGGTAGGTAGGCATTATCTTGCAATATAAAACCCATTATCTTGCAATATAAAAACAATATTTTCCTGAGACATGTAATTGATCTTTTGGCAGCACACCATTTCTGGTGGCCCACATGAAACTATTTGTTGGCATAATCTCTTGTTTTGGTAGTGTTCCAAAATTATGCATTCAGTATTGATGCAGTCAAATCTCCTATATCAGAAATCATCTAAATGCCAGAAAACGACCACTGACCTCAACCTTTTGAACATGAAAATTTCATTATTTGTCTTGATGATGAGAAAAGATATCTTAAGGCAATGGTTGTGATAAGTAATGCAGTATTGTAAAGATGATTTGCAATTATGATTGAGATTCAAAGGTTCAACTCCAACTTCTGATGCTAGGAGGAGATGTCGACTTTTTTTCGAATGAAATCGAATAGAATGGCAAATGGAGACATTTGCTATTCATTAAAACTATGAAAGACTAGATCAATAGATCAAAAAAACTACTAGATCAATAGCAAGAGGTTAATTTTTTAAAAAATTATTTTATTCCTTAACATGTCATTAAAGATGTTTTGTTAGCAGCATGGTGCACAGGTAAAACAAAATGGAAATGTGGAAATTTAAGTGATTCAGCCTGTGTAGAGATCATTTATAATTTTCTTACAGAGATCATAGGTAATTTTCAGAATTTTGTGGTACTTCCTGAACCACTTTTTCAGTAACTGTATTGCTGTCTTTACAACACTATCTACTTTATGGATGCAGGATTGTATGGAAAAAATTCTGTAATATGTACTGCATATATTCCAAATCTTCAAAAAAAAAAAAAACCCTATTCACCCAAATGTTTAACTTCACAAATTTTGCAAACAATTTCTTTTTAGTGTCCTTTGATTTGTCGTATTATGGAATCAACATTAAAAAAATCAATTATACCTGTTTATGCTACAAATGATCTGAAAAACAATAAAATGGGCTCTGTTGACTGGTCAAATCCTGATTTACGATCAAATTATCAAAAAAACTAAAATTGAAAACTAATATATTTAACCCAACAGTGTGTGCATAAATTTTTTTTCATAAAGCAGTCACATTCTCAAAAAAAAAAAAAAAGAGAGACCCATTTTATAACCCTAAAAACCAACAAGAAATAATTCAAAACTGTTAACTTCTTAATGCCGCCTTTAACATCAATTTACTGTGACCACAACAGTGAAAAATCCATTTTGTATAATGAAAATGTATATTTAATAATTTTTTTTAAAATACCTCCCCCCCCCCTCTCTGGAACACTTTAGACATGTGCATCTGCTCTTATTTTTGAAATGAAAAGCTCATGTTCTTTGACAACTGGATGCCAGCCAGATGCTCCAATAAAATGTGAAGCCAGTGCTCATAATAAATTGGAGATATTGCTATAAAACATGAAGATTCTACAACTGGATGCAAGGGATTATAATAATCACTAAAACCTCATTTTAACAGTTGCATATAATTATGAAACTCAGATTAAGAAAGTATGTTCACTGATATTTTCATTGACAAACTTCTTCAATAACAAAACAATGAATGATGCAGATTGAAACTGAAGTCAATAATGAATGAAAACTAAAATCCACATTGAAGTCATTTTAATAGTTATTTTCATTTTTAAGTCATTTTGCTGGACATTTACACCAATATTCTCAGTAGAGGATTAATTTCAAAAAATAGGTTACACATATGTCAATTTACCTTAAAATATCTTTGGTCAACAACTGGAATAAGTTTCCACCTAGAATTGTAGAGTTGGAGAACTTATATAGATTTACAGAGGAGTCTGATAAATGAAATGAAGAAATAAATTAATAATAGTATGGGCAACATGATGGAAGGAAGCAATGAACCATCCAAAAAATAACAATAACAATTTCAAAAAAATTAATAATTACCTTCTGCATCTTCTTTAAATTTATTCAAACTACCCACTCCCACATCACTAGAAGGAAGTTTATTCCAATAATCAGTTACTCTTTGGCTGAATGCAATTTCCTATATCTATTCTGCAGCCATCCTTTTTTTTTTTTTTTTTTTTCAAATTAAATTTATATTCGTGTGTAACTGCTATTTACAAAAACCTAGTCTTTCTTGGTAAGAATATCTTTTGGTGCCCCCCCCAACTAATCTTATTGCTCCTCTCTGCATTCTTTCTGATAGACTTATTATCCTTCTTAAAATGAGGTTTCCGAACCTGTATGCAATATTCCACATTTGTTCTAACCACTGCTTTGTAAAATGAGATAATTATCTCTTTGCCTCTGCTAGCAATGTTCCTGTATATCCTTTCACTTTTCCTGTATTTCATTTCATTTATTTCGTTGGCAGGACCCCACAGGCTGTTCCAGCAGCCTGTTTACTGCTCAGGGATTATGTCAGACTGCATAAATTAACCCTAGAACTTTTTCCTTATCAACTACCCAAACAGTATGTTATTCTGGGATCACTGCTACTCACATGCAGTACTTTGCATTTATCAATTGGCACTTTTCAGTCCACCTGTTTAGTTTAACTAGATCTTCTTGAAGTAGCATACTATGATTACTGTAATTATACAACTAAAGAGGCAACCATTTTTCTGAAAGCAGCTACATTAGGCTTTCTCACATCTATAATTTTAATACTATTAAATAATCATATACTCTAATAAAACCTATTGAAAATACTTGAAAATTTTGAATATACTTGAACCCCTATGAAATTAACTTTGCTGAAACTATAATGTTTTGTTTAGTGAGCATGACAATGCACCATGCAAAAGTCAACTTCCTAAACTAACAAAATAACAACACAAGTAACCTGGCAGAGAGAGAGAGAGAGAGAGAGAGAGAGAGAGAGAGAGAGAGAATACCATTCTAGCAAAGGCACCAATGATAAACAGGACACTCAATTCTAGAATTCTACCAAAATTTACCATACCATTTTCTCAAATTGAGAAAAGACAGATGTAGGATAGACGTGAGGAAATTTGCCTCTAGCCAGCAGGTGGTTGGTGGTGGAATAGACTTCCATCCCTTGTCGTGAAAGTTTTTTTTTTTTTTTTTATGAGAACCCCAAACACGAGAGGTATTAGAACCTATAGTACTTAGTACCGTGCTTGGGTTGGAGGTTGAGAAGACGAAAGAAAATATTTGTTGATATTGGACTTGAACTTCTGTAGATTGTGATTTTCAGGAAATACGTATGAAGGAAGGTTGTTCCAGAAAACGGCAGTTGAATGAATAAATGAGGAAGATGAAAAGTTGGTTCTGTGGGTTTGAAGTTGGACAGTAAATGGATGTTGGCTGGTGGCGGC
The DNA here is from genome assembly GCF_048544385.1 of Mastigoproctus giganteus. Taxonomy (NCBI): domain Eukaryota; kingdom Metazoa; phylum Arthropoda; class Arachnida; order Uropygi; family Thelyphonidae; genus Mastigoproctus; species Mastigoproctus giganteus. The sequence goes on from NC_143583.1 coordinate 28,179,403, forward strand.
ACGTGTTTGGACTATTTTGAAAGAGAGAGCGGGAATTATAGAAGCCAATTCAGAAGAACAGTGCCCATGGAAGTATCTGTAGAAGAGGCATGCAGCAGAAACAGTGCGTCTATGAGAAAGCGAGTGGAGAGACTCTGTTAGAGATGAATCATTAATTAACCTAACTGCCCTCTTCTGAATGGAATCAAGAAGCCTGAGAGAGGTTTTGGGGGCACCACCCCAGATGTGGGAACAATATTCCATGGCAGGGCGGATTTGCGATTTATACAGAGTGAGCAGCTGTTTGGAAGAAAAGTAACGCCGAGAGCGAAAGAGAAAACCAAGTTTTTTAAATGCAGAGGAAGCAATATTTGTAATTTGCTTGTGCCAAGAGAGATTAGAAGTCAGGGTAATCCCCAAAAGAGTTATATCATTTTGCCTAGAAATCAGAGTGTCACTAAAGATAAGCATAGGAGCAGAAGAATCCTTTTTGCGAGATATAAGACAAGATTGAGTTTTAGAAGGGTTGAAATCAACTAAGTTGTCTTTGCCCCACTGGAGAATTACCTGAAGATCGGCATTTAAGGAATTGGCAGCAGATTTTCGAGAACTTGAAGCTGATTGAGCTGGACAAGGTTTCTCAAAATGGAAAGTTGAATGCAATGTGCTATCATCGGCAAAACTATGGATAGGATTTCCAGTCAATGGAAGAAGGTCATTGATATTCAAGAGGAAAAGAGTGGGGGAAAGAACTGAACCTTGGGGGACACCGGCATTAGTGGAGAAGTCAGAAGACAGAGAGCCATCTACCATCACCCTCAGTGAGCGATCAGAGAGAAAACTGGATACCCAATTACTAAAAACAGTTGGCAAACCATAAGATGGAAGCTTGTTTAGAAGACCTTTATGCCAAACACGATCAAAAGCCTTTGAGATGTCAAGAGCAACTACTTGTGTTTCACCGAACCTTTCCATTGAATTAGTCCATAAATGGGTAACATAGGCCAGAATATCACCAGTGGATCGACACTGACGGAATCCATACTGGCAATCGTTGATCAGACGGAAGGTTTCTAGGTAGTTTAAGAGTTGGTGGTTAATTGATTTCTCCATTACTTTAGAAAGAGTAGAATTAATTGCAATGGGACGATAATTGGATGGGAGGGATTTGTCACCCTTTTTAGGAACTGGCTGGATATGAGCAAATTTCCAAGCAGAAGGAAAAACACCTTTGGAATAAGAAAGTGAAAAAAGGCGGCAAAGAATAGGAGTAAGTTCAGGAGCACAGGTTTTGAGAACAAGTGGAGAAATACCATCAGGACCTGGAGCTTTCTTAGCATCAAGATTCATCAAAATCCTTCTGATATCCTTTTGACGGAAGACCACAGGAGGCATTGAATGGAGCGTGTTAGGAATGGTGGGAGGTGTTTTACCAAGATCATTAATACATGAGCTGGAAAGAAAATGGGATGCTAGCAGGTCAGTTTTATCCTTGGCTGAAGTGACAACAGAACCATCTGGTTTGGACAGAGGTGGGAGCAGAGATGGGCAAAAGTTGCGGCCAATAGCTTTGGCAAGAGACCAGAATGCTCGGCTACCATTAGGGCAAGAAGCAAGTTTTCTACTCTTAGCCTGTTCAAACTCTAGTTTGGACTGATTAATAACTGCTTTACAATTGTTGCGAGCTTTGGTGTAGGCAGAAAATGAAACTGAAGAATTAGAAACAAGCCAATTACGATATGCAACATTCTTCTCTTGGACAGCCTTAGCACATTTATTGGAAAACCAAGGTTTAGATAAAGGACGAGATTTTAAAGTGGAGTGTGGGATAAAGGATTCCATTCCTGCAAGAATAATTTCACTGACACGATCTGAGCAAACGTTGACATCAGAAGTTTTGAAACAGTAATCCGACCAAGGAAAAGAAGAAAAGAAGTCTCGCAGGTCATCCCATTTTGCATTCTTGTAATGCCAAACAATACGAGGTTGGGAATAGCCATGAGATAAAGGTTCCATTGGAGAAGAGACAATCACCAAGTTGTGATCTGAAGTGCCTAAAGGACCTCTCACTTCAACCTTGTACTTAGAAGGGTTGTTTGTGAGAAAAAGATCAAGCGTATTGGCTGTATGATTAGGATTGTCCGGTATTCTTGTAGGTAAATGAACAATCTGTGCTAGGTCATTAGTAATTGCAAAAGCCTCAGCATCTCGACCTGCTGGGTCGGTGTGACTAGAAAATGGAAGCCAGCTGGAGTTGTGAACGTTAAAATCACCAAGGAAAATTACCTCACTGTTAGGAAAGTTGGACTGGAGAAAGTCAAGTTGCAAAGAGAGGAAGTCAAAGAGCTCCAAGTGATTAGTGGAGTTGGGAGAACGGTAGAGACAACAGATGAATTTTACACAATGAGGTAGAGAGATTTTAAGCCAGAGAAGATCAAAGAGAGGAGATTCCAAATTGCCAAGTCTCTGACAGGGAATATCAGAACGGACATATGCACAAGTACCACCTTTGAGGCGAAAGGAATCATACAGCAAATAATTTGGACATCTGAGATGAGCAGTAGTTGAATCAACTGATAACTGAGATTCAGTCAGAAAAAGTACATGGGGTTTGGAAGACTGCAAGTGGAAATGTACATCGTTGAGATTGGAATTGAGACCACGTATATTTGTGAAATGAATTAGGAAGTCCTTGGGAGGTTTAGGTCTTTTCGCAGATAAGCTTGCTCTATTATTTTGACAATTCATGGTGTATTCAATAGTAAGAAAAAGTGGGTGGGACATGCTGTATGAAGTAATGAAATTTTTGGATATGGCGTACATGTGGTCAGAATATACCCAGATCCTTGACATAACGTGGCCTCGACAATGCTCCCCGCATACACACTACTCGGACTCCCTCCAGTCACTATCTGGCAGAGTAGAGGTAGCAAGATTATACACTAGCTGATCCGGAAGCCTCCTAGAGAGTTACCAATAGGTTTGGTCCGGTGTACTATCTAGCGGCCGGCCTGCGAACACCGTTTTAGAGCTGTACCCTCGAAATGTAAGGAATATTGGATCTCGCCACGACATTCATCATAACCTCAAAAATCATCAATCATACTGCGTGATGGAAGAGATAGGGAAGGGTTGGCCGGAACTTAGCTCTAGAGACTAAACATGGGTTCCACCACTTCAAGCCTCCAATAAGCAAAGTGGTGGTATTTCACCGGTTGATGAGAGTCATCTACCACCTAGTACTGCCTGGTAACATAGAGGGGCGGCGTTCCTCCATGTGGTGTGGGCGCCACACCTCGACCCCTGCTTACATTGGTTCACACCTGGGTGGTCACCCACCATGTACTTGTGCATGAAAGTTATACCCAGGATTACTAACAGTCCCACCATCGTGAAGGTGCAAGCAGAGGATTTGGCTGTCATAGACCGTCCGGACTTCGCCGAAATTGGGTCCACTTGACTTGAGTGTCACCCGAATATCAGTTCCATCAGCGTTTTAGACTCCCAGGTAACAAGAACAGCTTGTCTGGCATATCTGAGAGAATGTCTGTGACAACCTCAAGGACCAAAAGTTGATAGCCTAAATAAGTTTAAGGCTCAGCTGGACAGGTATTTCGAACGAACAGAGGGGTGAAGTGGAAGTGGTTATTTTTTTATTTATTTATTTTATTTATTTTTTTTTTTTTGGCTGATGCTGCATAAGCTTGCTTTCTTGCATCAGATGCCTCTACTAATGCTAATACTGCCAAACAGCTATTTACACTACAGAAGCTGTTTATAAATTTCAAGTAGTTTCAGCAACTTCCCTTTCTCCAATCCCAACTCCCAGTTCATAAAAAAAATTTATTGTAAATGCCCAGATCAGCAATGTTGAGCATGTCTGTTTCCTTTCTTTACAATGAATAATTTTCACAAAAAAAACAGCAATATATATTCAGTATTTCATTTCATTTCTCTACTTTTGAATACCCAGGCTTTGCAACTTCTGTTTTAAGTTTCTAAGTGTTGGGTGTGAAAATCAGCATGCAGCTACTAAGATTACAATTTGTTTCTTAATTTGACATTACCAATATATTTAACTTTGCAGTGTTAACAGAATTACTGACCAAGAAAAATGTCCACAAATATTCATAAATTTCCATGCTATAAGCATCTAATTTTGAGGTTGAACAGAACATGCAAATTATGAAGCAATTATTTTTGAAAAATGCATAATATTACTATTCCTAATGGATTTCTTTTTGAAAACAATATCATTATAGCATCCTTCTTCCATGCATATGTCAAGGGGAAGTCAAAGAAATATCAATTTACACTCTATCAGGGGTAGGAGTGTGCTATAGGCCTAATGACTATGATGGGTATAATGAACAACTGTACAAACATATAGAGCGAACCAGTAACTCAGAATGCCTTATAATGGGTAACTTTAACTTTCCAGATATTGATTGGACCTTGTGTATTGATCACTCACATAGCAGCAATACTTTTGAGGATTTATTGGATAACTGTTTCCTACACCAGAATGTTAGAGAGAGAACAAGAAAAAGGAATACTCTTGATCTGCTTGTGAGCAGTAACCCTTCATACATTAAGAATCTACAAACAAAAGACCCACTAGGTGGACATGATCAATTTTTTTCTTTCTTGTCATCAGGCTTGATGACAAAGAAGGAAAAAGCAAATCAGATCGGAGCCTTGTGCACTGGGTTGTAGGAAAGTATAACCCAGCTGATGTTACGGATGAATTGAACAGGTACTGTGCATCTGTCTTTACTGAAGAAAGACCTTCATGCTGAGAACAAGATATACAAGTGAGGCTAAGTCATATGAAATTAGTGATTTCAAAATTACAGATGACTGTTTATTAGAAAAACTTTCAAGCATAGAGGCAAGTAAAACTCCTGGAATTGATGGCATATACCCAGTAATTTGGAAGGAGGCCAGAGAGCGTATTCAACCACTGAAGTTAATTATGAGAGCATCTTTGGACTTGGGAGAGACTCCTTTGGACTGGAGAAGTACTAACATATCACCAATACATAAAGGCAGTTCTAAGAGTGAAATTAGTAACTACAGACCAGTTAGTCTGACTTTAGTGTAGGAAAAATCTTAGAAACAATGATTAAGAGTGCAATCCAGGGACATTTAGACCGATATGGCATTCTGAATAACACACAATTCAGTTCTGTTAAGGGAAAATCATGTTTAACTAACTTAGTAAGCTATTCTGACACAGTTACTCATGAGCTGGATGCAGGGAACAATTTCTGCATAGTTTATTTGGATTTTAGCAAGGCATTTGACTCAGTCCTTCATGAGAGGTTATTGTATATGCTGGAACTTGTTGAGATTACTGGAAAAATTCTATGATGGACTGCTGGGTGGCTGCAGGACAGAAGGCAGAGGGTTGTGGTTAATGGATATTCTTCAGATTGGTGTAAAGTCAGAAGTGGGGTCCCCCAAGGATCAGTTCTTGGACCACTCTTGTTTCTCGTTTTCATAAATGACATTGACGATGGGATGAGAAGGCTTGATGATAAAATTTGCTGACGACATAAAGATTGGTTGAATAGTTAATGATCCGTACCAAACAGTGCTCATTCAGGATGACTTGAAAAGGCTGCAAGTATGGTCAGAAAAGTGGCAGCTGTGTTTTAATGCAGCAAAATGCAAGGTCTTATACTTGGGGAATAGCTACTCCAAAATAAATTATACACTTAGTGGAATTGAATTAAAAACAACAGAGGAAGAAAGGGATCTGGGAGTTACAATACGGACAGATATGAAGTTTTCTGAGCAGTGTCGAATGGATAGAACTTCTTGAAAGGATCCAAGAACGGGTCCAAACTTGCACTGTGAGATCGACAAAAGGGTGACCATATGAGGAAGGACTTCATATAAGTGGGCTACAGAGCTTGGTAACCAAGCACCTCAGAGGTGATCTGATTGAGATTTAAAAGGCTCCAAGAGGGGTTAGTAAAATGAATGAAGTGAAATTTTCACTGTTATTACAGAATTCCAAAACTCAAAGGCATAAATTCAAATTAAAGGGGAAGATGCTTAGATTGGATTGTAGGAAGTTTTCTTTTAGCCAGTAAATCATTGATTGCTGGAACAGGTTGCTTTCACAGGTAGTTGAGACTAACAGTTTGAATAACATTCAAAGGTCAACTAGATAATTACCTATGTGAGGAGGGAAGCAAATAATTCGTATTTTCTTATCTGCTTATTTTTATTTGCCAGTGCAGCAAAAGCCCATGGCATCCTTGCACTATAAGGCTATTAAATCGGTCACAGAGAGTTTTTAAATTCTATGCAATAGGATCAACTGATGAAGTAACTAACACCAAATTCTAAATACAAAGTATTCGAGGACATTATCATAGAAGCTACTAGGCTTTTTATAAAAACTAAGAGATACAATTCAAAGCACAGACCTAAATGGATGTCAGGTGACTTGATGATACTCATAGCAGTGAAGAAAAATGCATTCCATATAAATTAGATATCACATGATAATTTATATTCATAATTTATAAAATTTGTATGCCTGATAATATAAATTAGGTATCATCTGTATCACCTGATAATATTTATATGTATAGGATGCATATAAATTATCAGGTGATACAGATGCCTACATTCTGCAACCAAGCTACAAAGGAGGAGGTTAGGAAAGCTAAGGCAGATTACAAGGAGTCTCTGGAAAAGTATGCAAAGAAAAGAGCAGACTTCTTTATGTAAACAATACAAGGAAGAGGTTGAATCACACTGCCATTAGATTTGAATGGATCAATTGTTAATGATTCTGCTCAGGTTGCAGACAAACTGAATGGGCATTTTGCATCAACATTCACACGAAGAATTTTATAGAGATAGGGTTGCTAGAAGTGAGTCAAATTATCACAGGGAGCAGAATGATTTTGAGATAACTGAGGAGAAAATAGAGGAGAAATTGTTGAAGCTAAATGTAAAAAAAGGCACGTGGGGTGGATAAGATATATCCAGTTATGATGGTTAATGACAGTAACCAAAGTAAGCCTGCAAAAAGATGTAGAAAAATTAGGCAGATGGGCTGAGAAATGGCAGTTGACATTGACAAATACAAGTACAGGCAACTTACTTCTACAACAAGTAAGGTTTTGCTCTAACACAATTTGAGAATTGCTGGAAATCTCGCATAACACGGTATTTTTGAGCTTTTGTGCTGGGAAAACCCTGCTATTATGTTAGATGTAATTTTCAACATTTCCATTCCTTTTTGTGAATCTCTGCTGTCGACTCGCTAGTCATTATCGCATTTGTGATATTTTTCTAAAGCACATTTCTGGAGGTCACTACCATAAAACAATAAAAACAATTTGCACTTGAGTTTATTGGTCTTTTCTGTTAGTGTAATCAATTATAAATGGGTAGTAAACTCTATCTTCTTGCATTTGCTATAGTACCAACAGATGGAATTCTGTGGGTTTTCGTGTTATTGTGGTGAAACTTGTTTCCCCTTCCGTGAAATATTCAATCATATAAAAAATTTTAGAAACTCATTACTCCATATCGTGTTTGTTGCAACTTCTGCATGCCATGTTCTTTGTTATTAATTGCTTATCATTTTTACTGTTGTAAATTTTACAACCAAAAAAAAAAAGTCAGTGAACAGAAATATCAATTATTTAGTATGTACATATTACAGTATGTATTAATTAAGCTATATATGTAAGCGTAAATTTATTTTTATTTTACTAACTGGAAAATATTCTTCCGATTTTCACATATCATTTATAAAGCAGGGGTGCACTGTATTTTGTTGGGAGATCCCTGGGTTAGGTTCTGCGCTATTGAACTTGTGCTTTTTTGAGACCATAAAAAATAACTGTGACTTCGAAGAGTGCAGTTCGTGACTTTTAAAGAGAGCAGAAGGTACACGAAATCTAGATGCTGTAGAAGAGATTGTGCTTAACAGCAATGAAGAGGAAGAAAATTAAATGAACGTACATTATCTGATATACAAGTATCACAGTTTGTAAGGTAAGATGTTTGTTCATTTATTACTATTTAAGTTACTACTATTATAAAAATAAAGTTAAAATATTAAGTTATTACTACTATAAAAATTAAGTTTCCGATAGGTATATAAAAAAAATGGCGTATTTTTGTTAGCTTTTTGAATGTAATCCCCCTTTTTATACTTGTTCTTAGTCACATATAACACAGTTTTGCATTACACGAGATTTTGTAGGAACCAAACTACCGTGTTATACAAGGGTTTCCTGTACTGTATATGGGTAGCAGTAATCCCAGATTAACATACCAATTGTGTGATACTACACTCAGTACATAGGTTGTTGTTGTTATTTGGTTTTTAGGAGCATTAGCAACTAAGGCCATATTGCTCCGGGGATATGCGGTGGTCATTCCCCGACCTTTCCGCATCCTCCATATTTGGTGGTCACGGGCTCGAACCCCGGTCTAATCAAGAAGCATGTGCTACGCACTGCTGCTCCTGCCCACCTGGCTACAGAGGCACCCAGTACACAGGTGATCCCCGCTTAATGCTGATAATTCATTCTGGAAAAACAGAGCGCTAAGTGACTCCATGCTAAGCAAGCGCCGCATTCCCACAAGGTAACATATGTGTTTGTGAGTTGCGGTCGGTGCCATAGGATATTTCCTAATCAATAATAAACGGTAGTGAAAAGATGTACAAATGTCGGTCAAAATATTTAATATTCAAATATTTGTACATATAAAATATTCTGCATTACATACGTATATAATTATATGGTAACTACTTATATGGTATCAAAATTAAACTTAAAATTCCAATTAAAATCATGAATTTAATTGATCTAAATTGATTTTAATTGATTTAATTTAATTGATGAATTTAATCATGAAAAATGTGTCTATTTTGGGTTGAACTTTGGCCCTCTTCCAAATAAACTAAAAGGGGTATTAATTTTAAATCCCCCGCAGCGTTACCACCTAACAATAAAGTCAACTGATCCTTCGCCACTTTGAAACCTGGAATGTTTTTTTCTTCTTTACCTGGCATGTTTTTTACTTCTTTCAATATGAAACTTCTTTTAGGCATTCGTTTTCACAAAAGTCCTGCTTCATCTATGTTAAAAACTTGTTGAGAAGTATAACACATAATACCCCTCTTCGATAATTTTAACAAGTTCTTTTTTGACAGTTTCGGCTCCTTCTGCACTTGCGACTTCTCCCTGGATTTTAAATCTATTCAACCAGCCCTTACTAGTTTTAAATGGTTCCACATTTTTTTTTTTTTTTAGGTGAGTTTTCTTCAGATCATCATATTGGCTAATCTCTCTCTCTCTCTCTTTTTTTTTTAATAATATTTAACTTAACTGAATTCTGCATTGGATATTATCTTCAATAAAATTAGTTAAAGTCTTTCCATTTCAATCCTAATAGCCGGCCTAGCCCTAGTTGCTTGCAGTGGAACAGCTATCTTTCCCACTGCTAAAATTAATTCTTTATTTTTTTATAATTGTTCTTACAGTTAAACTTGCAAGTCCTAAATTATGGCACGCATCCACTTGTCGTTGACGGGAATCGATTCGCTTCAAAATGTCTAATTTAATTTTCAAATTCAGTATTTTTCTTACATTTATAGTCTTTGTACTGCACCCAGATGTTGTTGCTTTTTCATTCTTATCGGCCATTATTAACTCTTCAAAAATGTAACTGTGTTGGTTGCATTAATTACGATACAATGTTCAAGTAAACTGTCCGTTATGCACTATGTCTAATACTGTACTGAGTGATGACTAGACTTCGGATAAATGCATATAACGCAAATATTACAAACAATATACTTGATCATTTTTTAAAATGTTGATCTTGGAACTACATAACAAGTCACTGTACTGCAATTAAATTAGTGTGCGAGAAAATTTCACTGAGTGTAGGAAAATTTCTCAAGTCGGCGTGGGAAATGTTTTAATGCTGTTTTGCTATTCATTTTCAAGCTATCAACTCCATTAAATGAAAAGATTGCATTAAATATGCCAAAAATGCAATCTGTAAAAGAGCATTATAGTGATCTGTGACAGCGTTATAGTCAGATACAGGTTATAATATAAGAACAGTGTTATAGCGAATCAGCATAAAGCGAACCGCGTTATAACGGGGGCCTGCTGTACTGCTTATGTAAAAAAATCTGGGGGTAATTTACAATCAGATATGAAGTTCTCTGAGAATTGCAGACAGCTCTTGGGATTTTGCCAATGATATACAGCAGGGGTGGCCAACAAGTCGATCGCAGCTTTGATTTTGGTCAATCACGACGAATTTTAAATATATATAAAAAATAGATTAGTCAAAATTTAAATGTTATTATTGTTATGTCTAGTGAATCACGCAGTTACGTTATGGGGAGTGTAGTGTATGTGTCGAATTCTTATTTAGATTACTTAATATTAATAACTGGATGGTACTTATACGTTAATTTAATACCCTTTGATTTAAAATGAATACTGTACTACGAAAAAGAGTAAAATGCATAATTTTCATCAAGAGTGAAAACTACTTTTTATACTGAGAATAATGAGAATACTTTTTTGTAATGATAAAAGAAAAATGTTGTTGTTTGATTTGCAATGCTTCCGCAGCTATACCCAAAAAAGGAAATTTAGAAAGGCACTTCAACGCACACCATGGTAAATACCAATCAGAATTTCCGCCTAATGACTTTAGAAAAAATAAATTAAAAGAACTTAAATCCAGATTATTTGCACAACAAAATTTCTTTATAACACCCAATTTACAATCTAAAGCAGTAACTGTAGCATCATTTGAAGTGGTCATCTTGAAAAAAATGCAAACTATTTTCTGATGGTCAATTCATCAAAGACGCATTTTTAGAAAGAACAGCTTCTCTTTAAATACTAAAAGTGCTATGGACATACAGCTCAATAGCTCATTTTTATTCATATGGTTTTCGATGATTCTAGCACTAGAGAAGAACTGATAGGTATGGTTTCGTTAAAAGAATGAACTAGAGGTTTTGATATACTTAACACATTCAAAAATTTTATTACCACTATTTAAGCTCATCTCAATAACAACAGATGCAGCTAAAGTAATGACGGGGCACCTTAATGGATTCATCGCATTGTGCTACCAAAGGGATGACGAATTCCCAGATCTTTTGAATTACCACTGTATCATTCACCAACATATGTTAGCCAGCAAAAGATTAAATACTAAAAGTGTTATGGACACAGCTTTCAAAATCGTTAATTCCATCAGAGGACAATCTCTTCAAAGGAGACTTTTCAAAATGCAACTCGATGAAAATGAACCAGATCTGATATTACACACAGATGTGAGGTGGCCGAGTCAGAGTAAGTTTGTACAGAGATTTCGAAATTTGTTGAATGAAATTTAAAAAAATTTTTAATCAAAGGGGAGATGATTATCAGCAGCTACAAGATACGGAGTGGTTGTGTGATCTGGCTTTTTTGGCAGATTTTACCAGTAAATTAAGTGATCTGAATTTGGAATTACAAGGAAAAAATAAAAATGTGGGTGACATGATTAGTAGTATTTCTGCATATAAATATCAATTTTTGGCATAAGGATCTCAAAGAAAAAAAAATTCGATCATTTTGCAAAAATATCCTATTTTTGAATTAAATAGTGAGAAATATGTTTCTGAAATTGAGAAAGTTGTGGATGATTTTGAAACCAGATTCAGTGATTTTAAAACAATTGAAAACATTGTTCAATATATTTCTTATCCATTTAATGTCGACTTAGATACGAAACAAATTGCAGAAAAAATCGCAGAGATTTTTAACATGGGGAAAATATTATTTGAAAATGAAATTATTACATTGCGAAACTATATCTTCCTAAAAGCCAGATCATCGGAAAAAGACTTTTGGAAATGTTTGCCAAGAAAAGTACTCAAATGTAAAAAAAATGCAGTGAACTTTTAAATTCCTGTTTTGGTTCCACATATCTATGTGAATCGGCCTTTTCATATTTGAAACAAACAAAGATGAAGAATCGCTCTACTCTTACGGACTTGCATACAGAAGATTCTTTATGGTTGGCCTTATCACAGTATATCCCCGAATTTCAAAGCTTGGCAGATGACATGAAGACACAAATTTCACATAAATTAAAAATTTAAATACATATGAATTTAAAATAAGAATTCTGAATTGTATTTAATTTTAAAATTTATAAAAAACATTTTTCAATGTGTCGATTAACTTTTTTAACGATGTGCAATGAAATTCTTGAAATGGTAGATCACGGCACATTTTGAAGAAATAAAGTAGATCGCATCACAAATTAAGTTGGCCACCCCTGATATACAGGAACTTTGTTAGAAGGAATAAGGAGATAATTATCCCATTGTAAAGGCAATGGTTAGGCCATATCTTGAGTACTGCACACTGGTTGTGAGGCCCCATCTGCAAGATGATATGATTGAGGTGTTCAAGTGATTTGAGTGAATTGAGTAACCTCAATGCTGATGGCATTCTTCTTCTTACTCAGACCACACACATGGTGGGGGGCATAAATTCAAACACTGGAAGAATGGTTGCAGGACTAATGTGCAGAAGTTTGCCTTCAGCCACTGGATGGTTGATTGGTTGATTGGTGGAATAAACTTCCGTGTAACTGAGTAGTTTGAATAAATTCAAGGAAGAATCAGAAAATTTATTAGAGGGGATGTACAGACGAGGTGGGAAGGTTTTTTGTTTTTTAGCTGACTTTATAAGCTTGCTTTCTTGCATTATTTGACTCTACTAATACTAATTCAAAAGAATTGTGTTCATGGAAATATCTGTAGGAAGCATACACAGTAGGAACTGAACTTCTGTGTGACAGGGAAAGACAGTTTTGGATATGTCAGGAATTTTTAATTAATTTGGCTATCCTCGTCTGGATAGATTTTAGGAGTTCCTGAGAGGTTTTGGGGGCACCATGCCAGATATGAAATCCATGGAAAGGCAGATTTATGATTTGTGCAGTCAGTAACTGTTTAAAAGAAAAGTAATAACAAAGGCAAAGAGAAAACTTAGTTTTTTTTTTTATGAAGGGAAAGCAATATTTATGATATGCTTATGCCTGGAAAGGTTGCTGGAATGTTAGAAATCAGGGTCTCCAATAAAGATTATGCTTTGTTTAGAAATCTGGGTGATGTTGAAAATGAGTATGGGAGTAGCAGACCCTTCTTTGGGGAAAAATAAGACAGGACTGAGTTTCAGATGGATTAAAATTAACTAAGCTTTCTTTGTTCAACTGGAAAATTACTTGGAGATCAGAATTTAAGAAACTGGTTGTGAATATTCTAGCAGTTGTAGTAGTTTGAGCAGAGAGGATTTGTTGAATTAAAAAGTGGAATGCAGCATGCTATCATCAACAAAACTACGGATAGGATTTCAAATCAATCAAAGGTCATTAATAGAAGGAAAGGATTTTTTAATAGAATTTCCAATCAATAAAAGGTCAGAATAGAAGGAAAGAGTCAGTGGAAGCACACGACCTTGAATAACTTAAGTATTAATTGAGAAGTTAGAATACAAAGTGCCACCCACCTACAATCATATGCAAGAGTGATCAGAGAAAAAAATGGATTGGTTATCCATTTTTTTCTTTGGGAAAATGGAAGGTAACCCTTTATGCTGAACGTGAGTGAAAGCTTTAGAAATATCAAGATAACTGCGTGAGTTTCTCTAAACTTTTCAGTGGAATATGCAAAGATGAATAGCATAAGCCAAGGTATCTCAAGTGGATCGACACTGACCAAATCCATATTGATAACTGTTAATCAGCTGGAATGTTATAAGATATTGCAACAGTTCGTGGTTGATGGATTTCTCTGCTATATTGGAAAAAGCAGAGGCAAATGCAACAGAACACTAACTGAATAGGAGAGATTTATATCCCTTTTTATGATATGGCTGGATTTGATGCAAAAAGAAGATCAGAGGTGTTAAATGGAATGTATTCATTCCACTTGATTCCTCTGGGAGGAGATTTCCAAAGTCATTAATGCAAAAGGAAAAAGCGCAATTGCTAATAAGTCAGCATTAGCTTTAGATGAAGATGCAAGAGAACCATTAGGATGTAACAGAGGTGGAAGTTGCACAGATCTACAAAAGCTGTGGCCAACAGCTTTGCAAAAGACTAGAAGGCTTGACTACCATTTTGATAAGAAGAAATTTCCCTACTCTTAACCTTTTTAAAATCAAATTTGAGTTTATCGATAACCTGTTTAGAAATGTTTCAAGCTTTAATGTAAGCAGAAAATGATGCAAGCTGCAGATTTGGAGACAAGCCAATTGCAATAGGCCATATTGTCATCCTGAACAGCCAATATATTTACTCACATAACAGAAAGAAAATTGCAGTCTCAGAGAATGGGAATTAAAAACACGGAAAAAAATTATTTCTGAATTTTAAAAAAAAATCCAATGATTTTTTTAGTGTTGAACATAATAGAAAATGAAACAGCCATCAAATAGTAGAACTGGTTGTTGAGAAACATATATGTACAACCAACTAAAAGATATTAACAACAGATAAATTACTAACACAAACTGAAAAAACTTTTTTGACTATATAACTAAATGGCAATGAGAAGTGAATTGGAGATTTAATTTTAATTGAATTTTTAAATGTTTGTATATACTGACATAAGCTTACTTTATGACATGGTTGGTTTTATTACAGTTCTAGAAGAGTATTAAATTTATACACCGGCACATGTAGCTAGATAAACATAATATGATTGTAGAGAAAAAGTTTATGCTCCTGTCATATACTGCACTCAATTATGCAAGCAATCTTTGATGAATGTATTTTAACTCAATGGGAAAATTTTATGGGACCTCAAGGCGATTCTGAAATTCAGATGCATAATAAATACATGTTACATTAAAATTTAGTTAAAGATGGAACACACAACTTCACATATAGTCATTTTAATTTGGGCTGAAATAATTCACCTTAATTTTCTTTTAAAAATATACATTTAACAGAATCAAAGATAGAAAGATAATACTGAAATTTACATCAAAATTTCAACTAAACTTACTGCTAAATTAAAAGTTTATAATTATACATCAAACTGATTTGCCATCCCCTTCCCATTAGTGATATTCTCAAACATTTAGAGCATGGCCTAAATGTTTAATTAGATTAATCAGAACATTTGAAAATCTTTTCAATGCAAAGATATATGCAAGATAAAATAATAGTAAAAGTAAATAATAAATAACAATAATAATAATTTATTTACCATGTACAAGAGACTATAGATCAATCGATAGTCTGGTGTAAATTATTGTTATTATTATTTTTTAAAAAAAACTTTTTCTCCTTTATGGTACTTTTTTTCCCCTCACCTTGTGACAGGTATTGCTACCAAGTGCATGGGGTGGTTGGTTATGTTTGATTACTATTATTATTTTGATTACTATTAAGACTAACTACCGGATGTACCCAAAACTGCTCTTTTGCACCATGCTTCCCTCATCCTTGGGAGTAGGGGACAAATATAGATTTGACATGTGTGGAGTATGGAGTGACATATATACTTTTTCTCTGGAGTATGACTATATACTTTTCCATGTGTGCACTCCCTGCAGTACAAATGTGTAGTCACTGGCCAAAAAATTGGAATCCTTTTGCAACTATCATCAAGAGATAATTAAACAAACAGCACACAACTGTAAGTTGTCATATGGTATGATCACAAATTCCTTGGCACCAGAGTACTGCTAGTTTTCCTGGAATTTCTTAGTCGATCTGATCTTGGAGAATCCAGGTGATCTTTCTGATTTTCTAAAGGGTGCTATTGTTGGATGTTTGGCAGGAGCCACAATTCAGAACAACAAAGGAAATCACTGGTGTGTCAAAAGCCATCTCAAAAGTATACAATGAGTGGAAAATGAAACAAGAATGCTGCTCTAAAAGAAAGAAATGCAGCAGACAGTCAGTGGTCCAAGAAAAGACTGCAGGAATGTAATGTGAATTGTGCATCAGAATAGAAAGTCTGGTGCACAACAAATGACCGGAAATAGACAAAAGAAAGACCATTTCCAACTGAACAATGCAGCAGATGTGAGTTTGAAGAATTTAAGATTTGATAATCTTGTTCCTATAAAAAAACCACTTCTTTCTGTAAAAAACTGAATCATTTAAGGGTGCCACCAAGATTGGACTATAGAATGGTGAAAAAAGATCATGTGGTCTGATCAGTTTCAATTTACATTTTTTTGCACTTCATGGGGGTTCATGCCATACTTTCACAAAGTATGGCATGAACCCCCATGAAGCCATACATCCATATTGTCTCATGTCCACCACTAAAGTGGCTGGAGATAGCATAATGATATAGGGTATGTTCTGTTGATACAAGCTGTGTCCACTCATACTGTTAGAAGTTTGTATTATCTACAACGAATATCTTTCTGTTGTATCAAACCAACTTCACCCAGCAAAGCTTAATTTTTATCTGAAATGCAATGGATTCTTTCAAGACTTCAATGCAATTATCCACCATGTAAAAATTATATCTGAATAGTTTGAGGAACATTTCCAAGTTTTGCAACGTCTTGAGAAAATCTGGGATATATTGGAAAGGGCAATTTTGGTTTTCACTTCACAGTTCTTGATTAACCAGAACACCAACACAACAGCTGACAAATATCCTGATGGAAGAATGGTGAAATCTGGAGCTAACTCTCTCAGATGCCTAGAATCCATGGCATGATATGTACAAGCTATAATTCATGCACAAGGTGGCCCTACTAGACACTTAACAGAGGTTTATAATCTTTTGACCAGTGTGTGTGAGTGTAGATACATTATAATAGACAGCCATAACACAGCTTTTAAAATCAGAAGAAAAGCTCACATCTGTTATCTGTTAGCTTCATACTATTATCCAATTTGGGTTTACAAAAGTGGAAATCAAATATTCTGGATTTCTGATTTAGAAATTTGATGAAAGTGAATCGGGTGATACAAAAATAAATAGAAGGATATTGCTTAATCAAAAAGTAGCAATTAACTTTTTATTTTTTTAAGGTTTTTTGGGGTTTTTTTTTCACAATTTTTGTTAGCATGATTTGATTTTTAATAACAGTTCCACTCTAGTTGGGCAGTCAAATCAAAATAAGAACAAATTAATATTTAAAAGCATATATGTACAAAGTGGTCATATTTACCAAACTTCAAAACTCTACAAAGAAACTCACTCTACAGAGCCCAGTGACACTGGAAACTCACTACCTACAGCACATGTGTTCAGAAATTCACCTCTACAAGGCAGCGTGCATTCCAAGAATTCATGTGCAAAAGGGTTAAAAATCACAGATATTAGCAACTATTCAATTTCAATGTATGCATGCCAATGCACCACCACCATCAGAAATTTAATTATCACTGAAACAGTTTAATTGGCCTAAACGGCCATTTAAATGATGCTTTTTTTTTTTTTTTTTTTTTTGAGTTTTTTTTATCATTACAGTAGGACTTCAACTATAGGATGATCAAAATTCGCACAACTCAAAATTTTGAATTATTGATAAAAGCATTTATATACAAAACTGTTGCATGAAACTTGAATCACCCCATAGTTTGTTTAATGTCACAGTGGGAAAAAAAGATAGATATATGGAGGTCACACAGTAAGCTGCTTATTCTTTAAAATTCTTTTGAAGGAAAACAACAAAAAAATGCAATTTAAATTCCAGCTTATTCCAGTTTAAGAAGTAATTTGTAGCACAGTGCTGTGCAGATGTTGACTATTTTAAAAAAGAAATTACTGTCCTTTTATTTTATCTTAGATGTCTGAAAAACATCTAAGATAAAATTAGATGTTTTTTATCTTAGATGTCTGAAAAACCAATACATCATTTATGACATTATATTTGTGTAATTTAAATTTTAAAAAAAATGCTCCAAACATTTAAGTTCTTTCTAGCTAGAGTAAAGCCACTTTTACTAATGGATGACATATACAGGTGACCCCCGCTTAAGGCTGATAATTTGTTCCGGAAAAACAGAGCGCTAAGTGAATCCATGCTAAGCGAGCACCGCATTCCCATAAGGTAACATGTGTATTTGTGAGTTGCGGTCAGTGCCATAGGATATTTCCTAATCAATAATAAACGGTAGTGAAAAGATGCACAAATGTCGGTCAAAATATTTGTACATATAAAATATTCTGCATTACATACGTATATAATTATGTGGTAACTACTTACGTATCAAAATTAAACTTAAAATTCCAATTAAACTCATGAATTTAATTGATCTAAATTGATTTCATTTAATTGATGAATTTAATCGTGAAAAATGTGTTGATTTTGGGTTGTAATTTGGCCCTCTTCCTGGTAAACTAAAAGGGGTTTTAATTTTAAATCCCCCGCAGCGTTACCACCCAACAGTAAAGTCAACCGATCCTTCGCCGCTTTAAAACCTGGCATGTTTTTTTCTTCTTTCAATATGAAACTTCTTTTAGGCATTCATTTCCAAAAAAAATCCTGCTTTATCTATGTTAAAAACTTGTTGAGAAGTATAACACATAATACCCCTCTTCAATAATTTTAACAAGTCCTTTTTTGAAAGTTTTGGCTCCTTGATCTGCACTTGCGGCTTCTCCCTATATTTTAAATCTATTCAACCAGCCCTTGCTAGTTTTAAATGGTTCCACTTTTTTTCTTTTTTTAGGTGAGCTTTCTTCAGATCATCATATAGGCTAATCTCTCTCTCTCTCTCTCTCTCTTTTTTTTAATAATATTTAACTTAACTGAATTCTGCTTTGGATATTATCTTCAATAAAATTAGTTAAAGTCTCTCCATTTCAATCCTAACAGCCGGCCTAGCCCTAGTTGCTTGCAGTGGAATAACTGTCTTTCCCGCTGATAAAATTAATTCTTTATTTTTATAATTGTTCTTACAGTTAAACCTGCAGTCCTAAATTATGGCACACATTTGCTTGTCATTGACCAGAATCGATTTGCTTCAAAACATCTAATTTAATTTTCAAATTCAGTCTTTTTCTTACATTTGTAGTCTTCATACTGCATCCAGACGTTGTTGCTTTTTCATTCTTATCTGCCATTATTAACTCTTCGAAAATGTAACTGTGTTGGTTGCATTAATTATGATTCAATGTTCGAGTAAACTGTCCGTTACTCATGTTGTCTAATGCTGTACTGAGTGATGATTAGACTTCGGATAAATGCATATAACGCAAATATTACAAGCAATATACTTGATCATTTTTTAAAATGTTGATCTCAGAACTACGTAATAAGTCACTGTACTGCAACAAAATTAGCGTGCGAGAAAATTTAACTGAACGAGGGACAATTTCTCAAGTCAGGCTGGGAAATGTTTTAATGCTGTTTTGCTATTCATTTCCAAGCTATTGACTCCATGAGATGAAATATTTTCGTTAAATATGCCAAAAATGCAATCTGTATGCTGTTTATAATATAAGAACAGCATTATAGTAAATCAGCGTAGAGTGAACAGCGTTATAACAAGGGCCTGCTGTATAGTGATTGTTTAGCTTCATCCATCAAGAAATAAATGCAATTAAATTACAACTTAAGTGTTACAGATTATTAATAATCTTACCTGAATAGGTTGAGCAACTATACCCTGTGGTGTCTGTACCATCTGGTAAACTGTTCCTCCTGAAACAATCTGCCCTTGATTTAGGGTAGTCATTGACACAGCATTCTGTGTTACACCGGACTGAAGTACAAGATTATTCATTGCACCATTACTTGTAACAGACTAAAGACATTGAAGAAAACAGTGTGGTTGGCATTAATAGGAAAATAAATAATGGATGAGTTTTAAAAAATACTGTCACATAAACACAAAAAAAAAAAAAAAAAAAAAGTTTACAAGAAAGAAACTTAATAAACAATAGAGAATTCTGCAAAGCAAAACCTTATAGAAAATATAATAAAAATGTGGACTACAACATACCAGTGATATCCCGAAATGGAAATAAACTTTTGAGGGGGGTGACTGTAGTATAATGTGAAATCCTCTTATGTTTCTTTCCACAAAATTTACCTAAAATTCCCATAATTCAATTTTATTTGAAACTTCTTGCATACAACAGAAGCTATATATACTTAGAAATAAATTTGGTAAATTGAAATGCTAGAAATAGACTTCTGCTGAATAATCACTGAGGGCTAAGTCTGGGCTATAGGGTAGGTTTTGGCTGCATAATGACATTTTTTTTTAAATGGAACACTTGTGAATGCACTGGCATGAAGAACCTTTACTTGAGCACAGTAAATCACCAAACATCATAGCCTTTAGGTAAATAACTAATAATATTTCTTCACAATCACAAAAAGATCATGGTCATAATCTTGCCTATGGTTGTACACAGAATTTTTTGAAGTGGGCGATGCTATGCCGTGTGCTTCCATTCTTTTCACTGAATTTTTGTCATAGGATCTGGGCGGTGAACCCATATCTCACCACTAGTAACAACCCTAGAAATAAATCTCTATGTTGGCACTGAAAAGAGACAAAAACTCAGTGGATAACTCAATGTAATACTGACAATATGTAGAGTCAAGCTTCATGGGACCCATCTTGTGGTGATTTTAAACATAGCAGCCCATGATCTTTTCAGTGTTACAATGGACATATGCATCTTTTTCTCTTTAGCAACTTCTGAAACTTTGATATTGATCACCCATGATTAATTTTTCTGCAGGGGCAATTATTTGAATAGTGAAAGCATCAGATGGTCTTCAACAAACTGAATCATCTTCACCAGATTTTGGTTGTGTTTAAATATATTCGGGCACAAAAATTTGATAGCATATCTATATTATTTTTTAACAATACTATTACTCTAAGACGTAAGAAAAAGGATAATAAAATATTATCAACTAGTTTAAAACAACAGTGAAAAAACTGTCAGTGAAACACCAGTGTAACAATAGTGAAAAAAGAATATTTCTTACCTGAACTGGATGTTGAGAATTACTTCCATTGGAAGGCGTACTAGAACCAGAATTTGAAACATTATTACTTAAACCGGGATAATCTGGTCGTAGTAAATTCTCACTCTGCATCTTGTTTTTCAAACAAGAAATATATCTGCTACAGAAATCTTTGCATAGTTCTTGAACTTTTTCCAGTTCTAGCAGGTGAATCCTTAACACCTGAATAGCTTTAACCATCTACAAGAGAAACATGAACTTTTCATTTTAATGAAAAAAGTGAGAACTATATTATTTGACATTAGAAGGTTATTACAATAAATCACATCAGCAAATTAATTTTTTTAATCATTTTGCTAATGTGATTTATTGTAAAAAATACATTTAATTCAACTGAAATTCTTTCAGAAATCTAAAGCATTACTATAACTGAAATCAAGACACTAATAATCAATTTACATTTAGTACACTGGTTGACCAAAAAACAGTAAATGACAAGTCACTAAATTTTCAGATTCATCTTTCTGTTGCAACCTATTACATCAGTATTACTTAAAAAGCCTTGAAAGTTTAGATTAATCATAAATATGTGCATTAGGATACTGACTAAACAGATAAGAAAAATGAATATAAATATAAAATATATAAATAGACAGATAAAATTGGATAAAAATAGTATAAGAATATAAAAATACAAATGCACAAAAGGTTTTGGCAGCATATGCTGCTGTCAGCCAGATTCTCAAATTTATCCCTCCCCCCCACCACCTGCAATTGTTATGTTATTGCACTTAATAGTAAGTGTAACAATAGTATTGTTATGCCATTTATTACAGCATTCTTTTCTGATTTTCTCATCCAACAAAATGCAGAATATGAGAGTTTCTATTTTAGTAATTAGTATCAGTAGTGGTACAATGATGCAAGAAAACAAGCTTATACAGCACTAGCTAAAAAAACCATCCACTTCATTTTTCCATCCATTCCAATAATATTTTTACCAGTGAGTGTAATACAAGAATAACACTTGGCATTAGTAACTGCACCATGTGAAAAACCCTACAAGAAATGCACTATAGGAGAGGAGTAATAGTAACAGAGGCATATGATAACAGAAGCTTATGTAGCATCAGCCAAAAAAAAATTCACACAACCATTCCCTCTAAAAGTTTATCCAGTTTCTCCTTGAATTTATTTAAGCTATTAACTTCCACAACGACAGGTGGAAGTTTGTTCCAGCAATTAACCACCTGCTGGCTAAAGGCAAATTCCTGCACATCTATTCTACAGTTGTCTTTCCTCAATTTGAATTTATGCCCCCTTAGGTTTGTAATCTGGCCAAGCAGAAGAATCCCATCAGAATTCAGCATGCTGAAGCCATTCAAGGCCTTATAGACCTCAATCAGCTCACCTCGCAGGTGCCTAGTCTCCAGCCACTGCAATTTGCAGAATTTAAGCTTCTCTTGGTAAGAGGACCCCTTCATCACCCTCACCAATCTTGTTGCCCTTCTCTGTACACACTCAATGAAATCTACATCCTTCTTAAAATGAGACCTACAGACCTGTACGCAGTACTCAAGGCATGGCCTAACCATTGCCTTATACAAAGGGATGACACCTCATTTTCCCTGCTAGCAAAATTCCTGTATGTCAATGAAAAAATCCTATGACCTTCCCTGGCAGCCTGTCTGCATTGCTCAGAAAACTTCATATCTGACTGCACGATTACTCACAGGTCTTTTTCATTTTCTACCACCCTAAGTGTAGTATCACACAGTTTGTAAGTTCCTCTGTGGATAATAGTAGTAGTAGTGGTGGTGGTGGTGGTGGTGGTGGTAGTAGTAGTAGTGGCATGTGATGCAAGAAAGCAAGTATATGAGCTTAAGCAGCATCAGCCAAAAAAAAAAAAAAAAAATCACACCATTCCCTCCAAATGCCTGTCCAGTTCCTCCTTAAATTTATTTAACCGATCAACTTCCACAACGACAGATGGAAGTTTGTTCCAGCAATTAACCACCCGCTGGCTAAAGGCAAATTTCTGCTCATCTATTCTACATCTGTCTTTTCTTAATTTGAATTTATGACTCCTTAGGTTCGTAATCTGAACAAGTGGAAGGATCCCATCAGAATTCAGCGTGCTCAATCCATTCAAGGCCTTATACACCTCAATCAGATCACTGCGCAGGTGCCTAGTCTCCAGCCACTGCAATTTGCAGAACTTAAACCTCTCTTGGTAAGAGGATCCCTTCATTCCCCTCACCAGTCTTGTTGCCCTTCTCTGTACATGCTCAAGCAAATCTACATCCTCCCTAAAATGAGGCCTCCAGACCTGTACGCAGTACTCAAGGCATGGCCTGACCATTGCCTTATACAGAGGGACAATCACCTCCTTTTCCCTGCTAGCAAAATTCCTATATATCATTGACAAAAACCCCATGACCTACCCAGGCAGCCTGTCTGCATTGCTCAGAAAACTTCATATCTGACTGCACAATTACTCCCAGGTCTTTTTCATTTTCTACCACGTTAAGTGTAGTATCACACAGTTGGTACGTTTCTTTGGGGTTACTTCTACTCATATGCAGTACTTTGCATTTGTTAAGGTTAAACTTCAGTTGCCACTTCTTAACCCATCTGCCCAAATTATCTAGATCCTGTTGCAGTAGCACACTGCCATTACTGTCATTAACAACCCTGCCAACCTTTGTATCATCTGCAAACTTCGACACTAAGCCTGATATACCTTCTTCAATATCATTGATAATTATACAAAACAACACAGGACCCAACACCGAACCCAGTGGGACTCCACTAATAACATTAGTCCACGAAGAGCAGCACCCATTAATTTCCACCCTCTGTCTTCTCCCACTCAACCATTCTTTTATCCATTGTAGCAACTTACCCTTAATACCATTCTGCTCCAATTTGTACAATAGTCTTCCATGCACAACAGTGTTAAAAGCTTTCCTGAAATCCAAAAATATGACATCAAAATTATTTTTTGCATCCAGTTCCTTTGTAACCACATCATAATATTCTATCAAATTTGTCAGACAAGACTTTCCCTTAACAAACCCATGATGTGTCTGAATTATTGCTGCAGTCTTGTCTAGATGATCCTGCAATGCATCTTTAACCAGTGACTCCATTATTTTACCCGGAACAGAAGTTAAACTAACTGGTCTGTAATTACTCATGTCACCCTTCGATCCCCCCCCCCTTTGTGAATTGGGGATACATTTGAACATCTCCACCTCCATGGGTACCTCCCTTGAGTCCAAGGATGCTCTCATAATTATGGCTAAGGGTTCGCTTACTTCCTTTGCCACCTCCTTTAATATAACTGGATAGATCCCATCCACCCCATGTACATTTCTTATGTTTAACTTCAACAATTTCTCCTCCACTTTCCTCTCAGTTATTAAAAAATCATTAAGCACCCTGCTACAATTTGATAACCTTCTGCCATTTTCAAACCTTAATAACTCCTCATGTGTGAATGTAGATGCAAAATACTCATTCAATTTGTTAGCTATCTGAGCAGGATCATCAACAGTCGAACCATCGATATCAGGTGGACCAATCTGATTCATTCCCTCCCTTTTAGAGTTTATATAAGTAAAGAAGTCCTTGCTGTTTTTCTTAGTATCCTTTGCCAAAGATTTCTTGCAATCTGCCTTCACTTGCCTAATCTCCTTTGTGACTTGATTACAGACTAGCTTATAGCTGCCATAGACTTCTGTGTCGCCTGATAATTTATATGCATCCCATGCATTTTACTTTCTATCATGAGCCTCATTAGTTCATTTGATAACCATTTATGCCTAAACCTTGAACAATATTTCTTAATAGGTATGAAACTTTTAGTAGCATCCATGATTAATTCCTTGAATGCTTCCCACTTAGGAGAACAGAAATTTTGGCTTTACTGGAACTAAGAGTGAAAAGGATGGATGCAAGAGGATTAGAGCCAAGTCATGTTTTTGTGGCATATCTTTGGTCTTCTGATTCCACTGGAGGAAATATGAACCAAATGGCATATCATATCAAACAAACCTTTGTTTTATTATTAAAACAAAGATATGTTCTTAAAGTTAATGATAGTTTTATTATTTCATTGACTTCATCAGAAATTGTATTATTTGCAACTGTTAGTTTAGATGTATGCTTCTTTCAAGTATCTGCCAATCTCTCATTAAATTTAGATAAATTATAATGTCTACAAGGGTAGATGAAAGTTTATTCCAACAGCCACTCTTTGACTAAAGGAAAATTTTTGGATGTGTTCTACATTTATCCCCTCTAAATTCATGACTTTTTGTGTATGTCATATGCCTAAGTGTAAAAATGATCTAAGCTTTAGTTTACTCAACCTTTTAATGATTTACAGATCTCAATCAGTTCCCAGAAATTGTTTCCAAACACTGTAACTTACAGAATATGAGGCTCTCTTGATACCCCATTAGCATTAGTAGAGGCATACGATGCAAGAAAGCAAACTTATGCAGCATCAGCCAAAAAAACCCCGTCCCATTTCACCCCTCCATTCGTTCCAAATGCCTGTCCAGCTCAGCCTTAAATTTATTTAGGCTATTAGCTTCCAAAACAAAAGATGGAGCCTGTTCCACCAATCAATTACCTGCTGCCTAAAGGCAAATTTCCACACATCTATTCTACAACTATCTTTCCTCAATTTGAAACTGTGCCCCCTCAACTTCTTAGTCTGAGCAAGAGGAAGAATCCCATCCAGCATTCAACTTGCTCAACCCATTCAAGGCCTTATACACCTCAATCAGATCACCTCGCAGGTGCCTACTGTACAGGCGATGAAATTTGCAGAACTTAAGCCATTCTTGGTAAGAGCATGACTTTGCTCCCCTCACCAATCTTGTTGCCCTTCTTTGTACTCATTCTAGCAACTCTACATCCTTCCTAAAATGAGGCCTCCAGACCTTACACAGTACTCTACGTGTGGCCTGACCATTGCCTTGTATAACGGGATAATCACCTCCCTGTCCCTGCAAGCAAAATTTCTATATATATCATTGACAAGACTCCATGACCTACCCTGGCAGCCTGTCTACACTGCTCAGCGAACTTCATATTTGACTGCACTATTACTCCCAGGTGTTTTTCACTTTCCACTTCCCTGAGTATAGTACCACACAGTTGGTACGTTTCTCTTCAGTTATTGCTACCCATATGCAGTACTTTGCATTTGTCAATGTTAAACTTCAGTTACCACTTCTCAGCCCATTTTTCCAACTAATATATATCCAGTTGGGGTAGCATACTGACTTTACTGTCGTTAACAACCCTATTATCACTTTTATCTGATTTGAGTTTATCTTTCAATCAACTTTCATACAGGAATTTAGTGCTTTCATCTTCCAACAAATGTATTTTTAATTTCTTAGTAGTTTTTGTTGGTATTTTCTTCTTTTTATTAAGATAATTTCTTTTTATTTTGAAAGTGCTTTCTATTAAATAGTGATCACTGTCAATTTCACTGCCTCTGAATACTCTATTGTGTCAAATTTTGTCATTTAAATTTTCATTAATGATAATATAATCTATTATAGACTTTGTGTTTCTTGCTTTCCCATTATAGATATTGTGTCTGTTGTTTTCTGCATACTTCTATTAAGACAGTTATTATGCTTCTTTAACAAGAAATTTAAGAATGGTATACTACTGTCTTTCTCTATTTCTATTTTAAATTTTATGCATGGATGTACAGTATTTAGATAGTTGTTTAATTCCTCTAACCCATGTGGCCAAATGGGTAGAATATTATCGACATACCTACCCCAGTATTTGGGTTTTACAGGAAAATTGTCTAAGGTTATGTCATCAAATGCACTCGTGAAGATTTCTGCTGGAGAGGTGGGGGGGGGGGGGGGAGAGAGAAATGAAAGATCAATTAAATCCAGGATATCTTTTGTGTTCAGGGTAGGGCTGAACACAAAAAATTTGCTGTTGTATTATGGTTTTTGTTTCATATAAAGGGATATTGATAAAAATGTTGTCTACATTAAATTAAATTAACAGATTGGTGGTTAACGAAGTGTATGTTCTTGGGTTAATTGAAAGAATTGGGGTAATTATACTAACTTGAAGTGGTGAAACCCATGTTTAGTCTCTAGAGCAAAGTTTCCGGCATCCCCCTCTCCCCATACTTCTCCTTCAACCCATGCACGGTACCAAGTACTATAGGTTTTTGAGGCCTTTCGTGTTTGGGGTTTTCATAAAAAAAAAAAAAAAACTAGCCACTGTGCTCCATTGTGTCCAGAGTGGGTTTTCCCCACTGACAATGGGTCTAATGGGGCATCCTTCTTTGTAGACATTTATGTTACTGAATCAAGTTAGGGGTTTAGGGTTATCAGGAAGTAGGTTCTTGAATTAGCTTTCTTCTATTTTGTTTTCTGATTTTAGGAATCTTAGTTTTGTCTTTATCTTATTAGCAATACTATTGGTAGGTTATTTTTTGCTTATAGAGTAAGTATTATTATCAGCTAGTATGATGAGTAGTTTACTATTGTAATCTATATTATTAATTACTACAACGGTGTTCCCTTTATCTGCTTTTGTAATATGTATGTTGCTGTCTGATTTAGTTGGGAGAAGGTTTTTCTGTGGGCTGCTGATAGATTACTGTATTTTTTGAACACTTAATCATATTTGTTTTTATGTAGAACATTCACAATTTCGAGTGACGCTGAGTATTTTGTTCCTGGTGCTTTTATATTTTGGAAACTGTTATTCAAGTGGGCAAGAAATCTAGATATGGAATTTTTGCGGGGGTTAGTGCAAAATTAAGACCTAAGTTTAGGATTTATAATTCAAGGGGAGGAAAGAAAGAACTCTATTACTCAGGTTGATTACTTTAGGGAAAGGGTTACTAAACATGGAATTCGAATCAGAAGCTCTTACCTGACGTGTACCATCATAATCCTCTTCTTGGGTATAGCTTTTGCTGATCACAGCTGTTATGTGGGCCTCTTGTGAACTTTGGGATATTTCTGGTTGTACTTGGTGGTCTGTGCTGTTATTATCTGAACTGGTTAAAAAACTCTGCCCGTGAGGAGGATGGTGGTTCTTCTCGGGGATATCTCAATGTTTTTGGATGTGGGTACTCTGTTGTTCCTGGAGTTTGGAAATTTTCTTCTGCAGATTGGTCTTTATTTTCATTTGTGTATCTATATTTTTCTTCTGCTTTCATGAATGCACTAAAGTCTTCCTGAATGAAGGCATTCCTGAGCATTTTCCTGCAAGAATATTTGTTGATGCTATCGAGGCAGTGTTAAGTGGGTCGGAAAACTGCTAGCTTGGGGAGGGGGATACAAGGACTAATAGATTAACAGTAGCCACTGGCAGAGGTGAAAGTGATTCTTGCACTGCTTCTATTGGAATGAGCAGCAGCCTGGAAAACAAGATGCAGGGTATATTTCAGAGACTGCTGGGAGTCATTAAGGTACAAGTAAACACATGGGTTATGTTATGTTAGGGTAGCGAAGAATAGGAACAGGTGCATGTATACTTGCGTATACACCAATGCTAGGAGTTTCGTAAATAAATTTGATGAATTTGAGGTGTTGGTCAAAACATCAAAGGCAGATATTGTTGGGATATCAGAGACGTGGTGTCACACAGATATAAGGAATGCAGAACTGAAATTTGGGGAGTAAAATGTGTACAGGAAGGATAGACAGGATAGGAAGGGAGGAGGGGTTATGCTATTAGTTAAGAAACATAAAATCCAAGAAAGTGCAGAGAGTCGACAGTGCAGCAGTGTCGAGTCAGTTTGGTGTGACATAAGCACTGGGAGATCAAAATTAAGAGTGTGTTATATGCCTAATGACTCTGATAAGTATAATAAGAAACTGTACAGGGAAATAGAGTGGGCCAGTAAATCAGAGAGTCTTATAATGGGGGAATTTTAATTTTACCGAATACTGACTGGAATTTGTGGTTTCGTCACTCACACACTAGCAAGACTTTTGTGGATTTATTGGATGATTGTATTCTACATCAGCAGTTCAGAAGGCAACTAGAGGTAGTAATACTCTTGATCTGATTATCAGTAGTGATTCTTCATGCATTAAGAATTTCCAGATAAAGGAACCACTAGGTGGCAGTGATCACAGTGTGCTCAACTACCATCGGGGATAAAGGGAAGGGTTTTTGCTTTCATAAAGGCGACTACTGTGGTCTGAGACAGTATGTAAATTCTATGCAGTGGGACCAACTGATGATGTTACCAACAGCAAATTCAAAATGGGAGGCATTCAAAGAATTATAAGGCAGGGTATGTCTGCCAGGGGCAAAGGTTGATGACGTTGTAGAGCGAATATCATCTTTTAGGGCACAAAAGGTGATATAGTTGTACACGTTGGCACTAATGATATTAAGAATAGGAGACCGGCAGAATTACTTAACAAGTACAGGTCACTGTTGAACAAAAGCCGAGAATTAGGGTTGAAATTGAAAGTGTCTGCAATTCTGCCCAGACACGATAGGAGGGAGTATATGATGAGAGCCTTGTCGATCAATTCGGCCCTGGAAAGATTGTGCAAGGCTCAAGGGGTAGAATTTTTTTTCAGCCTGGACTGTACTTGTTAACAGGAGAGATTGCTTCTACAGGGATGGGATACACTTAAATAGAAAGGGTGCAAGAATATTTGCTGATGCTATCGAGGCAGTGTTAGGTGGGTCGGAAAACTGCTAGCTTGGGGGGAGACAAAGACCAATAGATTGACAGGAGCCACTGGCAGAGGTGAAAGAGATTCTTGCACTGCTTCTATTAGAATGAGCACAAGCCTGAAAAAAACAGATGCATGATATTTCAGAGACTGCTGGGAGCCACTGCGGTACAAGTAAACACATGGGTTGTGTTAGGGTAGCTAAGAATAGAAACAGGTGCAGGTATACTTGCGTGTACACCAATGCTAGGAGTTTAGTAAATAAATTTGATGAATTTGAGGTATTGCTCAAAATATCAAAGGCAGATATTGTTGGGATATCAGAGACGTGGTGTCACACAGATATAAGGGATGCAGAACTGGAATTTGGGGAGTACAACGTCCACAGAAAGGATAGACAGGATAGGAAGGGGGGAGAGGTTATGCTATTAGTTAAGAAACACATAAAAACCAAGGAAGTGAAGCCAGTCGACATCGCTGGACAGTGCAGTGTTGAGTCAGTTTGGTGTGACATAAGCATTGGGAGATCAAAATTGAGAGTAGGAGTGTGCTATAGGCCTAATGACTCTGATGAGTATAATAAGAAACTGTACAGTGAAATAGAGTGGGCCAGTAAATCAGAGAGTCTTATAATGGGAGATTTTAATTTCCCAGATATTGACTGGAATTTGGGGGCTGGTCACTCACACACTAGCAGAGCTTTTGTGGATTTATTGGATGATTGTTTTCTATATCAGCATGTTCGGGAGGCAACTAGAGGGAGTAATACTCTTGATTTGATTATCAGCAGTGATTCTTCATGCATTAAGAATCTGCAGATAAATGAACCACTAGGTGGCAGTGATCACAGTGTGCTGAAGTGGGATTTACTCAAAGAGGTAACTACCATTAGGGGTAAAGGGAAGGGTTATTGCTTCCGTAAAGGCGACTACAATGGACTGAGACAGTATTTAAATTCTATACAGTGGGACCAACTGATGATGTTACCAACAGCAAATTCAAAATGGGAAGCATTCAAAGAACTTATCTTGGAAGCTACTAGGCTTTACATACCAACTAAGAAATATTGTTCAAGGTTTAGGCCAAAATGGATGTCAGATGAACTAATGAGGCATATGGCAGAGAAGAAAAATGCATGGGATACTTACAAATTAACACATGACACAGAAGCCTATGATAGATACAAGTTGATATGCAACCAAGTTACAAAGGAGGTTAGGCAGGCGAAGGCAGATTACGAGAAATCCTTGGCAAGGGATGCAAAGAAAAACAGCAAAGAGTTCTTTACTTATGTAAACTCTAGAAGGAAGGGGATGAATCAGATTGGTCCACTTGATATTGATGGGTCAACTGTTGATGATCCTGCTCAGGTAGCTAACAAACTAAATGAATATTTTGCATCGACATTCACACATGAGGAGTTATTCAGCGAGGGGAATGCCAGAGGTGTATTCAACTCTAGCAGTAAGCTACAGAATCTTGAAATAACTGGGAGTAAAGTGGAGGAGAAACTGTTGAAGATAAACACAAGAAAGGCACCCGGGGTGGATGGGATCTATCCAGTTATATTAAAGGAGGCAGCAAAGGAAGTAAGCAAACCCTTAGCCATAATTATGAGAGCTTCCTTGGACTCAGTGGAGGTACCAGGTACCATGGACTGGAGATGTGCAAATGTGACCCCAATTCACAAAGGAGGATCAAAGGCTGACACAAGTAATTATAGACCTGTGAGTTTAACTTCTGTGCCAGGAAAATTAATGGAGGCACTGGTTAAAGAAGCACTGCAGGATCATTTAGACAAGACTTCAGTTATAGCTCAGACACAGCATGGTTTTGTTAAGGGGAAGTCTTGCCTGACCAATTTGATTGGGTACTATGATGCAGTCACAAAAGAACTGGATGCAGGGAATAGCTTTGATATTATATACTTGGATCTTAGAAAGGCTTTTGATACTGTTGCACATGGAAGACTGCTACACAAATTGGAGCAGTGTGACATTGGAGGCAAGTTGCTGCTATGGATAAAGGGGTGGTTGAGGGGGAGAAGACAGAGAGTGGTAATCAATGGACACTGCTCATCGTGGACTAATGTTATTAGTGGAGTCCCTCAGGGCTCAGTGTTGGGTCCATTATTGTTTTCTGTATTTATAAATGATATCGATGATGGTATATCAAGCTTAATGTCCAAGTTTGCAGACGATACAAAGGTTGGCAGGGTTGTCAAGGACACTACTGACACTATGCTGCTGCAACAGGATCTGGAAAGTTTGAGCAGATGGGCTGAGAGGTGGCAAATGAAGTTTAACATTGACAAATGTAAAGTACTACACATGGGAAACAGCAACCCCAGAGCAACGTATCAACTCTGTGGTACTACACTGACAGTGGTAGAGAATGAAAGGGACTTGGGGGTGGTTGTGCAGGGAGATATGAAGTTCTCTGAGCAGTGCAGACGGGCTGCAAGAGTAGCTCATGGAGTATTGTCAATGATATACAGGAATTTTTCCAGCAGGGATAAGGAGGTGATTATTCCCTTGTATAAGGCAATGGTCAGGCCACACCTAGAGTACTGTATACAGGTCTGGAGGCCTCATTTCAAGAAGGATGTAGAGCTGCTGGAACGAGTACAGAGAAGGGCAACAAGATTAGTGAATGGAACAAAGGGGTGCTCTTACGAAGAAAGGCTTAAGTTTTGCAAATTACAGTGTCTGGAGACTAGGCACCAGCGAGGTGATCTGATAGAGGTGTATAAAGCCTTGAATGGTTTGAGCATGCTCAATGCTGATGGGATTCTTCCTCTAGCTCAGAATAATCACCTGAGAGGGCATAAATTCAAATTGAGGAAAGACAGATGTAGGATAGACGTGCGGAAATTTGCCTTTAGCCAGCGGGTGGTTGGTTGGTGGAACAGACTTCCATCCCTTGTAGTGGAAGTTGATAGCCTAAATAAGTTTAAGGCTCAGCTGGACAGGTATTTTGAACGAACAGAGGGGTGAAGTGGAAGTGGGTTTTTTTTTTTTTTTTTTTTTTGGCTGATGCTGCATAAGCTTGCTTTCTTGCATCAAATGGCTCTACTAATGCTAATGCTAATGCTAATTAATCTTGGAAGCTACTAGGTTTTACATACCAACAAAGAAATATCGTTCTAGGTTTAGGCCTAAATGGATGTCAGATGAACTAATGAGACATGTGGCAGAGAATAAAAATGCATGAGATACATATAAATTAATGGGTGACATGGAAGCCTATGATAGATATAAGGCAGACCGGGCTAGCCGGGTGGGTAAAGTGCCTGTCTGGCAACCCAAAGGTTGTGGGTTCGAATCCTGCCTCGGGCTTGGATCAGAGCAATGCAGAAACCTTAGGAGGTGCATTATGGCCACAGAAGCCTATGTGCCAACAACTAACAAAAAAAAAAAAAAAAAAAAGGATAGATATAAACTGGTCTGTAACCAAGTCACAAAGGAGATTAGGCAGGTAAAGGCAGATTATGAGAAATCTTTGGCATAGGATGTAAAGAAAAACAGCAAAGAGTTCTTTACCTGTGTAAACTCTAGAAGGAAAGGGATGAATCAGATTGGTCCACTGGATATTGATGGTTCAACTGTTGATGATCCTGCTCAGATGGCTAAAAATATAAATAAATGCATTTTGCATCTACATTCACACATGAGGAGTTATTCAGAGAAGGGAATGCCAGAGGTGTATTAAATTCTGGCAGTGAACTAGATGATTTTTTAATAACTGAGAGTAAAGTGGAGGAGAAATTGTTGAAGATAAACATAAGAAAGGCACTTGGAGTGGATGGAATCTATCCAGTTGTATTAAAGGAGGCAGCAAAGGAAGTACACAAACCCTTAGCCATAATTATGAGAGCTTCCTTGGACTCGGGGGAGGTACCCATGGACTAGAGATGTGCAAATGTGATCCCAATTCACAAAGGAGAATCAAAGGGCAATACAAGTAATTATACACCTGTTAGTTTAACTTCTGTTCCAGGGAAATTAATGGAGGCACTGGTTAAAGAAGCACTGCAGGATCATCTAGACAAGACTTCAGTTATAGCTCAGACACAGCATGGTTTTGTTAAGGGGAAGTCTTGCCTGACCAATTTGATTGGATACTATGATGCAGTCACAAAAGAACTGGATGCAGGGAATAACTTTGATATTATATACTTGGATCTTAGAAAGGCTTTTGATACTGTTGCACATGGAAGACTGCTGCACAAATTGGAGCAGTGTAGTATTGGAGGCAAATTGCTGCTATGGATAAAGGGATGGTTGAGTGGGAGAAGACAGAGGGTGGTAGTCAATGGACACTGCTCTTTGTAGACTAATGTTATTAGTGGCTCAGGGTTTAGTGTTGGGTCTGTTGTTGTTTTCTGTATTTGTAAATGATATTGATGATATTATATATCAAGCTTAATATCCAAGTTTGCAGATGATACGAAGATTGGCAGGGTTGTTAAGGACACTAATGACAGTACGCTGCTGCAACAGGATCTAGAAAAGTTGAGCAGATGGGCTGAGAGGTGCAAAAGAAGTTTAACACTGACAAATGTAAAGTACTACATATGGGAAGCAGTAACCCCAGAGTAATGTATCAACTCTGTGGTACTACACTGACAGTGGTAGAGAATGAAAAGGACCTGGGGGTAATTGTGCAGACAGATATGAAGTTTTCTGAGCAGTGCAGACAGTCTGCAAGAGTAACTCATGGTGTCTTGTCAATGATATACAGGAATTTTTCTAGCAGGGATAAGGAGGTGATTATCCCCTTGTGTAAGGCAATGGTCAGGCCACACCTTGTATAAGGCAATGGTCAGGCCACACCTTGAGTACTGTATACAGGTCTGGAGGCCTCATTTTAAAAGGATGTAGAGCTGTTGGAACGAGTACAGAGAAGGGCAACAAGATTAGTGAATGGAACAAAGAGTTGCTCTTACGAAGAAAGGCTTAAGTTTTGCAGATTACAGTGTCTGGAGTGTCATGCTCAAGCCTTGAATGGTTTGGGCATGCTCCATGCTGATGGGATTCTTCCTATTGCTCAGTATAATCACCTGAGAGGCATAAATTCAAATTGGGCAGTAGCAGCAGTGCGTAGCACACGCTTCTTGATTAGACCAGTGTTCGAGCCTGTGACCACCATATACGGATGATGCGGAAAGGTCAGGGAATGACCACCGCATATCCCCGGAGCAATATGGCCTTAGTTGCTAATGCTCCTAAAAACCAAATAACAAACAAACATAAATTCAATTTGGGGAAAGACAGTTGTAGGATAGATGTGCGGAAATTTGCCTTTAGCCAGTTTGTTTGTTATTTGGAGCATTAGCAACTAAGGCCATATTGCTCCGGGATATGCGGTGATCATTCCCTGACCTTTCCACATCCTCTGTATTTGGTGGTCATGGGCTCGAACCCCGGTCTAATCAAGAAGCGTGTGCTACGCACTGCTGCTCCTTCCCACCTGGCTATGGAGGCGCCCATTTAGCCAGTGGGTATTTGATTGGTGGAACAGAACTTCCATCTTTTGTTGTGGAAGTTGATAGCCTAAATAAATTTAAGTCTGAGCTTTACAGGTATTTGAAACGAATGGAGGGGTGAAATGGGAGTGGTTTTTTTTTTTTTGGTTTATGCTGCATAAGCTTGCTTTCTTGCATTATATGCCTCTACTAATGCTAATTTCTTTCAAAGATTTGAAAGAAATTAGCTCATAGAGAAAGAAATTTTTCTCTCTCTATAAGCTTTGATTCTGTTCCCATTGAACTTGATAGTTGCCTTCAGAAGTTTTGTTAATATGGTAAGTGAGACTGATAGTGTCACAAAGAGTGTAAATATTCATAGCTATACATTTATTTAACTTTAATTATTAATCTTATTAACTAAATTTGATTGTTTGATTACTCGATTCTTCTGAGAAGTCAACTATTGGAAATTTATTTTAAAGGACTGCTGTGTAAATTTTATACACAGCAGTAGTAAAAATATATTGTTATGTTATCTGAGGTATTTATCTCAATATTTCTTTTGTTAAAATAAGAATTCAGCACTTATGGGTATATTACTTTTATACCCATAAACTTGAAATGGCATTGTCTGCTATTTGAGGTCACATATCAATAATTCATACTAACCAATGCTGAGGTTTAGATTTTTGATTTTTTTTTTTTTTTTAAGATTCAGATTTAAAACAAAAGAACAAAAACCAGTAATTCTAACTCATCACAATTTCAAACAATCATGGCAATGCTGTAGTTCCATAGTGTAAATAGTGAAAATTTAATCCTTTCAATAGATGTTCATGTCACTGAACATTCACTCGAAATGTTTGTTATTTGCTTTTATTGGTCACTTAATTGCTTTACTTTTTTTGACAGAGGTTTAAATCACATAGTATATCTGAACACACTTCAGATGTGGTTCATTCTGCAACTGGGCAAAAGAGAGTCTTGAATCAACATGCAATCTGGAAATATGGCGCAGCAGCACATTATGCTTTCCCAATTTGAGAATATCTCAATAACACTTTCACTGGAGGATGAAGTGGACTAGGATAAAGTATGGCCACTTTAATCATGTCTTTAAATGAGACTTTTTCTTTGTAGTTGATAGCCATCAAGTAATAAACTATACTAACACTTTAAATTCATGATAAATAATATTAATAAATGAACAACATATTGCCCATTTATTAAGATAAAACCCTTTGCCAGGTCCTTGTTTGCATGCACAATGTCAGAATGAGGATTAAAAATTTGCCTTTCTCACACTGCTGACATCATGTTGTAAAGGCAATGCTAATCTTTAGGATGTCCTAGTAACTGAACAGGCTAAGTTCACAACTAAGATGTCTTAGTGACTAAACAGAAAGACAAACTAGGTTTGCAGGTGTACAGGAAGCCGATGGATTCAGGCCAATATACATAAACTATGCATCTAATCACCCACACAAAGTTAAAATAGGTATTATCAAAACTTTAATGAGCAGATGTTTGAAAATTTGTGATAATGACAGGAAAACTGAAGAAATCGACACTATTAAAGGATTTATTAAATAATGGATACCCAAGGCACATCAACTAGACCATAAAAAATATTTGAACAACATAAACAATAGCATAAACAAACAAAAGATCTTGATGAAAAAACAAAAAGAATCTGCAAAAAGTAGTCTTGAGGTGATCTTTAAGCTGGGAAGTTTATTCAAACTTCCCAGTTTATTCAACACCAGATCTTAATTAGAAGGCACACAAAACACAAAAATAAATGTGAATGTGGAAAGATATACATACATAGGTAAGAATGGAAGAAGAAGATTTGAAACATGCATTGATGAACAAAACAAAAACATAACTAAAGGGAACACCAAAGAATCTGAATTAGCAGATCATGCACTGGAGTGCACTCTGACAGATAGTAACAGTAACTTTGCAATATGGAGTGAAACAGACTTGAAAAAAAAAAAATAAAATAATAATAATAATAATAAAATAAGTTTTTTACATTAAGAAGTTTAACCAGGTTGCTTTAAACAGAAATTAATGAGAAAAACATAGGAGAATTAAGGAATTGGCTTTTCAATAATATAATTAGTAAGGATTAATGGAGCATGGCAACAATAAAATTAAGTAAGGAATACTGGGGGTGCCAAGGAACAATAGGCTGTGAGAATTCAAGACATTGGATTAGAGATGCCTTTATGGCATGACATGACAGCAGTCTGAGAAAGGTAAATTTGTTATCCTTGTTCTGGCTCACTGTGCCTGTCAAAAAGAAACTGGTAAAAGATTTGCAATGTGATGCTCATTTATTAAAATTATTATTGCAGAGTATAAGACTTTAGATATGGCTGCCTCGAAACCCCAACGTGACAACATGGAACAATACACTTTGCAGCATTCTAAAGCAAAAGATTTCTCAATTATGAAACATCTAAAAATATCTATCAGGGGCTGATTTTATTATAGCCTTAAACTATGTTAGACATTGTTTTCAGCCTTCGGCATTGAAATCAATGTCTAACAGAATATGGGAATGGAGGGCAGCATACACTATTCTGTGATTTCACTGCAAAGAGATTTTAGTGGCCACCCTTCACAATAAGCACCATAATTAATGTTATTACACTATATGATAGATTACTGCAAACCAGTTCTTTGTGCTGCGGACAATAGCTGAACGATGTCGTTCCTGGTATTGCAGGCACGAGCTTTGGCAGCTGGTAGACAATCACTATTCAAGATTATGATTAAAGAGGGCTAGTACAAATAAGCCAGTTCATTCCTAGTTAGCCCACATTTCATCGCTGAATGGTCTTTCAAGTCAGAGTATTCAAGGAGGTCAGGTGCATCACTGAGTGATATTTCAAGTCTGAGTGTTTGACGAAGATAGGTGCTTCGAGATATGCATTTCATCAATGATTGGTTTGGTCTTTTAAGTCTGTATTTCATTTATTAAAAAGACTTTTTTCCAGACTGGACATCACAGTGAGATTGACTGCAATTTGTCACTAGCTACTTTTTGTGGCAGCAACTCCAAATTCACATTACATGAACTTCAATGTAATGGGCTTCAATGCCTTATTATTAGCATTAGCATTAGTAGAGGCATTTGATGCAAGAAAGCAAGCTTATGCAGCATCAGCCAAAAAAAAAAAAAAAAACCCGCTTCCACTTCACCCCTCTGTTCGTTCAAAATACCTGTCCAGCTGAGCCTTAAACTTATTTAGGCTATCAACCTCCACCACAAGGGATGGAAGTCTGTTCCACCATCCAACCACCCGCTGGCTAAAGGTAAATTTCCGCACGTCTATCCTACATCTGTCTTTCCTCAATTTGAATTTATGCCCTCTCAGGTGATTTTTCTGAGCTAGAGGAAGAACCCCATCAGCATTGAGCATGCTTAAACCATTCAAGGCTTTATACACCTCTATCAGATCACCTCGCTGGTGCCTAGTCTCCAGACACTGTAATTTGCAAAACTTAAGCCTTTCTTCGTAAGAGCACCCCTTTGTTCCATTCACTAATCTTGTTGCCCTTCTCTGTACTCGTTCCAGCAGCTCTACATCCTTCTTGAAATGAGGCCTCCAGACCTGTATACAGTACTCTAGGTGTGGCCTGACCATCGCCTTATACAATGGAATAATCACCTCATTATCCCTGCTGGAAAAATTCCTGTATATCATTGACAATACTCCATGAGCTACTCTTGCAGCCCGTCTGCACTGCTCAGAGAACTTCATATCTCCCTGCACAACCACCCCCAAGTCCCTTTCATTCTCTACCACTGTCAGTGTAGTACCACAGAGTTGATACGTTGCTCTGGGGTTGCTGTTTCCCATGTGTAGTACTTTACATTTGTCAATGTTAAACTTCACTTGCCACCTCTCAGCCCATCTGCTCAACCTTTCCAGATCCTGTTGCAGCAGCATAGTGTCAGTAGTGTCCTTGACAACCCTGCCAACCTTTGTATCGTCTGCAAACTTGGACATTAAGCCCGATATACCATCATAAATATCATTTATAAATACAGAAAACAATAATGGACCCAACACTGAGCCCTGAGGGACTCCACTAATAACATCAGTCCACGATGAGCAGTGTCCATTGATTACCACTCTCTGTCTTCTCCCCCTCAACCACCCCTTTATCCATAGCAGCAATTTGCCTCCAATGTCACACTGCTCCAATTTGTGTAGCAGTCTTCCATGTGCAACAGTATCAAAAGCCTTTCTAAGATCCAAGTATATAATATCAAAGTTATTCCCTGCATCCAGTTCTTTTGTGACTGCATCATAGTATCCAATCAAGTTGGTCAGGCAAGACTTCCCCTTAACAAAACCATGCTGTGTCTGAGCTATAACTGAAGTCTTGTCTAAATGATCCTGCAGTGCTTCTTTAACCAGTGCCTCCATTAATTTTCCTGGAACAGAAGTTAAGCTCACAGGTCTATAATTACTTGTGTCAGCCTTTGATCCTCCTTTGTGAATTGGGGTCACATTTGCACATTTCCAGTCTATGGGTACCTCCCCTGAGTCCAAGGAAGCTCTCATAATTATGGCTAAGGGTTTGCTTACTTCCTTTTCTGCCTCCTTTAATATAACTGGATAGATCCCATCCACCCCGGGTGCCTTTCTTGTGTTTATCTTCAACAGTTTCTCCTCCACTTTACTCCCAGTTATTTCAAGATTCTGTAGCTTACTGCTAGAGTTGAATACACCTCTGGCATTCCCCTCGCTGAAAAACTCCTCATGTGTGAATGTCGATGCAAAATATTCATTTAGTTTGTTAGCTACCTGAGCAGGATCATCAACAGTTGACCCATCAATATCAAGTGGACCAATCTGATTCATCCCCTTCCTTCTAGAGTTTACATAAGTAAAGAACTCTTTGCTGTTTTTCTTTGCATCCCTTGCCAAGGATTTCTCGTAATCTGCCTTCGCCTGCCTAACCTCCTTTGTAACTTGGTTGCATATCAACTTGTATCTATCATAGGCTTCTGTGTCATGTGTTAATTTGTATGTATCCCATGCATTTTTCTTTTCTGCCATATGCCTCATTAGTTCATCTGACATCCATTTTGGCCTAAACCTTGAACAATATTTCTTAGTTGGTATGTAAAGCCTAGTAGCTTCCAAGATAAGTTCTTTGAATGCTTCCCATTTTGAATTTGCTGTTGGTAACATCATCAGTTGGTCCCACTGTATAGAATTTAAATACTGTCTCAGTCCATTGTAGTCGCCTTTACGGAAGCAATAACCCTTCCCTTTACCCCTAATGGTAGTTACCTCTTTGAGTAAATCCCACTTCAGCACACTGTGATCACTGCCACCTAGTGGTTCATTTATCTGCAGATTCTTAATGCATGAAGAATCACTGCTGATAATCAAATCAAGAGTATTACTCCCTCTAGTTGCCTCCCGAACATGCTGATGTAGAAAACAATCATCCAATAAATCCACAAAAGCCCTGCTAGTGTGTGAGTAACCAGCCCCCAAATTCCAGTCAATATCTGGGAAATTAAAATCTCCCATTATAAGACTCTCTGATTTACTGGCCCACTCTATTTCCCTGTACAGTTCCTTATTATACTCATCAGAGTCATTAGGCCTATAGCACACTCCTACTCTCAATTTTGATCTCCCAATGTTTATGTCACACCAAACTGACTCAACACTGCACTGTCCAGCGATGTCGACTGGCTTCACTTCCTTGGTTTTTATGTGTTTCTTAACTAATAGCATAACCCCTCCCCCCTTCCTATCCTGTCTATCCTTTCTGTAGATGTTGTACTCCCCAAATTGCAGTTCTGCATCCCTTATATCTGTGTGACACCACGTCTCTGATATCCCAACAATATCTGCCTTCGATGTTTTGAGCAATACCTCAAATTCATCAAATTTATTTACTAAACTCCTAGCATTGGTGTACACGCAAGTATACCTGCACCTGTTTCTATTCTTAGCTACCCTAACACAACCCATGTGTTTACTTGTACCGCAATGGCTCCCAGCAGTCTCTGAAATACCATGCATCTTGTTTTTCAGGCTTCTGCTCATTCTAATAGAAGCAGTGCAAGAATCTCTATTACCTCTGCCAGTGGCTACTGTCAAACTATTGTTCTTTGTCTCCCCCCAAGCTAGCAGTTTTCTGACCCACCACATCAATATATATCTTGTAATGGAGCAGGAATTAGTGCTGCAAGTCTGTAATTATCTGTACAGTATTGTGAACAGCAGTGGGGATGCCAGGAAAGCTGGCTGGGACGGCCTAGTACAATAAATAAAAAATATGCTAGTTAAGAATGCTGAACAATCACTGTGTTCTCCTGTCTTTTCTCTCTCCTGCTGGCTTCAGGCTGGTCTTGAGGTAGGATTGTCTACTGGCATGGGTTATCCGGTGCAGAATCTTTATCTCATCTTTATCTGCCCCCTTTTAATTCATGTCTTTTCCTTTTGTCCATCTATCAAGTGTTTACTTTTTCACTTTTTATTCTTCCTTCTTCTTTTTCTGCTATTCTTTTCTCTACTGTGTTTTTCCTTGCTAGCACACCAGCCTTGCACTGGTGTGGGATTTATTTATTTTTTTCTTTTTTGATAGTTTTCTTTCAATTCTCTATTTTTTATTATTTCTTTACTTTATTTTATTTCAATTTATTTATTTTTATAATTTTTATTATTTTATATTTATTGTTTTTATTATTTTTTTTGCTCATTTTTTAAATAGTTTGGACATTCAGTACGTGACAATCAAGGTCTGTTGCAGTTCGCACTCAGTTGTGGCCTGTCTCCTCATGTCATACATGGGTACCAGGACACACCATCCTGGTAGCAAAGTGGTCAGAAACAACGAAACAACTCATGCACAGCACAAACACAGTACTACACACATTTCTGGCCTTTTTGCAGAATTTCTGTATCATCACATTGTACCATGTGGAGTTGAACTAGTACTTGGGAGCTGCCCTACATAAGATACTATACGTGTCTATACACTAGTTTACAATTTTATAATATATACTGTACATAAATAAATTCAAAATTTACTTACTAAACCATCAACTTCAGGATCATCACTAAAGAATGGTTTCCGATCTCTCTCCTGATGTTGAACAAATGCTTGAATATCCATATTAAAACTTTCTGATGAAGGAACTTCTGCACTCTGAGTAGCCAGTTCACACTTTTCAAATAGTAATGCAAGAAGAGGAAACAAGGGATGCCTAAAAATATAATAAGTTGTCAGTAATAAGCTGAAATAATGCAATTAAATAAATGATACTTAGTAGTGATAAACAGTAACATGGCTGGCTGTTTATCACTACTGGATATCAGTGTAGCAAATAACAAGATTCTACTGTTATTAGAAAAAAAAAAAAAAAAAAAAAAAAAACTGTCCAATACAAAGTTATTACAAAGTGCCCTGAAAACTAATGACCTACTTTGCAATGAAATAAAGCCACATGTTTACAAAAACATATAAAATACATTATGCAAACTATTAATTATAAAAGCTGTGACAAAATTATAATTATATTAAAAAAAAAAAGTAAAGTGCAGCCATTATCAACCCACTGCAGGGTGGAAGCCTCCTCAACAATTCATGCTGAGGGAAATGGACCATAATCTGCCACGCTGGTCCAGTGCGGGTTGGCAGATCGACCGTATTCAGCAGTCAGGGGCTTGAACCCCGGTCTACTCAAAGAGCGTGTGCTACTGCACTCCCGCTCCTGCCCACTCGGCTACGGAGGCCGTCATAATTATATTAGTACACGTTAATGCCTATTAGTTTATTTGGGTAAAGGCAGGGTTAGGAAATTTGTAAAAATTTTTCTCATTTCATTGTTCCAGTCAATTATACATTATCCAAACTACTCTTACACGTGTGTTTGTTCACAATATATTGGCTTCAAGCTTTGCATCTATAAAGATAAATCATATGTGAAAAGGCCTTTAGTTTCAAGTTCCATCATTGATAACATATACAGGGTGATTCAGAAAGAATAGTAAATATTTTGAGGGGTTATAGTATCGATTATTCTCAGTAAAAAAGTTCATATAAACATGTGTCCAATTCTCAATGGATATGGAGATACAGCTGTTTGAAACTGGTGCACACAGATCCCTGAATCAGATGTGACCAAGAAGCAGTTATAACCCGACGTTGTTTGGTGTTAGAAGTGTCGTTAAGAATGCCGCACATCTTCACACATGCTGATTGTGCCGATATGGTATTTGTCTACAGTTTTTGTGGTGGAAGTGCTACTGCTGCTTGTAAAGAATACCATCGACGGTTTCCTAACTGCAGAATACCAGATTCAAGAGCATTTACTAGTGTTTACATCAAACCGCATGAGACTGGTACAGTTCCTAGAGTTCATACTGTATTTCTTCTGAACATGCAAATGAACAAAATGTGGATGAAATAGAACACATTCTTCAGTCGGTAAAATGTAGTCCTACTATTAGCACACAAAGAATTTCTATGCATATTGGTGTTCCACAGATGGCAAACATTACGTAAGCACAGCTTGTATCCATTTC
This sequence comes from Mastigoproctus giganteus, assembly GCF_048544385.1. Taxonomy (NCBI): domain Eukaryota; kingdom Metazoa; phylum Arthropoda; class Arachnida; order Uropygi; family Thelyphonidae; genus Mastigoproctus; species Mastigoproctus giganteus. The sequence goes on from NC_143583.1 coordinate 28,223,120, forward strand.
ACATACAGCGGGTGAAACACCTTCAACCAGGAGATGACACCCAGTGATTGAAATTTTGTCGGTGGGTAAATGCTAATCATCAATTAATTCCATTAATGCTGTTCAGCGATGAAGCTACTTGTAAAAATTTTTCTCACTTCATTGTTCCAGTCAATTATATAGTATCCAAACTACTCTTACATGTGTGTTTGTTCACAATATATTGAACTAGTGAGAAAGCTACTTTCATCCACGACGGTATCAACACCAGTAACTCTCATGAAAATCAGATGTAAACCACATCCAAACGTAGAAACAAATTTCTTCAACATCACTTCTCTGTGGTGCGGTATAATCAAAAATCAGTTGATTGGGCCTGTTATGTTACAAAATCACCTTACAGGGCCCGTTTACCTAGAATTTATGCAAAATAAACTTCCACTGTTATTGAAGGATGTTCCCTTGGCTACAAGGATTGGTATGTACTTTCAGCATGGCAGAGATCCTGCACATTATACCCATTCCCTGAACGATGGATAGGCTGCGGTGGACCCATTCATTGCCCACCAAGGTCTCCAAGACCTCACTCCGTTAGATTTTTGTTTGTGGGAGATGGACAAAAAGCACAGTATACAAAGAAAAGGTGAATACAAGAGACTAATTGCTCACATTTTGGATACTACTGCCCTTATAAAGGAATGCTAAGATGACCTCAGAAGAACAATACATCATATTACCACAAGAGTTGCAAAGTGCACTGAGGTTGGTGGTGGTGGGATTTTTGAACAGTTATTGTGAACTATAAAAAATTTGTCCATTATTTCTGTTTTATATCATTCAAAAAGTCAATAAATACAAACAATGAGTCATTTATCATTCTTTAATACTTCTCATAATGGCTTTGTGCTCGCCACTTTCAAACAGCTGTATCTCTGTATCCTTTGAGAATTGGACACATGTTTATATGAACCTTTTTACTCAGAATAATCGATACTATAACCGCCCAAAATATTCACCTGTATATATATATATATATATATATTTTTTTTTTTTTTTTCTTCTTTTTACATACTTGGATATATATATATATATATATATATACACACACACACACACACACACATATACAGGGTGTCTCAAAAATACACGGCAGGCACAAATTTGGGAATGAGTTCCTCATACGTAGACAATAAAAATATTTTATATCAACATAGTTCCGGAAATGCTTGGTTTCCGAGTTTTGAAGGTCTGTCTATGACACTTAACTGTTCACATCACCTTATAGTAATTGTTCAAAATGTCCACCTTCTGCCTGAATACAGGCCTCACATCAACATCTCATGGACTCGCAAAGACGATGCCAAATTCCTGGCATGTTTCGTATTGTCTCACAACCTGCCACAATTCGATTGCGGAGAGTTTCCACATCAGCTACCGGAGTCAAATACACCAATGATTTTAAATGGCCCCAGAAGAAGAAATCTAGTGGGTTTAAATCAGATGAGCGTGGAGGCCAGGCAGTTGGTCCACCTCTACCTATCCACAGACCAGGAAACCTTCGATTCAGGTAATTGCGGGCTAGGTGGCTGAAATGTGCAGGAGTGCCATCGTGCATGAAGTGTGCTTGTTGACGAATAATCAGTGGTGTGTCATCCAAGAAATCAGGCATGTTGTTTTCCAGAAAATTTCTGTATGCCTACCCTGTGAGTTTGTTTGGAAGTTTTGATTTGAGTACATGGTCGGAATGGAAAACCACCAGATTCTGTCAGTACCTTGTGATGAAGGAAATCACCTGCAGGAGATAAGACATTCCGGTTAATAACTCGGGAACCAAGCATTTCCGGAACTATGTTGATATAAAATATTTTTATTGTCTACATATGAGGAACTCATTCCTGAAGTTATGCCGCGTATTTTTGAGACACCCTGTATATATATATATATATATATATATATACACACACATATAACCTCCCAAAATATTCACCATTCATCCTGAATCACCCTGTGTATATGTATATATATACAGGGTGTTTCAGTTAAACGTTTCACAACTTCGAAGAGGGGTAGGGTACATCCTGACAACTCGAAATCATATAGCAATGTGGGGTCAGAAATGCTTTCCTGAAGCGGTGTTGTACACAGAAGCACCATAAAGAAAAGAGACCGTAAGTGAGAAATCGTTTTAATAATACATGAAAAGAAGCAAAAGGTACATGGATTAAAGTAAGTGTTCGAAGTTTCTTCCACGGGCTACAATGCACGCCTCACATCTCCGACGCATGGACATCCGAACATTCTGGAATACTCCAGGCGAATTTCGAATTTCTTGAACAAGAACGCCAAGTTAGTAGGATGGATGATTACACGAACGCAGAGTTAGCCGATATGCATTTGGCGTACGGGACTGCAAATTGTAGTGGGCCAGCCGCACAGCATTTGTACGCGGAACGATATCCGACGAGGCGTATTCCCAGTCATAATTTCTTTGCAAGACTGCACCAGAGGTTAGCTGAGAGAGGTTCATTTGAAAGAGCTGACAGGGACAGGGTAAGAACAGCACGGACTCCAGCCGTCGAACAGAATGTGCTGCAGCATGTACAGGGGATTCCAAGAACGAGTACACGAAGTCTAGCAAACGCAGTCGGGGTTTCCCATTGCAGCGTCTGGAGGATTCTCCGAGAACAAGACATGCATCCGTTTCACGTGCAGCGTGTCCAGACACAGCAACCGGAGGATTATGCACCTCGTATTGCTTTCACACAGTGGTACCTTGGAAAATGTGCTACAAATCCCCTTTTTCCTGCTGAAGTGTTGTTTTCCGATGAGGCATCCTTCACAAGGGAAGGAATTTTCAACACACATAACGACCATATCTGGGCGGTTGAGAACCCGCATGCAATACGACGTCGTGCAGCACAGATTCGATTTTCGGTCAATGTATGGGCCGGTATTATGGGAGATCACCTCATCGGACCTTACCTGTTACCGTGTCGTCTAACCGGACCTATCTACTTGATCTTTCTGCAGCAAGTATTGCCACAACTTTTGAGAGATGAACAGATTTCTGCATCGACGCAACAGACAATGTGGTTCCAACACGATGGAGCCCCTGCCCATTATAGCGGAGATGTTCGTAACTACCTGGATGTCACATTTGGTCAACAGTAGATCGGACGTGGTGGTCCCGTGCATTGGCCTGCTCGGTCACCCGACCTATCATGTCTTGATTTTTATTTCTGGGGTCATATGAAATCGCTAGTTTATGACACCCCTGTTGACAATGCTGAGGAGCTGGTTGCAAGAATCGCAGTAGCTGCCGAAGAAATTCGAAATTCGCCTGGAGTATTCCAGAATGTTCGGATGTCCATGCGTCGGAGATGTGAGGCGTGCATTGTAGCCAGTGGAAGAAACTTCGAACACTTACTTTAATCCATGTACCTTTTGCTTCTTTTCATGTATTATTAAAACGATTTCTCACTTACGGTCTCTTTTCTTTATGGTGCTTCTGTGTACAACACCGCTTCAGGAAAGCATTTCCGACCCCACATTGCTATATGATTTTGAGTTGTCAGGATGTACCCTACCCCTCTTAGAAGTTCTGAAACGTTTAACTGAAACACCCTGTATATATATATATATATATATATACACACACACACACACACATATAACCTCCCAAAATATTCACCATTCCTCCTGAATCACCCTGTATATATATATATATATAAACACATGTAAAAATAATGTAAATACACATTTAAATAAGATTCAGTCTAGAAGTCAACACAACCTATATAATCCATCCAACAACAAAACTCCATAGAATGCATTGGCAAGAAAATCGGGGATCTAGACCAATGCGCCATCAGCACACAGTAATTAACTAAGTAGTGCGACTGCACTGTAAAAATAACCACCCATAAAAGCAAAATAGAAGGTGGGAAACCCCCCTTTTTACTCAACGGCCTCCACCGAAGTACAACACTAAGTAAGTAGTAGTAGCATTACAATATAGAATACTTACTCATTGGGCTTTTGTACCCTATCACAGTTTGCTGAAGAGATCGATAAAAAATAAACTAGTAATATTTAAATAAATAAAAATCAAATATAAAATAATTTTAAGAAAATGAACCTGAATATATAAACTAAAATAGCAAAACTGGTATAGGTACAGACAGAAACGAGTAAGTATGAAGCATTACATCGAAAAGGGCTGTCAATCCACTCAAAGCCCCCGATGAAGTAGGGGATTGACGGCCACGTGATGTAATCGCAATACGTTATATCATTTTATATATTTGTACAGTCTTTAAGATGTAGTATTATTATTATGTAGTATTTAGGATTTATCTTGCTACAGATAAAAATGTTTTCATTAGCAAAATGCTATGAAAAATCATTATCGTATAGCGTTATACTTAAAATGTATAGGCCACATGAAATGAAGATAGCCTGGTCTAGGCTGGCTTGATTGCAGGGTTGTATGAACAATGATACTTATATGTGAAGTGCCATTAATCGATGGCAATCTACAATTAAACATATATATATATACATACACACACAAATATTTATTTAATTCAATAGATATAGCATAAAATGGAGATGAATATCTGCAACCAACAAAGGACCCTATCAGCCTCTATATATATAGCAAAGCCAATAAAAATCATAATAATTCCATATTTACAAAATACAAAATCTAAAATACCAAATTTTAACAGTTATTATTGAAATAGGCCTACATCGAAAGGCACGTCATCACGGGGCTAGCACCTCTCAATATATGCCATCGATAACAACTTTGATTGAGGTCCTATTTTATCCTTGCACCTATTCCTTTTGCCTAGATATTGGTTTACTTTGCTTTTCACTAGTAACAGATTCACCTGTTCATTTTTCTTAAGAAACAGAAACACTTGGTATATATTTTAATAATGTTTAAATTTTTGGCTATCTGTAGGGCTAGCAGTTATTTTTGCCAATCTGCCGTTATTTTCATATTACATAATTTCATATAACTGATTATAATATGAAATAATATCAACTCAAAATTCAGCTTTGCATAATCTAATTTACACTTATTGCTATTATTTATACTATATTCGGTATATCATAATATGATTAAACTGGCATATAACTAGCAGAAACAGATAGCTTAAGTTGTTACTGATGGCATATATTGAGAGGCACTAGCCCCATGATGACGTGCCTTTTGATATTTCAATAATAACAGTTAAAATTTGGTATTTGGTATTTTTCTGTATTTTAGTATTTTGTAAATATGGAATTATTATGATTTTGATTGGCTTTGCTATACATAGAGGCTGATAGGGTCCTTTGCTGGTTGCAGATATTCACCTCCATTTTATACTATATATTTTGATTTATATAAATATTTGTATATTCTCAGGCAAATGAAATGTTAAATCATCTCTGATGGCATTAATCTGTCCTGACCAGTAATTTTATCTGTTTTTAAATAAGTAAATATATTTTTTAAATTAATATATATATATATATATATATATATATATATATATATTTAAATAATGGCTTAAAAGTTAAAATGTAATAACAAAATAAGAAAATAAATAAATATTAAGCTATCATTAGAGGTAGCAAAATGCACATCCTCCACATGATGCCCAGATATAACCGATAATTAATATAAAAATAAATCATAAGCCAGTAGTATGGCAAAAAACTGTAGAGCGAAAGTTAACATAAAAAATAAATCAACAGGGAGGGGGAATCATAAAAAATAAATAAATCAAAATAAATCAACAGGGAAGGAGAATCATAAAAAAATAAATAAATCAAAATAAATCAACAGGGAGGGGAAAAATAAATCAACAGGGAGGGGAATAAATCAAAAGTAAAGGTAACAAGACAGAAACCGTAGCCAAAAGTCCCCAAATAATTTAGAGCTTTAAATTCAATTTATAATAATAATAATAATTCCAATTTAAATTTAAAATAATGCCAATTATATAATAATTTAGTGGTACTCCCCCTAGACGAGTGCAATTTACAAGCTCGTGAGCTTGTTGCAAAACCTAATCCACCCTGCAACAATGAAGTAATGTCAACTGCCTACATCCCTTACTACCCGGGCATTTCAGAATGCCTTTCCAGAATCTTATGTGCCAACCGTATAAAATGTTTACAACTTCCCGGTAGGAAACTACAATCATTTATCTCTAGGGACAAAACACCAATCCCCTCCTTCCTATGTAGCGGTTCTGTAAACACCAATCCTAGTTTCTATGTAGGCGAAACCACCAGAAGGCTACAAGATTGAGTCCCAGAACATGAAAGTGCCCTCCAGTCTGCCGACTCTGAACAATTCACTGTTGCCAAATACTATGGGTCTGAACAACACAACCTTGATCCCAACGTGATGTCCAGATTGTTGAACACTCACGTAATTACTGCCAACAATCATGGCTTGAATCGCTGCACATAGCCAAATGTAGTAGTGCCTTCAACCATAACAGGGGTGTACGCATGCACCCAATTATGGAGGCAACTGTTTTACAATACGACGAGCGCTGGCATACATACCTTACATTCCCAGCACTAGGTGTCTGATTCTGCCCAGTGACTCATTTATTGTTCCTTTCCATATAACTTTCATCAGCCTCGTGCACTCACCTTACTCTATCTAACACATGATCACACCCAGTCTTATACTGATATTCCATAAGTAACATATTTGTTTATATAATGTCCAGCTGAAGAAGGGGCACATCGCCCCAAAAGCTCCTGTTTGTCTTAATTTAGTTAAAATAAATTATATTAATTTCTGTGATTTTGGTCGTGGCAATATATATTTTATCAAAGATAAATCATATTTATTTGAAAATTCTCAACCAAGAATTGAGCTTATTATATTAACTAAAATTTAATGAGTTAAACCAATAGCATAGGGGATAAAAGAGGTTTGTGTGTACTTTTATCACTTTGGGTATATGTGGTGAAATCTAGACACACTTCATTTTTTTTTTTTTTTTTTTTTTTTTGATTTTCACCTAACTATTCCTTGATTCTTTTGACAGAAAATTTTAACAAAGTGATGAAAATAAGATATATAAATTTTAAAAAATGTCAGAAGAAAGAGAATTTACTGATTAAATAAACTAACCACTGGGTGTTAAACTAAAATCTTATTTCTGACCTTTACAACCAACTTCCATGGAATTCTGAAATCCACTTGGATCACAAATATCACAAAGAAGTCAATTACCCAAAATCTGATATACTTTCAGATAAAGTAAAATGACTAATTTGCAATGTGTTATAGAACTAGGAGGGATGATCCTTTAATTTGCAGACTGGTGCAAGATCTTATCTTAATCATCATCATCTGAGTCTTCTGTGGATGTCTCCTCGAAATACTCTCCCTTGAACTTTAGATGCTTTTGCCATCGTCATACCCACACATTAAATGCTTCTTCCAAGCCATTTTTCAAAAGACTGAAAAGTGCTTCCGTAGTGGCTCTGCAAGCATCATTGTGTTGGACACGAAATGCTTGCCTTTCAGAGCTTTCTTCAGACATGGAAACAAGAAGAGATCACATGGAGCTAAGTCCGATGAATAAGGGGGATGTGGCAGGACCTCAGCACATATGATCATTGCCTGCACAATATTAGCCTTATGGGGCCTGGCATTAATCAATTTACCTCACACCAGAATACGGCTGTCCTAGCAAGACACTCATTACTATATGCTTCATTCATCTCTTTAACTGTTTCCGATGCATTTAAGCCCCATCTGACACAATAACAAATCACTGTTCAATCTGTATGTCTGACATGATACTTGCTTTAAAACGATTGTCAGTGACATGCAGCTAAAAAAAAAAAAAAAAAAACTTCACGCAACACTAGCTCGACAAGTACTGGCACACACACACACACAGTCTGCTCAGTAGCGATCAGGGGAGAATGCCTCTAGTGGCAGTTATGGCAAGTTTGTGCAATAAACAAAATCTTGCACCAGTCTGCAAATTAAATGATCACCCCGCATATTGAATGATTGCTGGAATAAACTACCATAAGGTGTTGTGGAAGTGGATAATGTGAATAAATTTAAAGAAGAATTAGATAAATTATTAGAGGGATGGACAGATAAGGCTTTTTTTTTCTTCTTTTTTTTTTTTTGCTGATACTGTATAACCTTACTTCCTTGCATCATTTGCCACTACTAATTCAAAAGCAGTACTTTAATTTAAAGTCTGCCTGGCAGTATTCCAGGTTAGGTCAACTTGTAAACTATAATTCTGTCATGTGAAAAAGTCATCTTATTTAATTATATTATATTTACACACAGCAAAAAATGAAGATTTTGAATAATTTTACTTTGCATATTGAAGAATTTAACTACAGTAAACTGTTAAACCTAAATTCTACAGTTAATTCTAAATCTGGATACTGAAATTTTACAGAATAATAAAGTTTTGAAAAAAAAAAAAAAAAAATTTTTTTTTTCACAAAACAGTAAGCATTGCTTATTGAATGTAGGTGAAATAAATAAATAAATCTTTATTGTGAAATAGAGTTACAGCACAATATCCCATCGCAGCGACGAGCACCAGGGGTTCACATATAGCAGTTAGGAAAAAGATAAGTACGACGTACAAATACACAAGGCTACAGAGAACACATACAAAAGGCTACAAAATACCGATTACAAATGCAAAAGAAATACAAATACATAAAAACACAGAGCTAGACACAAATACAGAAATAAATACAACTTGGCAATATATCAGGGTTCAAGGGCTTTGATAAAGTTGTGTCTGTCCTTCTTGTTACTTATTATGCTGTCGATGTCGGCGTCCACACGGTTGAGGCAGTGAGCATCTGCTTGGGAAGAAATCTCTCAATGAGTACAAGCCTGTTGTGGTGAGCCATGAGTGCTGGTACCGACCTTAGGCTTGGCTGTGGAATCCTCCAAGAGCAAGCATTCCAAATATTCGGAGATGATATCTGGCCTGTGATGAGTTTGGCTGTGAAGACCAGCCTCTTTTCCACGATCAGGAACTTCATCCTCGGGATGTCGAGTGCTTGTGCCATCATGGTGGTTGTGGTAGCGGGAGGTAGCTGAAGCTTGTTATTGGCCCATTTCAGTAGCCAGTATTCAGCGGTGTACACCCGCTTGAGGTTTGTATGTGCAGCGGAGGCCCATATTTCTGCACCATAGAAAATGGCGGGGTAGACGGTGAAGGTGATGAACCTTTTAACAGTGACAGGATGTCGGACGTGTAGCAGCTGCTGCTTTGAGATCCACCGTAGACAAGAGAATCTGGTACTGATTTTGTCGATCTGGTTGACAAAGGACATCTTTTGGTCAAACAGAATGCCAAGGTCTGTGTGCGAGGGTACGTTTGGTATTCGTACCCCTGCGAGTGAAACGTTGAGTACTGTCGGCATGGATTTAAGGGAGAATATAACCTGAGCAGACTTCAGTGGGTTGATTTTTAGATTGAAGTTTGCCAGGTACAATTCTAGATCCTTAAGTTGGGAATTGATCCTGTTGCTGAGCTGAACGGGGTTGTCGCCAGGGTTAATTTGAGTCAGCAGTTTGAAGTCATCGGCATAGCATAGGAAACCATTCGTTGAGGCAATAATGGGCACGATGATAGCCGTGAACAGGACACCGGATAGGACACCCCCTGCGGTACTCCAGCAGTAATGTCGCAGGATAGGGTGTGTTGTTGCCGATAGAGAATAAGTACCCTGTGACAGAGAAGAGATTCCAAAAAGCACAGCATATCACCTCGAATGTGAAATTTCTCCTTAAGTAGGAGGAGCAAGGCCAGGATCGACACGGCATCAAAGGCTGCGCTTATGTCGAGATAATTGGTTGCTAGCTCAGCTCTTTGTTCGAATGCTAAAATAAATTTTCTGTTTATACTCCAGGACGACCAAACGGTCAGAGGAGTTCACAAGACAGACAGAATACAAGAAACAGCACCGTATTCAGCAATCACGGGCTTGAACCCCAGTCATTCAAGGCACGTGTACTTATGCACCCGCGTGCCTGACCACTAGGCTATGGGTTCGGACAACACGCAATAAGAGGGGATGTAAAAGGGGGAAAAACTCAATCGTGAGTTATCTGTTATGAGAACCTGTTATAACAGCTTTGTACATCATCAACCATCATTCTTTTGCTTAGAGGCCAGCAGAGGTCTTCCTACTCTGTACTACTGACTAACATTAGCATTAGCATTAGTAGAGGCATATGATGCAAGAAAGCAAGCTTATGCAGTATCAGCCAAAAAAAAAAAAAAAAATAACCGCTTCCACTTCACCCCTCTGTTCGTTCGGAATACCTGTCCAGCTGAGCCTTAAACTTATTTAGGCCATCAACTTCCATGACAAGGGATGGAAGTCTGTTCCACCAACCAACCACCCGCTGGCTAAAGGCAAATTTCCGCACATCTATCCTACATCTGTCTTTCCTCAATTTGAATTTATGCCCTCTCTGGTGATTATTCTGAGCAAGAGGAAGAATCCCATCAACATTAAGCATGCTCAAACCATTCAAGGCTTTATACACCTCTATCAGATCACCTCACCGGTGCCTAGTCTCCAGACACTATAATTTGCAAAACTTAAGCCTTTCTTCGTAAGAGCAACCCTTTGTTCCATTCACTAATCTTGTTGCCCTTCTCTGTACTCGTTCCAGCAGTTCTACATCCTTCTTGAAATGAGGCCTTCAGACCTGTATACAGTACTCAAGGTGTGGCCTGACCATTGCCTTATTACAAGGGAATAATCACCTCCTTATCCCTGCTAGAAAAATTCCTGTATATCATTGATAAGACACAATGAGCTACTCTTGCAGCTCGTCTGCACTGCTCAGAGAACTTCAGATCTGACTGAACAATTACCCCCAGGTCCTTTCCATTCTCTACCACTATCAGTGTAGTACCACAGAGTTGATACATTGCTCTGGGGTTGCTGTTTCCCATATGTAGTACTTTACATTTGTCAATGTTAAACTTCATTTGCCACCTCTCAGCCCATCTGCTCAACCTTTCCAGATCCTGTTGCAGCAGCATAGCGTCAGTAGTGTCCTTAACAACCCTGCAAAACTTTGTATCGTCTGCAAACTTGGACATTAAGCTTGATATATAACATCATCAATATTATTTATAAATACAGAAAACAATAATGGACCCAACACTGAACCCTGAGGGACTCCACTAATAACATTATTCCACAATGAGCAGTGTCCATTGATTACCACTCTCTGTGTTCTCCCCCTCAACCACCCCTTTATCCTTAGCAGCAATTTGCCTCCAGTACCACACTGCTCCAATTTGTGCAGCAGTCTTCCATGTGCAACAGTATCAAAAGCCTTTCTAAGATCCAAGTATATAATATCAAAGTTATTCCCTGCATCCAGTTCTTTTGTGACTGCATAATAGTATCCAATCAAATTGGTCAGGCAAGACTTTCCCTTAACAAAACCATGCTGTGTCCGAGCTATAACTGAAGTCTTGTCTAGATGATCCTGCAGTGCTTCTTTAACCAGTGCCTCCATTAATTTTCCTGTAACAGAAGTTAAACACACACCTGCGTGTTTAACTTCTGTTCCAGGAAAATTAATGGAAAATATTCACATACCTGTGTCAGCCTTTGATCCTCATTTGTGAATTGGGGTCACATTTACACATCTCCAGTCTATGGGTACCTCCCGTGAGTAAAAGGAAGGTCTCATAATTATGGCTAAGGGTTTGCTTACTTCCTTTGCTGCCTCCTTTAATATAACTGGATAGATCCCATCCACCCCGGGTGCCTTTCTTGTGTTTATCTTCAACAATTTCTCCTCCACTTTACTCTCAGTTATTACAAGATTATCTAGCTTACTGCCAGAGTTGAATACACCTCTGGCATTCCCTTCGCTGAATAACTCCTCATTTGTGAATGTCGATGCAAAATATTCATTTAGTTTGTTAGCTGCCTGGGCAGGATCATCAACAGTTGAACCATCGATATCAAGTGGACCAATCTGATTCATCCCCTTCCTTCTAGAGTTTACATAAGTAAAGAACTCTTTGCTGTTTTTCTTTGCATCCCTTGCCAAATATTTCTCGTAATCTGCCTTCGCCTGCCTAACCTCCTTTGTAACTTGGTTACAGATCAACTTATATCTATCATAGGCTTCTGTGTTACGTGTTAATTTGTATGTATCCCATGCATTTTTCTTCTCTGCCATATGCCTCATTAGTTCATCTGACATCCATTTAGGCCTAAGCCTTGAACAATATAAGGGCACAAAAGGTGATATAGTTGTACACGTTGGCACTAATGACATTAAGAGTAGGAGACCGGCGGAATTACTTGACAAGTACAGGTCACTGATGAAAAAAAGCCGTGAATTAGGGTTGAAATTGAAAGTGTCTGCAATTCTGCCCAGACACGATAGGAGGGAGTATATGATGAGAGCCCTGTCAATCAATTCGGCCCTGAAAAGGTTGTGCAGGGCTCAAGGGGTAGAATTTTTTTCAGCCTGGTCTGTACTTGTTAACAGGAGAGACTGCTTCTACAGGGATGGGATACACTTAAATAGAAAGGGTGCAAGAATGTTTGCTGATGCTATCGAGGCAATGTTAGGTGGGTCGGAAAACTGCTAGATTGGGGGGATACAAGGACTAATAGATTAACAGTAGCCACTGGCAGAGGTGAAAGTGATTCTTGCACTGCTTCTATTGGAATGAGCTGCAGCCTGGAAAATAAGATGCAGGATATTTCAGAGACTGCTGGGAATCATTGGGGTACAAGTAAACACATGGGTTGTGTTAGGGTAGCTAAGAAAAAGAACAGGTGCATGTATACTTGTGTGTACACCAATGCTAGGAGTTTAGTAAATAAATTTGATGAATTTGAGGTATTGCTCAAAACATCAAAGGCAGATATTGTGGGGATTTCAGAGACGTGGTGTCACACAGATATAAGAAATGCAGAACTGGAATTTGGTGAGTACAATGTCTACAGAAAGGATAGACAGGATAGGAAGGGAGGAGGGGTTATGCTATTAGTTAAAAAACACATAAAATCCAAGGAAGTGAAGCCAGTCGACATCGCTGGACAGTGCAGTGTCGAGTCAGTTTGGTGTGACATAAGCATTGGGAGATCAAAACTGAGAGTAGGAGTGTGCTATAGGCCTAATGACTCTGATGAGTATAATAAGAAACTGTTCGGAGAAATAGAGTGGGCCAGTAAATCAGAGAGTCTTATAATGGGGGATTTTAATTTCCCAGATATTGACTGGAATTTGGGGGCTGGTCACTCACACAGTAGCAAGGCTTTTGTGGATTTATTGGATGATTGTTTTCTACATCAGCATGTTCGGGAGGCAACTAGAGGGAGTAATACTCTTGATTTGATTATCAGTAGTGATTCTTCATGCATTAAGAATCTGCAGATAAATGAACCACTTGGTGGCAGTGATCACAGTGTGCTGAAGTGGGAGTTACTCAAAGAGGTAACTACCATTAGGGGTAAAGGGAAGGGGTATTGCTTTCGTAAAGGCGACTACAATGGACTGAGACAGTATTTAAATTCTATACAGTGGGATCAACTGATGATATTGCCAACAGCAAATTCAAAATGGGAAGCATTCAAAGAACTTATCGTGGAAGCTACTAGGCTTTACATACCAACTAAGAAATATTGTTCAAGGTTTAGGCCTAAATGGTTGTCAGATGAACTAATGAGGCATATGGCAGAGAAGAAAAATGCATGGGATACATACAAATTAACACGTGACACGGACGCCTATGATAGATACAAGTTGATCTGTAACCAAGTTACAAAGGAGGTTAGGCAGGCGAAGGCAGATTACGAGAGATCCTTGGCAAGGGATGCGAAGAAAAACAGCAAAGAGTTCTTTACTTATGTAAACTCTAGAAGGAAGGGGATGAATCAGATTGGTCCACTTGAGATCGATGGGTCAACTGTTGATGACCCTGCTCGGGTAGCTAACAAACTAAATGAATATTTTGCATCGACATTCACACATGAGGAGTTATTCAGCGAGGGGAATGCCAGAGGTGTATTCAACTCTAGCAGTAAGCTAGAGAATCTTGTAATAACTGAGAGCAAAGTGGAGGAGAAATTGTTGAAGATAAACACAAGAAAGGCACCTGGGGTGGATGGGATCTATCCAGTTATATTAAAGGAGGCAGCAAAGGAGGTAAGCAAACCCTTAGCCATAATTATGAGAGCTTCCTTGGACTCAGGGGAGGTACCCATTGACTGGAGATGTGCAAATGTGACCCCAATTCACAAAGGGGGATCAAAGGCTGACACAAGTAATTATAGACCTGTGAGTTTAACTTCTGTTCCGGGAAAATTAATGGAGGCACTGGTGAAAGAAGCACTGCAGGATCATCTAGACAAGACTTCAGTTATAGCTAGGACACAGCATGGTTTTGTTAAGGGGAAGTCTTGCCTGACCAATTTGATTGGATACTATGATGCAGTCACAAAAGAACTGGATGCAGGGAATAACTTTGATATTATATACTTGGATCTTAGAAAGGCTTTTGATACTGTTGCACATGGAAGACTGCTGCACAAATTGGTGCAGTGTGGCATTGGAGGCAAGTTGCTGCTATGGATAAAGGGGTGGTTGAGGGGGAGAAGACAGAGAGTGGTAATCAATGGACACTGCTCATCGTGGACTAATGTTATTAGTTGAGTCCCTCAGGGTTCAGTATTGGGGCCTTTATTGTTTTCTGTATTTATAAATGATATTGATGATGGTATATCAGGCTTAATGTCCAAGTTTGCAGACGATACGAAGGTTGGCAGGGTTGTCAAGGACACTACTGACACTATGCTGCTGCAACAGGATTTGGAAAGGTTGAGCAGATGGGCTTCGAGGTGGCAAATGAAGTTTAACATTGACAAATGTAAAGTACTACATATGGGAAACAGCAACCCCAGAGCAACGTATCAACTCTGTGGTACTACACTGACAGTGGTAGAGAATGAAAGGGACCTGGGGGTGGTGGTGGTGCAGGCAGATATGAAGTTCTCTGAGCAGTGCAGACGAGCTGCAAGAGTAGCTCATGGTGTATTGTCAATGATATATAGGAATTTTTCTAGCAGGGATAAGGAGGTGATTATTCCCTTGTATAAGGCAATGGTCAGGCCACACCTAGAGTACTGTATACAGGCCTGGAGGCCTCATTTCAGGAAGGATGTAGAGCTGCTGGAACGAGTACAGAGAAGGGCAACTAGATTGGTGAATGGGACAAAGGGGTTCTCTTACGAAGAAAGGCTTAAGTTTTGCAAATTACAGTGTCTGGAAACTAGGCACCAGCGGGGTGATCTGATAGAGGTGTACAAAGCCTTGAATGGTTTGAGCATGCTCAATGCTGATGGGATTCTTCCTCTAGCTCAGAAAAATCACCTGAGAGGGCATAAATTCAAATTGAGGAAAGACAGATGTAGGATAGATGTGCGGAAATTTGCCTTTAGCCAGCGGGTGGTTGGTGGGTGGAACAGACTTCCATCCCTTGTCGTGGAAGTTGATAGCCTAAATAAGTTTAAGGCTCAGCTGGACAGGTATTTCGAACGAACAGAGGGGTGAAGTGGAAGTGGTTATTTTTATTTATTTATGTTACTTTTTTTTTTTTTTTTTTTTTTTTTGGCTGATGCTGCATAAGCTTGCTTTCTTGCATCAAATGCCTCTACTAATGCTAATGCTAATGCTAATATTTCTTAATTGGTATGTAAAGCCTAGTAGCTTCCAAGATAAGTTCTTTGAATGCTTCCCATTTTGAATTTGCTGTTGGTAACATCATCAGTTGGTCCCACTGTATAGAATTTAAATACTGTCTCAGACCATCGTAGTCGCCTTTAAGAAAGCAATAACCCTTCCCTTTACTCCTGATGGTAGTTACCTCTTTTAGTAAATCCCACTTCAGCGCACTGTGATCACTGCCACCTAGTAGTTCCTCTATCTGCAGATTCTTAATGCATGAAGAATCAATACTGATAATCAAATCAAGAGTATTACTCCCTTTTTTTGCCTCCCGCCCATGCTGATGTAGAAAACAAATCATCCAATAAATCCACAAAAGCCTTGCTAGTGTGTGAGTGACCAACCCACAAATTCCAGTCAATATCTGGGAAATTAAAATCCCCCATTATAAGACTCTCTGATTTACTGGCCCACTCTATTTCCCTGTACAGTTTCTTATTATACTCATCAGAGTCATTAGGCCTATCGCACACTCCTACCCTCAATTTTGATCTCCCAATGCTTATGTCACACCAAACCGACTCGACACTGAACTGTCCAGCAATGTCGACTGGCTTCACTTCCTTGGATTTTATGTGTTTCTTAACTAATAGCATAACCCTCCTCCCTTCCTATCCTGTCTATCCTTTCTGTAGACGTTGTACTCCCCAAATTCCAGTTCTGAATTCCTTATATCTGTGTGACACCACGTCTCTGATATCCCAACAATATCTGCCTTTGCTGCTTTGAGCAATACCTCAAATTCATCAAATTTATTTACCAAACTCCTAGCATTGGTGTACACGCAAGTATACATGCACCTGTTCTTTTTCTTAGCTACCCTAACACAACCCATGTGTTTACTTGTACTGCAATGACTCCCAGAAGTCTCTGAAATATCCTGCATCTTGTTTTCCAGGCTTTTGCTCATTCCAAAAAAAGCAGTGCAAGAATCACTTTTACATCTGCCAGTGGCTACTGTTAAATCTATTAGTCCTTGTATCGCCCCCCCCAAGCTAGCATTTTTCGACCCACCTAACACTACCTCGATAGCATCAGCAAATATTCTTGCACCCTTTCTATTTAAGTGTATCCCATCCCTGTAGAAGCAGTCCCTTCTGTTAACAAGTACAGACCAGGCTGAAAAAAATTCTACCCCTTGAGCCTTGCACAATCTTTCCAAGGCCGAATTGATTAATTGGCAGATAAAGAAGAGGATCCAATGGAAGAAGAGGATCCAATGGAATTGGATCCAATCCAATTAACTTAATGACCTGGAATGTGATTTAAATACATGAGTAAAATAAAACCAAGACAGCAATTACAGAATTTGTTAGTTAATTGTACAGGAATTTTCATATTTAGAAAGATAAGACAGGGGGCATAAATAGGATGGTTATTCATAATGAATTAATTAAATATAGGTGTAAAAGTCATAATATGTTTGTTCATAATTAATTTATTAAATGCTGAGAAGGAAGCAACATGATTACATCACAATAATTAATTAGATGTACCAAAGCTGCCAAAATCTTTCTTGATTAAGTCTGATGATAGGATTCAATAAGGAATCAACTAAATTCCATGGTGAATCCATCCAGAAACATTTTCAATTTTTATAGTTCTGTTGCGTAGCAGTTTCATTTACTTTATATAATATTTTTTACATAATAAAATACTGATTTGATTTTTAACAATTTTACTCATGCTGGACAATAATATAAAAATAAGAACTTATTAAATTTTAAAGCATTTATACACAAAAATTTCAAAATTTCACAAAAAAAAAAAAAAATTCACTCCAGAGAGCATCAGTTAATCAGTTTACCTCAGAATGCCATTCGATAGAAGTCTTTGTAAATACAGTATTAATAAATTTTGCTTGACCTTGGAATGCCAGTCATTAAACTTGCTAAGATTACTCACTTGTACACGGCTCTTTTGTCTGCTTCAAACTGTGCTTGTGCTTGTGGATCAAGCATCGATGGAGCACTGGGTCCTGGAGGCACCATGCTCTGACTTGCTCCAATGGCAACCTCCGGTACATCACTGCACTGTCCAATCATAGGGTGTGTGGGCTCTTGATATGCTGGTATATTTGGAGGTATGCCTGCTATGTTCTGAGTTGTGCCTGGAGAAGGCTCCTGCATATCTGAATGGCACACACATAAACTGTTTACAAGACAAAAATATATGTAAAATGTGGTGTGTAAAATAAAAATAAAAACAGAATTATGCTAATTATAAAGAATTCTGAATTAAAACTATTTTTAATAACACTTCAAGAAATGTTTCACAGCACATTTATATAGGGATATAAAAATCATATAACCATATGTTGTATTCATACTGCACTTCACAATTCGACTTCAATAAAGATCACTATTACGTAGTGACCTTTACTGAATATAAAGTGATTTTATTCACAAAGCCACTTTAGTTCCTAAAGTTTTCCAGCCCATGCAGTTTTGGAACTGAAAACTTAAAAGATCTAGATTCATATTTAGAATTAATGTTCACAACTTGGAAACTGTGACATCTTAACCACAAACCTCAGCATAAAAAGTATTTGTATCACTTTTTTCAGTCAAAAAGTAATACAAATATGGAAATTCTACAGTTAAAGTATAGAGAAATTTTTGTACACAGTCTGATGTATGTAATGCATCAACAAAATATACTCAATGGCATTCAGTTAAGTAATTTAAAGAAATAGACTGTCTTCTTGAACAGAAGAAATGATATGACAGCTTCCATCCATACCATTTGCCTGAAGTGGTGAGGCGACAAACATTACTGGGGAAACCTAAGAAAAATTTGCAACGTTGCACACAAAAGATAAAATTAACCACTAAACTTTAAACAGAACCTTGTTTTTGACCTCTTTAACTAACCCATGTGATATTCTGTGATCACTTGGACAAATTTCGTAGACAGAATATCACGATATTTTCTCATCACTTGGACAAATATCAAATATTGTCGACACAGAATCCGACATAACTCTGGATACAGTAAAATCTATCAGAGAATCTGACATACCATTGGATATAGTAAAATGAGTACTTGGAAAGTCTGTTGTTTTAATTATTGCAGCCTGTGCAAAACTATACACTTTATCTAGTGTGCTATAATTCCACTTAAACTCCATTTATAATTTCATTTATATTAATTGTCATATCATATACAATAGTATCCTTGTATTCAATGAGATTCCTGTAGACTGGAGGTGTGAAAATGTCTCTCCTATTCACAAAGAGAGGATCAAAGGGTGATGTGAGCCATTGTAGACATGTAAGCTCGACTTCTGTTCTGGGAAAATATGGAATTAGTGGTTAAAGAATTATTGCAGGATCATTTTAATAGGAATGGAATTATACAGAAATCATAGCATGGATTTGTTAAGGGCAGTGGATACTTTCCGACCAATTTGATTAGCTACTATGGCACAGTAACAAAAGAACGGTGTGCAAAAAATAATTTTGACATCATATATTTAGATTTCAGCAAAGCTTTGACACAATTCCATATAAAATGCTGAAAAATTGGACATTGCAGCATTAGGGACAAGTTACTGCTATGGATAACAGTATGGCTGAGTGGCAAAGGACAGACGGCGGTTATAAATATACATTGGTCTTCTCGGATTAATGTCATTAGTAGAGTTCCCCAGGGCTTACTGCTGGGCCCATTGTTGTTTTCTATATTTATTAATGATATTGATGAAGGCATATAAAACTTATTGTCTAAGTTTGCTGATACAAAGGTTGACAGGGTGGTTAATGACAAGAATTAAGGCAAACTATTGCTGCAAGACATAAAAATTAGGGAGATGGGCAGCTTAACATTGGTAAATGCAAGGTCTTACATATGAGCAGCAGTAATCCCAGAAATTATTAGGTGACACCATATTCAAGGTATCAGAGAACAAAAGCAAAGAGACCTAGAAAAAGTCTGACATGGAGTTCTCTAGCCAGTGCAGACAGGCTACTAGAACAGCTCTTAGAGTTCTGTCAATCGTATGCAGGAACTTTGCCAGCAGATACAAGGGATGGGGGTAAAATAATGGTTAGGCCACATTTAAGTTCTGCATGTAGGTCTGGGAGACACATTTTAAGAAAGTTGTGGAGCTGTTGGAACAGGTCCAGAGATGAGCAACCAGATTAGTCAAGAACACAAAAGGGTACTCTTACTACAAACGACTTTGGTTCTGCAAATTACAGTGCTTGGAAACTAAGCACTTGTAAGGAGAGTTTATTAAAATGTTTAAGGCTTTAAATCAATTGAGTAAATTAATGATGATAGTATTCTTACTCTTCCTCTCTCTTACACACACACACACACACTATAAAAGGATGACTGTAGGATAGATGTCCATAAATTTGCTTTCAGTCAAAGAGTAATTGATTGTTGGAAGAAACTATCTGGTGTTGTGGAAGTGGGTAGTCCGTATTAGTATTAGCCATGTAGTGCAAGGAAATCACAGGCATTTTTGGCACCGGCCAAAAAAAGAAATATTATGCACTTCCATCCTCACATAGGTATCTATCCAGTTGACCTTTGAATTTCTTCAAACTGTCAGCCTCAACTACCAGTAGAGACAACTTATTCCAGTAATCAACAACTTGCTGACTAAAAGAAAACTTCCTACAATCTAGTCTAAACCTCTTTTCTTGTAATTTGAATTCATGCTCCCTAGTTCTGGACTTCTTTGTAACTGAAAATTCTGCTTTCATTCATTTTACTAACCCCTCTCAGAGCCTCAATGAGGTCCTCTCTAAGGTGGCTAGGTGCCAAGTTCTGTAGCCCACATGGCTGAAGTCTTTCCTTGTACATTGACCCTTTGGCCGATCTTACCATGCAAGTTGCCTACCTTTGGACTCTTGCAAGAAACTCAATGTCTTTTTTAAGATGGAGTCTCCATACTCAGACACAGTATTCCAAATGCAGTCTTGCAATTACTATGACCTCCCTATCTCTACATGAGATAGGGAAGCCATGGGCTTTCCTGGCCACCTGTTTACACTGCTCAGAAAACTTCATATCTGCCCCATAACTTCCAGAGTAAGACTTTGCATTTTACTGTATTAAAACATAGTCACCACTTTTCAGACCATTCCTAAATCCTGTTCAGGTCATCCTGGAGTGCTTGGCACTGATCATTAACAACCCTCCCCATCTTTACATCATCTGTAAATTTGAATAAATTTAAGGAAGAATTAGACATGTTATTAGAGGCAATGGACAGATGAGGTGAATATTGTTTTTTTTTTTTTTTATACTACATGAGTTTACTTCTTTGCATCATTTGCCATTGTTAATACTAAAACATTAATCTTTCTTGGTGGTTCCCTTCTACTTCTCTCTCTTTCTCTCAAGGTAATTCACAATTTTTTTTTTTTTTTTTGGCTGGTGCAGCATAAGCCTCAGACTTCCTTGCACCATATAGCTGATAATAATAATAATAATAATAATAATAATAATAATTACTATGAACGAATCCAAAACTATAAATTCGCACACTCTCAACATCTGATTGCTGCAAGGCCCACACGATTTTTAACACCTGTACTAAATAAGCTGTTGTCCCCCCCCAACAATGGTGGATCTGGCAGTATGACAGTTTCACCATTGATAATGTGACTATAGCACAGTGAAAAAATTATAACATTCTCACATATTAGGGTATCCTTATAAGTTCTCAATCTTTAACTGAAATTGGGAAATACAAACATTTGGCGCTTTGCAGTGAGATT
Organism: Mastigoproctus giganteus; assembly: GCF_048544385.1. Classification (NCBI taxonomy): domain Eukaryota; kingdom Metazoa; phylum Arthropoda; class Arachnida; order Uropygi; family Thelyphonidae; genus Mastigoproctus; species Mastigoproctus giganteus. The sequence continues at coordinate 28,244,633 of NC_143583.1, forward strand.
TTCAACATTGAGAATAAGTTACATATTTTAAATACGATGTAGTGTTCTAGTAAAGTTAATTTTCATTTAGTTGGTTAAGTAAATAAACAAATGCTCATTACTGAGATTTAGAAAGTATAGTTTTTTTGGAGTTTTTTTCATAGATTATAGGAGGGTGTGCCACCAATATGTTAATAAAGAACTCACTGGAGAAGAATTTTAGGTAAGGGACATCCCCAGTTTTTTAGTCTGCTAAATCTTCTCAAACTGATTTTTTTTTTAACAAGGTGCTCAGATATCTCCAAAAATTTAACAAGCGGCTCACATGAGCTTCCCTGGGCCTGCTCCAGCACACCCATGGGTTGATAACACTGAAACCTGGTTGCAGCAAAATGACCTCATATAGTGGTATTGTTGGATTTTTTTAACTAATCATTTTGGAAAAAGTATTCTCGACAGAGTTCCTGATGTCCATGGTGAAGATTTCACTTCATCTCTTCTGAAGCCTGATTTAAACCTATGTGACTATTTCTGTGGAGGTTATGTCAAAAACAAAGTGTTCAAAACTACAGTCAATTTGAAAGAGGAAATAGAGCAAAGAGGTGTTTTTAATCTCTACACAAACTTTTCTTATTCAACTTTACAACATCATTTCACACAGAGGCAAACCTATCAAACATATTTTGCTTTAATGACTGCTAAAAATCATTAACAACATATGTGATGATTGATTTTTTCATTTTATTTAATCATTTATTTAATCTCTCATTAGTGTGAGAGCAAGCATTCAACAAAAATAAAAAGAGCAAATAGCTCTGATTAGTAAGAACAAAACAAAATGAAGATATACATATAACAATGTAAAAGGAATATTAATAAAGCAAGTGTATTTACTCAGGAAGAGAAAATAGCCATGCAATATGTGAGTAAAATTACATTCCAATAGGTGAATGAAATGTTACTAATGAGAGCGAATAGCTCTCGTTAGTAAGAACAAAACAAAATGAAGATATACAAATAACAATGTAAAGGAAATATTAATAAAATACAGTGTATTTACTTAAGAAGAGAATACAGTCCTGCAAAATGTGAGAACAATTGTATTCCAACAGGTAATATGTCAGGTCACTTTCATCGGGATAGATTATAATTCAGTAACTCTGAGATACTTTGAAGGAGAGAGTTTGGCATTTTCCATAAGAAACCATACTGTCTGATCTCAAGGATTATCATTATCCATATCCCCCCCCCTCTCTGGAAGGCAGTAGCTGTAATATGATTCAAGCTGATCTGTTGCTTTAACAAAACAAATTTTTGAGCTAAGAATGTTTTAAGCCCTGACTTCTGCTTGCATATTGCCCTCCTTCCCTCCCTTATAAGTGGCTATCAGTAATCGGAAAGCATGTTCAGACTATAAATGCTTCATTTTCTTTTTTTTTTCTTATGAAACCCCAAACACAAGAGCTATTAGAACCTATAGCATTTAGTACCGTGCAAGGGATGGAGGGTGAGAAGATATTTGTTGACATTGGACTTGAACTTCTATAGATTGTAGATGTCAGGAAATATGTATGAAGAAAGGTTGTTCCAGAAAACAGAAGTTGAATGAATAAATGAGGAGGAAGAAAAGTTGGATCTGTGAGTTTCAACTTGGACAGTAAAAGGATGTTGATTGGTTGTGGCAGGCGTTCGGAATGCTTTATAAGAGTAAGAGAGAGAGAGAGAGAGAGAGAGCGCAGGAATTATAGAAGCCAATTCAGAAGAACAGTGCCTATGGAAGTATCTACAGAAAAGACATGCTGCAGAAACAGAACGTGAATGAGACAGAGTGAAGAGACTCTGTTAGACACGAGTCATTAATTAATCTAAGTGCCCTCTTTTGAATGGAGTCTAGATGTCCGAGAGAGTTTTTTTCGAATGAACGGAGGAGTGAAATGGAAGTGGTTTTTTTGGTTTTTTTTTTTTGGCTGATGCTGCATAAGCATGCTTTCTTGCATCATATGCCTCTACTAATGCTAATGCATCATTCCATGGTAGGGCAGATGTGCAATTTGTACAGTGAACAGCTGTTTGTAAGAAAAGTAATGCCAGGAGTGAAAGTGAAAGCCCAGTTTTTTAGATGCAGAGGAAGCAATATTTCTAATGTGCTTATGCCAAGAGAGATTAGAAGACAGGGTAATCCCCAATAGAGATATGTGATCTTGCCTAGAAATCAGAGTGTCATTGAAGATAAGCATGGGAGCCGAAGAATCCTTTTTGAGAGATATAAGACAGGGCTGAGTTTTATAAAAATTGAAATCAACTATCTTCACCCCACTGGAGAATTACCTGGAGATCAGCATTTAAGGAACTGGTAGTGGATATTTGAGAAGTTGGAGCTGTTTGAGCAGGGCAAGGGTTCTCAAACTGGAAGGTGAAATGCAATGTGCTATCATCAGCAAAACTGTGGATAGGATTTCGGGTCAATAATATTCAAGAGGAAAAGAGTGGGAGAAAGAACTAAACATTGGGGAACATCAGTATTAATGAAGAAGTTAAAAGACAGAGAGCTATCTACCATCACCCGCAGTGAGCAGTCAAAGAGAAAACTGGATACCCAATTACAAAAAGCAGTTGGCAAACCATAAGATGGAAGCTTATTAGAAGATCTTTATGCCAAACACAATCAAAAGCCTTTGAAATGTCAAGAGCAACTGCTTGGGTTTCACTAAACTTTTCCATTGCATCTGTCCAAAGATGGATAACATAAACCAGAACATCACTAATGGTTGACACTGATAGAATCCATACTGGCGATCAGATGGAAGGTTTCTAGAGAGTTTAAGAGTTGGCAATTAATTGATTTCTCCATTACTGTAGAAAGTGTAGAGGTGATTGCAACAGGAAGATAATTGGATGGGAGGTATTTGTCACCCTTTTTTTAGGAACTGGCTGGATATGAGCAAATTTCCAAGCAGAAGGAAAAAACACCTTTGAAATAAAGGTGTTTTTTCCTTCTAAATTAAAAAGAGGCCACACAGAACATGAGTAAGTTCAGGAGCACAGGTTTTGAGAACAAGTGGAGGAATACTATCAGGACCTGGAGCTATCTTAGCATCAAGATTGTTCAAAATCCTTCTGACATCCTTTTGATGAAAGACCATTGAAGGCATTTAATGGAGCATACTGGTGGGAGGGTGAGAGGTGGTTTACCAAGATCATCAATACACGAGTTGGAAGAAAAATAGGATGCTAGCAGGTCAATAGCTTTATCCTTGGCTGAAGTGGCGATAGAACCATCTGGTTTAGACAGAGGTGGGAACAGAGATGGGCAAAAGTTGCGGCCAATAGCTTTGGCAAGAGACCAGAATGCTTGACTACCATTTGGACAAGAAGCAAGTGTTCTACTCTTAGCCTGTTCAAAATCTAGTTTGTACTGATTAATAACTGCTTTACAATTGTTGCGAGCTTTGGTGTAGGCAGAAAATGAACCTGGAGATTTGGATATGAGCCAATTACGATATGCAACATTCTTCTCTTGAACAGCCTTAGCATGTTTATTGGAAACCAAGGTTTAGATGAAGAGCAAGATTTTAAGGTGGAGTGTGGAATAAAGGATTCCATCCCTACAAGAATAATTTCTTTCACTGACATGATCTGAGCAAACACTGAAATCAGAAGTTTTGAAACAGTAATCCAACCAATGAAAAGAAGAAAAGAAATCTCGCAGATCATCCTATTTTGTATTCTTATAATGCCAAACAACACAAGGTTGGGAATGGCCATGAGAAAGGCTCCATTGGAGAAGAGACCATCACTAAGTTGTGATCTGAGGTGCCAAGAGGACCACTCACCTCGCCCATCCCGTGTACTTAGAAGTGTTATTTGTGAGAAAAAGGTCAAGCGTGTTGGCTTTTTGGTTAGGATTGTGAGGTATTCTGGTAGGTAAATGAACAATCTGTGCGAGGTCATTAGTAATTGCAAAAGCCTCAGCATCTTGACCAGCTGGGTCTATGTGACTAGAAAACGGAAGTAGGCTGGAATTGTGAACTTTAAAATTACCGGGGAAAATTATCTCACTGTTAGGAAACTTGGACTGGAGAAAGTCAAGTTTCAAAGAGTTTCAAATGATTAGTGGAGTTTTGAAGAACGACAGAAGCAACAGATGAATTTGACAGAATGTGGTAGAGTGTCAATATAGTTAAGGAAAGATGCTACATGGTTGTTTTCCATTAAGGTTATTATTATATTAAAACCACTCTTATACCACATGAAAATTAATACTATAGTTTATTAGACTGTTTTCCTACATTACTATACATTAATATGACATTTTGGGTATCTTACCAATACCCTTCATCAGAAAAAGCTGTTGGGGGAACAGAAAAATAGAGTTACAAATTCAAATATTTTAGAATATTACAATTACCAATAATACAATTACAGTTACCAATTTACAACTACAATATTACTGTTACAATTACCAATATTATAATTACAACATTACAAATACTAGTTGTAAATTATTCAATTTTTTTTTTAAGTTACCGTTACAACAGAAAACAGGAAATCTAAGATGATTACAAAAATATTAAATTCTTGCCTGCTGACAGACTCCTTTTGCCGATGCTCCCAGAAACCGGGTGTGCATACAACCACATGGCCTGCCAGCAGTTAATTTATAGGAGAGGGATTAACTTATTAGCCCAATAGGATAGTGACAAGTTTTTATCCTGGATCCGGGGTTCTTAGAAGCCTGCAGTGAACAGCCTAATAAACTATAGCATTAATTTTCAAGTGGTATAAGAGTGGTTTTAATATAATAATAACCTTAGTGGTAGAGAGTTTTTAATTTTGCTGAAATTAGGCCCAAATAGAGAAGATTCCAAATTACTAAGTCTCTGACAGGGAATATCAGAATGGACATATGCACAAGTACCACCTTTAAAGTGAAAAGAATCACACAACAAATAATTCGGGCAACTGAGAAGAGCAGTGGTGGAATCAACCGATAACTGAGATTCAGAAAATGTACATGGGGTTTGGCAGACTAAGTGGAAATGGACACCACTGAGATTACAAGTGAGACTATGTATATTTGGGAAATGAATGAGGAAGTGTTTGGGATGTTTAGATCTTTTTGCGGATAAATTTGCTCTATTAGTTTGACAATTCATGGTGATTCAGTAGTAATAAAAGGTGGGGGGGGATATGTTGCATGGAGTAATGAAATTTTGGATATGGTGTGCATGTATGTGGTAAGTACATACCCAGATCCATGACATAATGTGGCCTCGACAATGCTCCCACATACAAACTACTTGGACTCCATCTAGTCACTATCTGGCAGAGTAGAGGCAGCGAGTATATACATTAGCTGATCCAGAAGCCTCCTAGAGAGTTACCAATAGGTTCGGTCCAGTGTACTAACTAGCGGCTAGCCTGTAAACACTGTTTTAGAGCTGTACCCTCGAAATGTAAGGAAGATGTTGATTCTCGCCATGATGTCCATCACAACCCCAAAAGGCATCAATCATACTGCATTATGGAAGAGATGGGGGAGGATTTACCAGAGCTTTGCTCTGGAGACTAAACATGGGTTCCACCACTTCAAACCCACGGTGGTCACCCACAGTGTGTAGGGTGCTGTATTTCAGGACTTGCACATGGGGGTTATACCCATGGTTACTAACAGTCCCACCATCATGAAGGTGCAAGCAGAGGATTTGGCAGGTACAGACCAACAAGACTTCGCTGAAATTAGGTCCACGTGACTTGAGTGTCAACAGAATATCAGTTTCATCAGCGTTCTAGACTCCCAGTTAGCAAGCACAGCTTGGCATATCTGAGAGAATGTCTGTGACATGTACAAACACCAATACTGCCCTTTTATGCAAGAAATGTCCTGGTGACTTATTTCCCCATGTTCAATTTGGCCATCATCCAAATTTGGAAGTGGAGAATTGAGTTCTGAAAGAAAAAAAATTAAATTTAAGCTCATATTAAAACCCAGTTCTTCATACACTTGAAGGAGTAAGTGAACAAGCATTTCATAGTTTGCTGATCTTTGATTAGTTAAAAAGTTTTGGCAAGAACAGAACAGGACATGATCTAGCCAAGGAGGAAGTCTTTGTGTGTGCTAGATGCAGAGACTATGAAGAAATTAGGAGCCAACTCAGCGTCCTGATGGGCATCTATGAGAGTTTGAGGTGTTGGGTAGATGTCCATGAAGAAAAAATTAATATGAGGGATCCACCAAGCTCTAAGCTGCCCAAATCAATGCCAGAGCTCACTCCTGTGCATGAGGCAACATGGTGGCAATCTCCAAGGCAGAATGCACTGGTCCCAAAGCACCTAGTTATTGTCGGTGACTCTACTGACAGGAAGACGGAGAATATATTATGCAAAAAGGATAGGTGAAACAGTAGCAGGGTATGTCTGCCAGGGTCAAAAGTTGATGGCGTTGTAGAGCAGATATCATCTTTTAAGGGCACAAAAGGTGATATTATTGTACACATTGGCACTAATGACCATAAGAGTAAGAGATCTGCAGATATACTTAACAAGTACAGGTTAATGTTGAAAAAAAGTTGCAAGTTACGGTTAAATTTGAAAGTGTCTGCAATACTGCCCAGACACAATAGGGGGGGAGTATATGGTGAGAGCCTTGTCAATCAATTCCGACCTGGAGAGATTGTGCAAGGCTCATGGGGTAGAATTTTTTCAGCATGGTCTGTGCTTGCTAACAGAAGAGACTGCTTCTACAAGGATGGGATACACTTAAATAGAAAGGATGCAAGAATATTTGCTGATGCTATTGAGGCAGTGTTAGGTGGGTCGGAAAACTGCTAGCTTGGGGGGGGATACACAAACTAAAAGGTTAACAGTAGCCACAGGCAGAGGCAAAAGTGATTCTTGCACTGCTTCTATTGTAATGAGCAACAGCCTAGAGAGCAGGTAGCTGGGGATTTCAAGAGCTGCTGGGAGTCATCATGGAACAAGTAAATACATGGGCTGTGTTACGGTAACAAAGAATATGAATAGGTGCATGTATACTTGCATGTACACCAATGCTAGAAGTATAGTAAATAAATTTGATGAATTTGAAGTGCTGACCAAAACATCAAAGGCAGATATTGTTGGGATATCAGAGACATTGTCAACACAGATATAAGCAGTGCAGAATTGGAATAAGGGAGTAGAATGTGTACAGAAAGGAAGGAGGTATTAGCATGTTATTTAAGAAATACACAAAATCTAAGGAAGTGCATCCAGTTGACATGGTGGCCAGTGCAATGTTGAGTTGGTTTGGTGTGACATAAGCACTGGAAAATGGAAAAGGAAAAATGAGTAGGAGTGTGTTATAGGCCTAATGACTCTGATGAGTACAACGAACAATTGTGCAGAGAAATAGATTAGACCAGTAAATTAGAATGTCTTGTAATAGGAGATTTTAACTTTCCAGATGTTGACTGCAACTTGTGGGTTGGTCACTTGCACACAAGCAAGACTTTTGGGGATTTATTGGAGATAAACACAATAAAAACTGTTGAAGATAAACACAAGAAAGGCACCCGGGGTGGATGGGATCTATCCAGTTATATTAAAGGAGGCAGCAAAGGAAGTAAGCAAACCCTTAGCCATAATTATGAGAGCTTCCTTAGACTCAGGGGAGGTACCCATAGAATGGAAATGTGCAAATGTGACCCCAATTCACAAAGGAGGATCAAAGGCTGACACAAGTAATTATAGACCTGTGAGCTCAACTTCTGTTCAAGGAAAATTAATGGAGGCACTGGTTAAAGAAGCACTGCAGGATCATTTAGACAAGACTTCAGTTATAGCTGACACAGCATGGTTTTGTTAAGGGGAAGTCTTGCCTGACCAACTTGATTGGATACTATGATGCAGTCACAAAAGAACTGGATGCAGGGAATAACTTTGATATTATATACTTGGATCTTAGAAAGGCTTTTGATACTGTTGCACATGGAAGACTGCTACACAAATTGGAGCAGTGTGACATTGGAGGCAAATTGCTGCTATGGATAAAGGGGTGGTCGAGGGGGAGAAGACAGAGAGTGGTAATCAATGGACACTGCTCATCGTGGACTGATGTTATTAGTGGAGTCATTCAGGGCTCAGTGTTGGGTCCATTATTGTTTTCTGTATTTATAAATGATATTGATGATGGTATATCGGGCTTAATGTCCAAGTTTGCAGACGATACAAAGGTTGGCAGGGTTGACAAGGACACTACTGCCACTATGCTGCTGCAACAGGATCTGGAAAGGTTGAGCAGATGGGCTGAGAGGTGGCAAATGAAGTTTAACATTGACAAATGTAAAGTACTACACATGGGAAACAGCAACCCCAGAGCAACGTATCAACTCTGTGGTACTACACTGACAGTGGTAGAGAATGAAAGGGACTTGGGGGTGGTTGTGCAGGCAGATATGAAGTTCTCTGAGCAGTGCAGACGGGCTGCAAGAGTAGCTCATGGAGTATTGTCAATGATATACAGGAATTTTTCCAGCAGGGATAAGGAGGTGATTATTCCCTTGTATAAGGCAATGGTCAGGCCACACCTAGAGTACTAGGTGTGGCCTGACCAGGCCTATACAGGTCTGGAGGCCTCATTTCAAGAAGGATGTAGAGCTGCTGGAACGAGTACAGAGAAGGGCAACAAGATTAGTGAATGGAACAAAGGGGTGCTCTTACGAAGAAAGGCTTAAGTTTTGCAAATTACAGTGTCTGGAGACTAGGCACCAGCGAGGTGATCTGATAGAGGTGTATAAAGCCTTGAATGGTTTAAGCATGCTCAATGCTGATGGGATTCTTCCTCTAGCTCAGAAAAATAACCTGAGAGGGCATAAATTCAAATTGAGGAAAGACAGATGTAGGATAGACGTGCGGAAATTTGCCTTTAGCCAGCGGGTGGTTGGTTGGTGGAACAGACTTCCATCCCTTGTGGTGGAGGTTGATAGCCTAAATAAGTTTAAGGCTCAGCTGGACAGGTATTTTGAACGAACAGAGGGGTGAAGTGGAAGTGGGTTTTTTTTTTTTTTTGGCTGATGCTGCATAAGCTTGCTTTCTTGCATCAAATGCCTCTACTAATGCTAATGCTAATGCTAATTGGAGGATTGTTTTCTACAGCAACATGTTTGAGGAGCAACCAGAGGGAGTAATATGCTTGATCTGATTATTAGCAGTAATTATTCATGCATTAAGAATTTGCAGATAAAGGAACCACCAGGTGACAGTGATCACAGTGTACTGATGTGGGATTCACTTAAAGATGTAACTACCATCAAGGGTAAAAGGAAGGGTTTTTGTTTTCATAAAAGGTGACTACAGTGGTCTCAGACAGTTTTTAAATTCCATACAGTGGGATCAACTGATGTTAAAAACAGTTAATAATAAATGGGAAGCCTTCAAGGAATTAATCTTGGAAGCTACTAGGCTTTTCATACCAACTAAGAAATACTGTTTAAGATTTAGACCTAAATGGATGTCAGATGAACTAATGAGACTCGTGGCAGAGAAGAAAAATATGTGGGATGCATATAAATTATCATGTGACACAGAAGCCTATGGCAGATATTATTATTATTATTAGCCATATGGTACAAGGAAGCCTGAGGCTTATGCTGCACCAGCCAAAACAAAATTTCCAAGTTACCCTGAGAGAGAGAGAGAGAGAGAGAGAGAGAGAGAGAGAGAGAGAGAAAAAAGGGTCAGAAGTAATTAGCATTAGCATTAGCAAAGGCACATGATGCAAGAAAGCAAGCTTATATAGCATCAGCCAAACCCCCCCTTATTTCACCTATCCACTCGCTCCAAATGTTTGTCAAGTTCTGCCTTGAATCTATTTAAGCTATCCACTTCTACAACGACAGATGGAAGTTTGTTCCAGCAATCAACCACCCGCTGGCTAAAGGCAAACTTCCACACATCTATCCTACAACCATCTTTCCTCAATTTGAATTTATCTCCTCTCAGGCGATTATTCTGAGCAAGAGGAAGAATCCCAACCGCATTGTGCATGCTCAAACCATTCAAGGCTTTATACACCTCAATCAGATCACCTCGCAGGTACCTAGTCTCCAGACACTGTAATTTGCAAAACTTAAGCCTTTCTTCATAAGAGCAACCCTTTGTTACATTCACTAATCTTGTTGCCCTTCTCTGTACTTGTTCCAACAGCTCTACATCCTTCTTAAAATGAGGCCTCCAGACCTGTATACAGTACTCAAGATGTAGCCTGACCATTGCCTTATACAAGGGGATAATCACCTCCTTATCCCTGCCAGAAAAATTCCTGTATATCATTGACAAGACACCATGAGCTACTCTTTCAGACTGTCTGCACTGCTCAGAAAACTTCATTTCTGCCTGCATAATTACCCCCAGGTCCTTTTCATTCTCTACCACTGTCAGTGTAGTACCACAGAGTTGATACGTTACTCTGGGATTACTGCTTCCCATAAGAGAAACTAATTTTTCTTTCAAGAAAAATTAGTTTTCTGTAATAGAATTTTTTTTTTTTTTTTTTTTTTTTTGTCTCCTTAATTGATTGCACTAACAGAAAAGCCTAATAAACCGGGAACTGCAAATTATTTTTACTGTTTTATGGTCGCGACCTCCAGAAATGTGCTTTAGAAAAATATCACAAAGGCATTCAAAATTGATTCTTATAACAGAACATATGATGACGAAAGTGTCGTGCATTTTAATGATTTGAATTGGTAACTAATACAATTTAAATTATAAAAATGGCCTTTTAGAGAGATAAACAGTTGAGTTATATAACAAAAATTTCAACTTCTGAGATCTTGGAACAATTAACTAAAAAACAATGTGTTATTGGGTTCACATTATATTTTCACAATACGACGGTGTCTCTGGAACGGATTAATATTGTAAAGTGGGATGCACTGTATTGTATAGCTAAAAGCGTGGTTTGAAATGTGGGATTTATAAATGTGTAACATTCATTTTTTGCAATCAATGTTCATATTTTCGATTTTGTTGATGATATGCTGTGGAAAAAACCCAGGAACTGCCTGAAGTCCACGAAGAACAGTGTTCACTGACAACCACTCCCCGTCTTCTCCCACTCAACCATCCCTTTATCTATAGCAGTAACTTTCCCTTAATGCCACAATGCTTGGGCGCCTCCGTAGCCAGGAGCAGCAGTGCACAGCACACGCCTCCCAACCAGACCGGAGCTTGAGCCCATGACCACCAAATATGGAGGATGCGGAAAGGTCAGGGAACAACCACCGCACATCCCCGAAGCAACACGGCCCCAGTCGCCAATGCTCCTAAAAAAAAACAAATAACAAGTAACAAGCCACAATGCTCCATTTTGTATAACAATCTTTTATATGCAACAGTATCAAAAGCTTTCCTGAAATCCAAGTCTGACAAAATTATTTTTTGCATTCAGTTCCTATGTTCCACATCATAATATCCAATAATATTGGTTACTATGATGCAGAACAAAGTCAGACATCTCCCCTAAATGAACAAATGCTGTGACTGAAGTATAACTGCACTTCTGTATAGATGGTCTTTGCTACCTCCTTTAATATAATTGGATAGCTCCCATTCACGCCAGGTGCCTTTTTTTGAGTTTAACAATTTTTCTTCCCCTTTCCTTGCTGTTATTAAAAAATAATTTAGCTCCCAGATAGAATTTAATAAACTTCTGGCATCCTTTTCCCTAAAGAATTCCTCATGTGTGAATAGAGGCAAAATACCTATTCAATTTGTTAGCAACCAGAGCAGGATCATCAAAAGTTAATCCACTAACATCAAGTGACCAAATGTGATTCAACTCCTTCCTTCCTTCTACTATAAGCATTGAAGTATCTGCTGCTGTTCTTGGCCAGACTTCTCATAATCTGCCTTATCGTGTCTCGCTTCCTTTGTGACTTGATTACAGACAAATTTATATATATACCACAGGATTCTGTATCACCCAATAATTTATACGCAGTCTGTGCACTTTTCTAATCTCTGCAACATGTCTCATAGTTTACCTGACATCCATTTAAGGTCCAAGCCTTGAATAGAATTTCTTGGTATAAAAAGGGTAGTAGCTTCTATGATTATTTCTCTGAATGCTTCCCATTTAGAATTCGTTGTTGGTAACATTAGTTGTTCCCACTGTTTGGAATTTAAAAACTGTCTGGGACCATTGCAGTCTCCTTTACGAAACCAAAAACCCTTCCCTTGATAGTAGTCACATCTTTAAATAAATCCCACATCAATACACCTACTTAGTGTTTCTTCTATCTGAAGATTCTCAATGCACAAAGAATCACTGCTGATAATCAGATCAAGAGTATTACTCTCTCTCTTGTTGCCTCTAATATGCTGCTGTAAAAAAACAGTCATCCAATAAATCCTGCAAGTCTTGCTAGTGTGAGCAACCAACCACAAGTTCTGGTCAATATTTATCTGGAAAGTTAAAATCCCCATTATAAGACATTCTGATTTACTGGCCCGCTCTGTATATGGCTGTCCACTATAATCATCAGTCATTAAGCATATAACACATTGTACTATCATTTTTGTTTTCCCAGTGCTTCTGTCAACACCAAACTGACTCAACATTGCACTGGCCACTCACATTTACTGGTCTGTATGCAATGCCATATCGAGCCATGATGATGAAGAGGTTGAAGAAATGTACACTGAAATTGAGAGTCTTCTAGATGAGCAGAAAACCCACTACACTATTATTATGGGGGACTTCAATGCTAAGGTTGGAAAAAGGCAAAACAGCGCAGAAAGAGGAACTATAGGAAATTTTGGAATTGGTGAAAGAAATAAAAGAGGTGAAAGACTTGTGGAATTTGCAGAATCTCAAGGAATGTCAGTAATGAACACTTTTTTCAAGAAAAGGGTGAACAGAAAGTGGACATGGAAGAGTCCAAATGGATTAACAACTAATGAAATCGACTTCATCCTCACTAACAGAAGATATATTGTGAATGATGTTACCGTCCTGAATAAGGTAAATGTTGGAAGTGATCACAGAATGGTAAGATGTACACTTGATATAGATGTAGGAAAGGAAAGGAAAAAACTGACTCGAGTAAATAATACAAAGGTCTTTGAAATAACAGAGGAGGAGAAAAAGCAGTATGTACTGGAACTTAAGAACAAGTTTGAGCTTCTGCAGACTGCTCAGGACCAAGATATCGACGAGGAATATTACAACTTTCTGAAAGTGATAAAGCCCAAGAAACCTATAGGGAAACAGAAATCCAAAGAAGAAAAAATTAGTCAAGAAACACTTGTCATGATGAACCAAAGACGACAAACGAAGAGCAAGAAAAACACTGACAGGGAGAAAATTGAGTATACTGAGTTATGCAAAGCCATTAGAAAGAGACTCAGAGAGGACATAAGAAGATTTAACACAAGAAAAGTAGACCAAGCATTAAGGGAAAACAAAGGATTTAAATCAGCAGCCATGAGCAGTAATACAGAAACTGAAGAATAGCGATGGTGTACTTATAAACAGCAGAGAAGGCATAATTCAAATAGCAGAAGACTACTATAGAGAATTATACAAGGAGCGAGGGAATGATACCAGCAGTGGGGAAGATGGATTGCAAAGTAGCAACACATATGACATACCCGATATTCTTCCTGATGAGGTAGAACATGCATTGAAGAAAATGAAGAATCGGAAAGCCCCGGGGGAAGATGAAGTTACTGTAGAGTTGTTAAAATTGGAAGGAAGAGACATAACACAAAAACTGGCAAGGCTCTTCACAAAGTGCATTAGAAAAGGTGTGATGCCTAAGCAGTGGAATAATGCAATCATAGTTTTGCTGCATAAGAAAGGAGATAAATCAGAAATTGGAAATTATAGACCAATTAGCTTGTTATCCCATATCTACAAGTTGTTCACAAGAGTCATTACTAACAGATTAGAAAGAATACTTGATGTGAATCAACCGAAAAAGCAAGCTGGCTTTAGGACAGGATTCTCAACTATGGATCACCTTCACATAATATCACAGCTAATGGAGAAAGCAAATGAATATAAAACACCATTATGCCTGGCATTGTGGATTATGAAAAGGCATTTGACTCCATACAGCATAAGGCAATGTTGGGGGCACTGGAAAGACAAGGCATAGATACTCCATATATTATGATTTTGAAGAAAATATATGAGAGTGCTACATTCTTTATTAGACTAGACAAAGACAGTAGGAAATTTAAAATCGAGAAAGGAGTTCGACAAGGAGACACAATATCTCCGAAGCTGTTTACTGCTGCCCTTGAGGAAGCTTTCAGAAGATTAGACTGGTCGCAGAAAGGAGTCAATGTGAACGGAGAGTACCTAAACCATTTACGATTTGCAGATGACATTGTGGTCATAAGCCACGATCCCAAAGAATTAGAGGAAAATCTTAATCAGTTATGCACAGTTAGTAAGGATTTTGGACTAAAGATGAATATGGCTAAAACAAAAGTAATGATGAACAAGTATGCCACGGAAAGGGAAATAATGATTGAAGGAGCAGTAATTGAAAAGGTGGAGTCATATACTTATCTGGGACAAGTTATTAGCTGTAATAATGATAAATGGCTGGAAGTCAAGAGAAGAATAAATTTTGGATGGATAGCATTCAGGAAATATAGTCACATACTGAAGAGCAATATCCCAGTTTGTCTGAAACGTAAAATAATGAATCAATGTATACTCCCCACCATGACTTATGGAAGTGAAACTTGGGCACTCACCAAAAGAATGGAAGAGAAGCTAAGAACTACACAGCGAAGAATGGAACGAATTATATTGGGAATCAGACTGTTAGATAAGAAGAGAAACACATGGATTAGGCAGCAAACTCAAGTAAAGGACATTCTTATCAAAACTAAAGAACTAAAATGGTCTTGGGCAGGACACATAGCTAGAAGACATGATGACAGATGGACTAAGAAAATAACAGAATGGTACCCAAGAGGAGCTAGAAGAAAACCTGGAAGACAAAGGCAGAGATGGATAGATGAAATTCATGAGTTTTTGAGTAGTAAATGGATGGCCAGTGCTCAAAACAGAAGGAACTGGAAAGTTGCTGGAGAGGCCTTCATCCTGCAGTGGATTGAAAATGGCTGATGATGATGATGATGATGCACTGCCTTAGTTTTTATGTGCTTCTTAACTAAGAGCATAACCCCTCTCTCTCTCCTGTCCTGTGCATCATTTCTGTATGCATTGCACTCCCCATATTGAAATTCTGCAGTCCTTATATCTGAGTGACACCATGTCTGTGATAATTTGGCTTCGTTTGGTTGAAGAAACAAAGATTTGCAGTAAAGTAGGGTGCCAATTATCCAGAATAATGTCAGACTTCTTCCAGATAACCAAATTTCCCAGAAATTGAATGCAAGGTAAGATTAAATAAATTCTGTTATAATGTATTAAGGTAAAAGAAAAAGACCTTAAATATAATGGGGGGGGGGGAAAAACCAATAATAATAGCTTATACATAAAACTTTGCACATATACACATGATGTATATTTGGATAGGCATTTTACTGAAAATTAAGTAGAAAAAATTTAAAGTGACTTTTTAAAATAATGTTCGATTGTTTTTTTGTTTCATTTGTCATGACCTTTGTTTTTTTTTTGCTACCAAATCTCAAGTTCCTTAACAATATTACTGATTATATCACATTATTCCTGTTTCTGTCCATTTTAGTGCTATTTCTTTTTGTTGACTTTTTACTGTAAAAAAATTAGAAAAATAATAAATTGCACAGTTTCAGGCTGACATTATTACCAAATCTGGAGCTAAACTAAACATAATATGAAACGAAGATTACAAAATATGGGTTCATGCAAGCGAATGACTAAACTACCATTCATGGCTTCCTAATCCAACATTTCACCAGATATACGAAGTAAAAAAAACAAACAAAATAGATAAAAATACTCTCGTAATGTAATAAACATGTCTCAACTACTACCATTAATAAAAAAAATAATAAATAAATAAAAAAAGAAAAAAGGAAAATCAGCCTTTCAAATTATTCCGGATAACTGCCATTCTACTCTATTTACAACGTGGGTAAGAGCTCTTGCAATCGTGACATTATTCTTACCGAATCTGTAGAAAAAGTACAGAGTGAAAAGTACATTTTCGTTTATGGGAAATGTAAGTGCAATCTAGGAGTATACATTTAACAGTGAGCAGTGATGAACAATGCAAGTACAGTGGAGGATCATCCCCCATGAGAAGCAAAATGTGTTAGGTGTGTATGCCCTATGTGTAACCTTGCAAGTAACAACCTCTTCGTGTCTCTTTTGCCTGAAACTAGAATTCCGTAATTGTGGCCCTTGTTTGATTTGGAGCAATTTGTTTATCTGTGACTTCCAGATTTTGGACCACTGAGAAGTGCAGACCCTTCTTATATGCCTCAAAAACTCTATATATGGTACTTGGTCATTTGCTGGTGCTGTGGTGTGATGTCTGCATTAGTCATCACAACAACGTGTGATGTAGAAAGGAATCACCAAGAAAGAGAAGAATGATGATATCCAGCTGAGGACCCTGGGTGTGCCAAGCCCATACTCACCAGATGTGAGCCCCTGGGGTATAAGCTAGTCTGTAATCAAGTCACAAAGGAGGTTAGGCAAGCGAAGGCTGATTATGAGAAATCCTTGGCAAAGGATGCAAAGAAAAACAACAAAGACTTTTTACTTGTATAAACTCTAGAAGGGGATGAATCAGATTGGTCCACTTGATGTTGGTGGTTCGTCTGTTGATGATCCTGCTGAGATAGCTGGCAAACTGAATGAGTATTTTGCATCTACATTCACACATGAGGAATTCTATAAGGAAGAGGAGGACAGAAGTTTACTAAACTCTTAACAGGGAGCTAAATTATTTTGTAATAATGGAGAGCAAAGTGGAGGAGAAATTGTTGAAATTAAACATAAAAAAAGCACCTGGGCAGATGGAATCTATCCAGCTATATTGAAGGAGGCAGCCAGGGATGTTAGCAAACCCTTAGCCATAATTATGAGAGAATCCTTAGATTCAAGGGATGTCCCCACGGACTGGAGATGTGCAAATGTATCCCCAATTCACAAAGGGGGTTCAAAGGGTGACACAAATAATTATAGACCTGTTAGTTTAACTTCTATTCTGGGGAAAAAATTGGAGTCACTGGTTAAAGAAGTGATGCAGGATCACCTAGACAAAACTGCAGTAATAGTTCAGACACAGCATGGGTTTGTTAAGGGAAAGTCTTCTCTGACCAATCTGATTGGATACTAAGATGTGGTCACAAAGGAACTGGATGCAAAAAAATAATTTTGATATCATATACCTGGATTTCAGAAAAGCTTTTGATACTGTTGCACACGGAAGACTGCTGTACAAATTGGAGCAGTATGGCATTAAGGGTAAGTTGCTGCAATGGATAAAGGGATGGTTGAGTAAGAAATGGCAGAGACTAGTAATAAATTGACACTGCTCTTTGTGGACTAATGTTATTAGTGGAGTCCCCCAGTGTTCGGTGCTGGCCCCATTGTTGTTTTGTGTATTTATCAATGATATCATTGATAAATAGGTGGAATTGCTAGAACAGACTTAGATCTGTTGTTGTGAAAGTTCATAACTTAAATAAATTTAAGGCTGAACTAGACAAACATTAACAGCCTCCATAGCTGAGTGGTGAAGAGCAGGAGCGCAGTAGCACACGCTCTTTAAGTAGACCGGGGTTCAAGCCCGATTGCTAAATATGGTTAATCTGCCAACCCGCACTGGACCAACTGGACCAGCGTGGCAAATTATGGTCCATTTCTGTCAACATAAATTGTTGAGGAGACTTCCATCCTGTAGTGAGTGGATTGATAATGGCTGCAGTTTACCTTTTTTTTTTCAAACATTTGGAGTGACCAGATGGGTGAAATGGGAAGGGAATTTTTTTTTTTGTTTTTTCTGGCTGATGCTGTATAAGTTCGCTATCTTGCATCATATGCCTTAACTAATGCTAATGCCACACTTATACGGAATTCTCTGTTTATACATAACACTGTATTTCTACAAAACATATTACTATGAATTATTAGTATCCAAATGATGCAAGAAAGCTATGCTTTTGCTGTATTAATAGAATAGAAAAAAAGTAGTAGTGTGTGTATATATATATATATATAGTTTTATACAACCTATATCCATTCTCATCATACTCTTCCTGTCATCTAAAAAGGTACTGATTCAGCTGCCCCATAAATTTTGTCAGACTAAAGGAGGCAATTTATTGCAGTGGTCACTAGCATGCACACACACTAAATGTAAACTACCTGAAGTTCACTCTATTAGGTTTTTCCACATAGTTTTTTATGTTTATGTCACCTTATTATAGTATCCTATTTGAAAATGCTGGTATCATTCATTTTACTCTTTCCCATCAGTAACCTTATACACATGTCAGTTCTCCCCTGGAGATGTCCTTTGTAATCTCTCCTCACATTAAAGTCCCTTTGCTACTCTCACCAGATGAGTTACTCATCTTTGAACCTTGTCAAAAAAACTTGAAGGTGATCTAATTGAGGTATATATGGCCTTGACTGGTTTGAGCAAGCTGAATGCTGATGAGATTCTTCCTCTTGCTCAGATTACTCAACCGAAGGGACACAAATTCAAATTGAGGAAAGACAATTGAAGAATAGATATGTGGAAATTTGCCTTTAGCCAGTGGGTGGGTGATAGTTGGAACAAACTTCCATCTGTTGTAGTGGAGGTCAACAACTTAAATAAGTTCAAGGCAGAACTAGACAAACATTTGAAGTGAATGGATGGGTGAAATGGGAAGAGTTTTTTTTTTTGGCTGATGCTATATAAGCTTGCTTTCTTGCATCATATGCCTCTACTAATGCTAATGCTAATGCTAACTCACTGTCTTTCTTTAGTGCAGCCTTCAGACTTGAACAAAGTATTCCAAATGTCGTCTCACAACTGACTTGTATAACAGAACAATAACTTCTTTCTCCTTTGGTGCAAAGATAAGCCCACTGATAAGCAACAACCATCACATTCCTTCATGGCCACCTAGTTAACCCTCTAGCAAAAGCACCAAATTCAAATTCAACACGAGACTAGTGAATTTTATACATCACCTTATTTGGGGGGGAAAAAAATGAAAGTAGTAGTTCACAAATAAGAAAACTATTTTACTTTAAATTCTAACATTATATTGTATAAGATTCAAGAAATAAAATTAGGAACAAGTCATGTTATGCATAAAAAAAAATTCCTGACTACCTTATGGCCAAATCTTAGAGAATCAAAACTACGAAATAAAAGAAAACAAAACTCTGTGGAAAATTAAGACAAGAATGAGCAATTTTTGATGAACACTGTGTTATAAAGAATTTTTTAAGCTATATATTTCCAATAAAAAAATAATTAAAAATGCAGTTTGGAAGTGAACACCAAACTGGCAGAATACTAAAATTCACACTGGTGTAATTCTAACAATATTTAAATATTTCTGTTTTTAGTGTACAATATATACCATGGTATCAGTTAATGGCTTAAACTGCATGGTAGCCTTCTTGTATAATATTATCACAGAACTTTGCTCTCTCTCTCTCTCTCTCTCTCTCTCTCTCTCTCTCTCTTACACCACTCATTGCTGCTTCCCCCCTCCCAAGTGCATGACTTACTCTCAGCTTGTTAATTTTCAAACGTATATCTTTACATCTGGCAGTATTCAAACATAACTTTCATTTCTCCACCATCCATAAGTCTATAAGAATCATTCTAAAGGAGCTCAGCCAGTTTTGCATTGTTCATACCACCCTACTTACCATTAAGTACAGCAATATACTCTTTATTCTCTTTTCAATCACCATTCAAGAAAATCAGAAACAAGAATGGCACCAAACCTTCACCCAACCACTTTTCACAGAACCACTTGCAACCCTGGCCTACTCTCACTGGTGGCCATTTATAACAACCCCTCTGCCTTCAGTCATCCCTCAATCCATCCCAGGATGTTACCAATCAAATGTTCCAGTTACACAGCAACCTCTCATGTGAGACTATGTCAAACGTTTTGCTAAAGTCTAAGTATATAATGTCAGAATTGTTTCTTGCAGGCAAATCATTTGTGACTACATCAGTTTACCTGATTAGTCAAACTAAGATTTTTTCCCTTACAAAGCTGTTTTGTGATCCATTTAAGATATAATATCTCACCGAGATATATCTGTTTTCTACAGTAGCTTGTGTAAACTGTATATTCTACAACAGCATGTTAGAGAGACAACAAGAGGAAGGAATACTCTTGATCAGGTTATCAGCAGAGATTCTTCACACATGAAGAATCTGCAAATAAAAGACCCACTGGGTGGCAACGATCACAGTGTACTAGGAATTTAATTAAAGACATAACTACTGTCAAGGGTAAAGGGAGAGACTTTTGCTTTTGTAAGGGTGACTACAGAGGTATCATTGTGTTGTAAATTGTGTGCAGTTGTAAATTTTGCATCACAATTTACATCGCAGTTGTAAATTGTGTGCAGTGGAACCAACTGATGATGTTAACAAAAGCAAATTCTAAATGGGAATTATTCAGGGAAGTAATCAAAGAAACTACTAGGCTTTTCATATCAACAAAGAAATAATATTTAAAGCTTAAACTTAAATGGATGTAATATGAACTATTGAAACATGTGGCAGAGAAGAAAAGTAAATGGACTGCATATAAATTATCAGGTGATACAAAAGCCTATGGTAGATATACATTAGTCGGTAATCAATCAAAAAGGAGGTTAGGCAAGCTAAGGCAGATTATAGGAAGTCTATGGCAAAAAATACAAAGAAAAACACAAGAACTTCTAGGCTTATATCACCGGTAGAAGGAAGGGTTTGAATTGCACTGGGCTACTTGGATTGTTCGTGGATTAACTGTTGATGAACCTGCTCAAGTTGCAGAAAAATAGAACATGTATTTTGCATCTCAATTAGCACATGAGGAATTCTATAGGGAAGAGAATACCAAAAGTTTATCACACTCTAAAGAGGAGCTAAATGACTTTGTGATAAATGAAAGGAAATTGGAGGGGAGAAATTCTTAATGCATGAAGAATCACTACTGATAATCAGATCAAGAGTATTTACTCCCTCTAGTTGCCTCCCAAACATGCTGATGTAGAAAACAATCATCCAATAAATCCACAAAAGCCTTGCTAGTGTGTGAGTGACCAGCCCCCAAATTCCAGTCAATATCTGGGAAATTAAAATTTCCCCATTATAAGACTCTGATTTACTGGCCCACTCTATTTCCCTGTATAGTTCCTTATTATACTCATCCGAGTCATTAGGCCTATAACACATTCCTACTCTCAATTTTGATCTCCCATGCTTATGTCACACCAAACTGACTTGACACTGCGCTGTCCAGCGATGTCGACTGGCTTCACTTCCTTGGATTTTATGTGTTTCTTAACTAATAGCATAACCCCTCCTCCCTTCCTATCCTTCTGGACACACATTGTACTCCACAAATTCCAGTTCTGCATTCCCTATATCTGTGTGACAACGCTTCTCTGATATCACAACAATATCTGCCTTTGATGTTTTGAGCAATACCTCAAATTCATCAAATTTATTCACCAATGGCAGAGAAGAAAAGTCAATGGGATACATATAAATTAATGGGTGACATGGAAGCCTATGACAGATATAAGCTGGTCTGTAATCAAGTCACAAAGGAGATTAGGCAGGCAAAGGCAGATTATAAGAAATCTTTGGCAAAGAATGCAAAGAAAAACAACAAAGAGTTCTTTAAATATGTAAACTCTAGAAGGAAAAGAATGAATCAGATTGATCCACTGGATATTGATGGTTCAACTGTTGATGATCCTGCTCAGATGGCTAACAAACTAAATGAGTATTTTGCATCTACATTCACACATGAGGAGTTATTCAGGTAGGGGAGGGGAATGCCAGAGGTGAGTTAAACTCTGGCAGTGAACTAGATGATTTTGTAATAACTGAGAGGAAAGTGGAGGAGAAATCGTTGAAGATAAACATAAAAAAGGTGCCTGGGGTGGATGGGATCTATCCAGTTATATTAAAGGAGGCAACAAAGGAAGTAAGCAAACCCTTAGCCATAATTATGAGAGCTTCTTTGGACTCAGGAAAGGTAGCCATGGAGTGGAGATGTGCAAATGTGACCCCAATTCACAGAGGAGGATCAAAGGGTGACACTAGTAATTACAGACCTGTTAGTTTAACTTCTATTCCAGGAAAATTAATGGAGGCACTGGTTAAAGAAGCACTGCAGGATCATCTAGACAAGGCTTCAGTTATAGCTCGGAGACAGCATGGTTTTGTTAAGGGAAAGTCTTGTCTGACCAATTTGGTCGGATACTATAATGTGGTCACAAAGGAACTGGATGCAGGGAATAAATTTGATATCGTATATTTGGATCTTAGAAAGGCTTTTGATACTGTTGCACATGGAAGACTGCTGAACAAATTGGAGCAGTGTAGCATTGGAGGCAAACTGCTGCTATGGATAAAGGGATGGTTGAGTGGGAGAAGACAGAGTGGTAACTGCTCAATGGACACTGCTCATCGTGGACTAATATTATTAGTGGAGACCCTCAGGGTTCACTGTTGGGTCCATTGTTGTTTTCTGAATTTATAAATGATATTGATGATGGTATATCAAGCTTAATGTCCAAGTTTGCAGACGATACGACGGTTGGCAGGGTGGTTAAGGACACAAATGACAGTACGTTGCTGCAACAGGATCTAGAAAATTTGAGCAGATGAGGTGAGTGGTGGCAAATGAAGTTTAACATTGACAAATGTAAAGTACTACATATGGGAAGCAGTAACCCCAGAGTAACGTATCAACTCTGTGGTACTACACTGAAAGTGGTAGAGAACAAAAAGGACCTGGGGTAATTGTGCAGGCAGATATGAAGTTTTCTGAGCAGTGCAGACGTGCTGCAAGAGTAGCTCATGGTGTCTTGTCAATGATATACAGGAATTTTTCTAGAAGGGATAAGGAGGTGATTATCACCTTGTATAAGGCAATGGTCGGGCCACACCTTGAGTACTGTATACAGGTCTGGAGGCCTCATTTTAAGAAGGATGTAGAGCTGTTGGAACGAGTACAGAGAAGGGCAACAAGATTAGTGAATGGAACAAAGGGTTGCACTTACGAAGAAAGGCTTAAGTTTTGCAAATTACAGTGTCTGGAAACTAGGCACCTGCGAGGTGATCTGATTGAGGTGTATAAAGCCTTGAATGGTTTGAGCATGCTCAATGCTGTTGGGATTCTTCCTCTTGCTCAAAATAATCACCTGATAGGGCATAAATTCAAATTGAGGAAAGACAGTTGTGGGACAGATGTGTGGAAATTTGCCTTTAGCCAGCGGGTAGTTGGTTGGTGAAACAGACTTCCATCCTTTGTTGTGGAAGTTGATAGGCTAAATAAATTTAAGGCTGAGCTGGACAGGTATTTGGAACAAACGGAGGGGTCAAATGGGAGCATTTTTTTTTTTTTTTTTTGGCTGATGCTGCATAAGCTTGCTTTCTTGCATCATATGCCTCTACTAATGCTAATGCTAAATTGTTGAAGATGGATATAAAAAAGGCACCCGGGGCATATGGAATGTATCTAATCATATTAAGCAGGCAGCAAACAATCAAACAATTAGCCATAATTATGAGAACATCCTTAGGTTCAGGGGAGGTCCCTATGGACTGGATATGTGTGAATGTATCCCCAATTCATAAAGGGAGATTCAAAGGCAACAGAGTAATTACAGACTGTTAACTTAACGTCTGTTCCCAGGAAAATTATGGAATCATTGGTTAAAGAAGTAATGCAGGACCATTTGGGTAGGCATGCAATTATACTGCAATCGCAGCATGAATTTATCAAGGGGCAGTCTTATCTAATCAATCTGATAGGTTACTATGATGCAGTGACCAAGACGCTAGGCAAAAAATAATTTTGACATCATATATTTAGATTTCCGAAAGACTTTTGATACTGTTGCACATAAAAGACTGCTATACAAACTGGAGCAATACGGCATTAAAGGCAAGTTACTACTATGGATAAAGGGATGGTTAAATGGAAGAAGACAGAGAGTGATTATCAATGGGCACTGCTCTTCATGTACTAATGTTATTAGTGAAGTTTCCGAGGGTATTGTGCTGGGTTCACTGTTGTTCTCAATATTTATCAATGATAACGATGAAGGTATATCAGGCTAAATGTCTAAGTTTGCAGATGATACAAAGGTTAGCAGGGTGGTTAATGACAGTCATCAGTGTGAGTTACTATAACAAAATCTAGGAAAATTGGTTCAATGGAATGAGAAATGGCAGTTGAAGTTTAACGTTGAAAAATGCAAGGTAAATACACATGGGTAGCAGTAACCCCGCAGTAACTTATCAACTGTGTGGTACTAGCAAATAGCAGAATATAAAAAGGACCTGGGTGTAATTGTGCAGTCAAACACGAAATTCTCTGAGCAGTGTAGACATGCTGCCAGGACAGCTCATCAATAATATACAGAAACTTTGGCAGGGATAAAGAAGTGATTATTGAGTATTATATACAGGTCTGGAGGCCTCACTTTCGGAAGGATGTAGATCTGCTAGAATGGGTGCAATGAAGGACAAACAGATTGGTGAAGGGAACAAAAGGGTGCTCACCTATAAATGCTTCAGTTCTGCAAATTGCAGTGTCTTGAGAGAAGGTATCCGCTAGCATTAGCATTAGCAGAGGCATTTGATGCAAGAAAGCAAGCTTATGCAGCATCAGCCAAAAAAAAAAAAAAAACCCACTTCCACTTCACCCCTCTGTTCGTTCAAAATACCAGTCCAGCTGAGCCTTAAACTTATTTAGGCTATCAACTTCCACAACAAGGGATGGAAGTCTGTTCCACCAACCAACCACCCGCTGGCTAAAGGCAAATTTCCGCACATCTATCCTTCCTCAATTTGAATTTATGCCCTCTCTGGTGATTATTCTGAGCAAGAGGAAGAATCCCATCAACATTGAGCATGCTCAAACCATTCAAGGCTTTATACACCTCTATCAGATCACCTCGCTGGTGCCTAGTCTCCAGACACTGTAATTTGCAAAACTTAAGCCTTTCTTCGTAAGAGCACCGATTTGTTCCATTCACTAATCTTGTTGCACTTCTCTGTACTCGTTCCAGCAGCTCTACATCCTTCTTGAAATGAGGCCTCCAGACCTGTATACAGTACTCTAAGTGTGTGGCCTGACCATTGCGTTATACAAGGGAATAATCACCTCCTTATCCCTGCTAGAAAAATTCCTATATATCATTGACAATACACCATGAGCTACTCTTGCAGCCCGTCTGCACTGCTCAGAGAACTTCATATCTGCCTGCACAACCACCCCCAGGTCCCTTTCATTCTCTACCACTGTCAGTGTAGCACCACAGAGTTGATACGTTGCTCTGGGGTTGCTGTTTCCCATGTGCAGTACTTTACTTTTGTCAATGTTAAACTTCATTTGCCACCTCTCAGCCCATCTGCTCAACCTTTCCAGATCCTGTTGCAGCAGCATAGTGTCAGTAGTGTCCTTTACAACCCTGCCTACCTTTGTATCGTCTGCAAACTTCGACATTAAGCTTGATATACCATCATCAATATCATTTATAAATACAGAAAACAATAATGGACCCAACACTGAGCCCTGAGTTACTCCACTAATAATATTAGTCCACAACGAGCAGTGTCCATTGATTACCACTCTCTGTCTTCTTCCCCTCAGCCACCCCTTTATCCACAACAGCAATTTGCCTCCAATGCCACACTGCTCCAATTTGTGCAGCAGTCTTCCATCTGCAACAGTATCAAAAGCCTTTCTAAGATCTAAGTATATAATATCAAAGTTATTCCCTGCATCCAGTTCCTTTGTGACTGCATCATAGTATCCAATCAAATTGGTCAGGCAAGACTTCCCCTTAACAAAACCATGCTGTGTCTGAGCTATAACTGAAGTCTTGTCTAAATGATCCTGCAGTGCTTCTTTAACTAGTGCCTCCATTAATTTTCCTGGAACAGAAGTTAAACTCACAGATCTATAATTACTTGTGTCAGCCTTTGATCCTCATTTGTGAATTGGGGACACATTTACACATCTCCAGTCTATGGGTACCTCCCGTGAGTAAAAGGAAGCTCTCATAATTATGGCTAAGGGTTTGCTTACTTCCTCTGCTGCCTCCTTTAATATAACTGGATAGATCCCGTCCACCCCGGGTGCCTTTCTTGTGTTTATCTTCAACAATTTCTCCTCCACTTTACTCTCAGTTATTACAAGATTCTCTAGCTTACTGCTAGAGTTGAATACACCTCTGGCTTTCCCCTTGCTAAATAACTCCTCATGTGTGAATGTCGATGCAAAATATTCATTTAGTTTGTTAGCTACCTGAGCAGGATCATCAACAGTTGACCCATCGATATCAAGTGGACCAATCTGATTTATCCCCTTCCTTCTAGAGTTTACATAAGTAAAGAACTCTTTGCTGTTTTTCTTTGCATCCCTTGCCAAAGATTTCTCGTAATCTGCCTTCGCCTGCCTAACCTCCTTTGTAACTTGGTTACAGATCAACTTGTATCTATCATAGGCTTCTGTGTCATGTGTTAATTTGTATGTATCCCATGCATGTTTCTTCTCTGCCATATGCCTCATTAGTTCATCTGACATCCATTTAGGCCTAAACCTTGAACAATATTTCTTAGTTGGTATGTAAAGCCTAGTAGCTTCCAAGATAAGTTCTTTGAATGCTTCCCATTTTGCATTTGCTGTTGGTAACATCATCAGTTGGTCCCACTGTATAGAATTTAAATACTGTCTCAGTCCATCGTAGTCACCTTTACGAAAGCAATAACCCTTCCCTTTACCCCTAATGGTAGTTACCTCTTTGAGTAAATCCCACTTCAGCACACTGTGATCACTGCCACCTAGTGGTTCATTTATCTGCAGATTCTTAATGCATGAAGAATCACTGCTGATAATCAAATCAAGAGTATTACTCCCTCTAGTTGCCTCCCGAACATGCTGATGTCGAAAACAATCATCCAATAAATCCACAAAAGCCTTGCTGGTGTGTGAGTGACCATCCCCCAAATTCTAGTCAATATCTGGGAAATTAAAATCTCCCATTATAAGACTCTCTGATTTACTGGCCCACTCTATTTCCCTGTACAGTTTCTTATTATACTCATCAGAGTCATTAGGCCTATAGCACACTCCTACTCTCAATTTTGATCTCCCAATGCTTATGTCACACCAAACTGACTCGACACTGCACTGTCCAGCGATGTCCTCTGGCTTCACTTCCTTGGATTTTATGTATTTCTTAACTAATAGCATAACCCCTCCTCCCTTCCTATCCAGTCTATCCTTTCTGTAGACGTTGTTCTCCCCAAATTCCAGTTCTGCATTCCTTATATCTGTGTGACACCACGTCTCTGATATCCCAACAATATCTGCCTTTGATGTTTTGAGCAATACCTCAAATTCATCAAATTTATTTACTAAACTCCTAGCATTGGTGTACACGCAACTATACATGCACCTATTTCTATTCTTAGCTACCCTAACACAACCCACGTGTTTACTTGTACCGCAATAACTCCCAGCAGTCTCTGAAATATCCTGCATCTTGTTTTTCAGGCTTCTGCTCATTCCAATAGAAGCAGTGCAAGAATCTCTTTCACCTCTGCCAGTGGCTACTGTTAATCTATTCGTCTTTGTCTCCCCCCAAGCTAGCAGTTTTCCGACCCACCTAACACTGCCTCAATAGCATCAGCAAATATTCTTGCACCCTTTCTATTTAAGTGTATCCCATCCCTGTAGAAACAATCTCTCCTGTTAACAAGTACAGTCCAGGCTGAAAAAAATTCTACCCCTTGAGCCTTGCACAATCTTTCCAGGGCCGAATTGATCAACAAGACTTTCATCCTATACTCCCTCGTATCGTGTCTGGGCAGAATTGCAGACACTTTCAAATTCAACCCTATTTCACTGCTTTTTTTCAACAGTGACCTGTACTTGTTAAGCAATTCTGCCAGTCTCCTACTCTTGATATCATTGGTGCCAACGTGTACAACTATATCACCTTTTGTGCCCTTAAAAGATGATATCTGCTCTACAACATCAACCTTTGCCCCTGGCAGACATACCCTGGTCCTGTTCCACCTATCCTTTTTACAAAGCATGTTCCCCGTTTCCCTGACAATAGAGTCACCAACAATTACTAGTTCCTTTGGGACCAGCACATGCTAGGAGATCTGATTGAGGTGTTTAAAGCCTTGATTGGATTGATTAAACTGAATGGCATTGCATGGCATGTACCCTGAAGGTAGATATCTGCCTTCAACATCATCAACCTTTGCCCCTGGCAGACATACCCTGGTCCTGGTCCTGTTCCACCTATCCTTTTTACAAAGCATGTTCCCCGTTTCCCTGACAATAAAGTCACCAACAATTACTAGTTCCTTTGGGACCAGCGCATGCTAGGAGATCTGATTGAGGTGTTTAAAGCCTTGATTGGATTGATTAAGCTGAATGGCATTGCATGGCATGTACCTTGAAGGTAGGAGGTAGCTTACTGTCAGTATATAGGTTAGAAAAAAAGTACGATGCTAGTAAGTCAACTTTATATTTAACTAAGGTGGCAATTGAACCATCAGATTTTAACACAGGTGAGAGTACAGATGGGCAAAAGTTGTGGCCAGTAGCTTTGGAAGAGACCAGAATGTTCAACTACCAGTAGGATATAGGACAATGAGTAACAAGAAGTATCTTTTCTACTCGGCCAGTTCCAAATCTAGTTTGGCCTGATTAATTTGTAACTGCTTTACAATTTTTGCAAGCTTGGGTGTAGGCAAAAAATTAACTTGGCGATTTGGATGCAAGACGATTGCAATAGGCAACATTCTTATCTTGAACAGCTTTACCACATTTATTGGAAAATCAAGGTTTAGATAAAGGACAAGATTTCAATATGGAGTGTGGAATAAAAGATTTCATCGCTAAAAGTATAATATCATTGACACGATCAGAGCAAATACTGATATCACATTTTAAACATCAGTAATCCAACCAAAGAAAAGAATAGAAATCTCGCATATCATTCCATTTTGCAGTCTTGTAATACTTAGCAACACAAGGCTTAGAATGGTCACGAGAAAGAGGCTCCATTGGAGAAGAGACCATCACCAAGTTGTGATCTAAGGTGCCTAAAGACTGCTCACCTTGATTATATACTTGGAAGGGTTGTTCACAAAAAAAAAGATAAATGTGTTGGCTGTGGAGTTAAGATTGTCTAAATGAACAATTTGAACGAGGTCATTAGTAACTGCAACCGCCTCAGCATCTCTACCACCTGGTTCCATATGACTAGAAAACTGAAGCCAGCTGAAGTTGTGAACATTAAAATTACCAAGGAAAATTACCTCACTGTTAGAAAAGTTGAGTTTCAAAGAAAGGAAGTCAAAGACTTCCAAGTGATTAGCAGAATTGGAAGATCGAGAGAGGCAACAAATGAATTTTGCAGAATGGGATAGAGAGATTTTAAGCAAGAGAAGGTCAAAAAGAAGAGATTCCAAATTACTAAGTCTCTGACAGGGAATATCAAAGCAGACATAGACACAAATACCACCTTTGAAACAAAAGGACTCATACGGCAAGTAATCAGAACAAACAACAGTAGTTTAATCAACCGATAATTGGGATTCAGTAAAAAAATTTACATGTGGCTTGGCAGACTGTAAGTGAAAATGGGAATCACTGAAGTTGGAACTAACACCACACATATTTGTGAAATGAACATGGAAATGCTTGGGAGGTTCAGATCTTTTCTCAGATAAGTTTGTTCTATTAGTTTGACTATTCATGATGTATTCAGCAGTACAGATAAGGTGGAGTGGAGAGAAGCCTGTTGTATGACAATGAAATTTTTGGATATGGCTTATACACAGAAAGAATATACCCAGCTCCTTGACAGTGCCATACCACCCACATACACACTATTCAGATTCCCTCCAGTCACTATTTGGCAGAGTAGAGGCATGGTCATTATACACTAGCTGGTCCAGCTGCCTCCTAATGAGTTACCAGAGGTTCAGTCTGGTGTATTATCTATCTAGTGGCTTGCTTGTGAACACCATTTTAGAGCCGTACCAGGAGAAGACTGGCCATAAGATTCACCAGACTTCATTCAGAGTAAATTGGGACAATGTTATAGGCAAACATAAGAGAGAATTCCAAATGTATTTTATTATTCTTACATATTTTGTGCTTCTTATCATTTATTACATTAAAATTCTATAAGAAGAGTGGAACAATTTTCTATTAGAAAAGTAACATAAAAACAGATCATTCACATGTAGCTTGTGAATGATCATTTTCTAAATTAAAACTAATTCTAAAAATTCGTTTTCTAAATTAATAAATAATTCGTAGTAGTAGTAATAGCAAATAATGCAAGAAAGCAAGCTTATATAGCATCAGCCAAAAAAAAAAAAAAAAAATACACTACAGAATTCACCCACCGTACCCTCCAAGAATTTATTCAATGCATCCACTTCCACAACAGATAGAAGCTGTTCCAACAATCAATCACTTGCTGGCTGAAGGCAAACTTCTACACATCTATCTGTCAACCATCCTTCCTCAACTTGAATTCATGTCCCCTCATTGTATAGTCTCAGCAAATGGAAAAATGCCATTAACATCCTATAATTTAAACACGTCCCCGCAGGTGTCTAGTTTTGAGATGCTCCAATTTGCAGTACTGAAACCTTTCTAGATAAGAGCACCCTTTTGTTCCCTTCACTAGTCTGGCTGCCCTTCTCTGCAGATGGGCAGATCTATATCTGAAGGATATAGATCTGCCCATTCTAGCAGATCTATATCCTTACTAAAATGAGGCCTCCAGCCTAATCATGGCCTTATACAAAGGGATAATCACCTCCTTATCCCTGCTAGTAAAGTTTCTGTATATCATTGACAAAACCCCATGAGCTGTCCTAGCAGCACTGCTCAGAGATTTTCATGTCTGGCTGCACAATTATCTCCAGGTCTTTTTCATTCTCCACTAACCTGAGTGTAGTGCCACACAGCTGATAAGTTACTCTGGGGTTACTGCTACCCATGTGTACTACCTTGCATTTTTCAATGTTAAACTTCAACTGCCATTTCTCAGCCCATCAACCTAATTTTCCTACATCTTGTTGCAGTAGCTCACCCTGATTGGCTATTGTTAACCACCCTGCCAACCATTTTATCACTGCAAACTTAAACAGTAAGCCTGATATACCTTCATCAATATCACTGATAAATATTGAAAACAACAATGAGCCCAGCACTGAACCCTGGGAAATTCCACTAATAATATTAGTCCATGAAGAGCGTGCCCATTGATTGCTACTCTCTCTCTCTCTTCTTCCACTTAACCATCCCTTTATCCATAGCAGTAACTTTCCCTTAATGCCACATTGCTCCAGTTTGTACAGCAGTCTTTTATGTGCAGCAGTAACAAAAGCCTTCCTGAAATCCAAGTATATGATATCAAAATTATTTTTAATAGTTCCATGGTCACTGAAAGAATCACAGTAACCTATGATTCGATGACCAATGGTTGGTTAGACAAGACCAGTATAACTGCATGCATGCCCAGATGGTCCTGCATTACTTTTTTAACCAGTGATTCCATTATTTTCTCTGCAAGAGACGTTAAGCTAACAGATCTGTAATTACTCACATTGCCTTTTGATTCCCCTTTATAAATTGGGGTACAGTCACACATATCCAGTACATAGGGACTTCCCCTGAATCCAAGGACACTCTCATAATTATGGCTAATGGTTTGATTACCTCCTTTGCCGCCTCCCTTAACATAATTAGATAGATTTCATCCACCCCAAGTGCCTTTTTTTTATGTCCATCTTCAACAATTTCTCCTCCACTTTGAGTCATTAAGTTCCTCGTTAGAGGAACTAAATTACTCAAAGTGGAGGAGATAATTTAATAAACTTCGGCATCCCCATCCCTAAAGAATTTCTCTTGTGTAAATGTAGATGCAAAATACCTATTCAGTTTTCCCACACCTGGAGCAGGGTCATCAACAGCTAACCCATATACAACAAGTGGCCCAATTTGATTCAAGCCCTTTTTTCTACTGTTAATACAAGTATAGAAGTCTTTGCTGTTTTTCTTTACATTCTTTTCCAGAGACTTCTCATAATCTGCCTTAGCTTGCCTAAAATCCTTTGTTTTTTTTTGTAAACCCCAAACACAAGAGGTATTAGAACCAATAGTACTTAGTACTATTGGTTCGAGTTGGAGGTTGAGAAGACAAAAGAAGATATTTGTTGACATTGGACTTGAACTTCTGTAGACTAATTTTCAGGAAATACGTATGAAGGAAGGTTGTTCCGGAAAACGGCAGTTGAATGAATAAACAAGGAAGATGAAAAGTTGGTTCTGTGAGTTTGAAGTTGGACAGTAAATGAATGTTGGCATGTGGCTGCACATGTTTGAACTGTTTTCAAAGAGAGAGAGCAGGAATTATAGAAGCCAATTCAGAAGAACAGTGCCCATGGAAGTATCTGTAGAAGAGGCAGCACCCATGGAAGTATCTGCAGCAGAAACAGTATGACCATGAGACGCGAGTGGAGAGACACTGTTAGAGATGAATCATTAATTAACCTAACTGCCCTCTTCTGAATGGAATCAAGAAGCCTGAGAGAGGTTTTGGGTGCACCACCCCAGATGTGGGAACAATATTCATTGGCAGGGCGGATTTGCGATTTATACAGAGTGAACAGCTGTTTGGAAGAAAAGTAACACCGACAGCGAAAGAGAAAACCAAGTTTTTTACATGCAGAGGAAGCAATATTTGTAATGGGCTTGTGCCAAGAGAGATTAGAAGTCAGGGTAATCCCCAAAAGAGATATATAATTTTGCCTAGAAATTGGAGTGCGACCAAAGGATAGGAGCATAGGAGCAGAAGAATCCATTTTTGCGAGATATAAGACAAGACTTGAGTTTTAGAAGGGTTGAAATCAACTAAGCTGTCTTTGCCGCACTGGAGAATTACCTGAAGATTGG
Source organism: Mastigoproctus giganteus (assembly GCF_048544385.1). Lineage (NCBI taxonomy): Eukaryota > Metazoa > Arthropoda > Arachnida > Uropygi > Thelyphonidae > Mastigoproctus > Mastigoproctus giganteus. The sequence goes on from NC_143583.1 coordinate 28,277,771, forward strand.
CATTTAATGAATTGATAGTAGATTTTCGAGAAGTTGAAGCTGATTGAGCAGGGCAAGGTTTCTCAAAATGGAAAGTGGAATGCAATGTGCTATCATTGGCAAAACTATGGATAGGATTTCCAGTCAATGGAAGAAGGTCATTAATACACAAAAAAAAAAAAAAAAAAAGAGAAAAAGAGTGGGGGAAAGAACTGAACCTTGGGGGACACCAGCATTAGTGGAGAAGTTAGAAGACAGAGAGCCATCTACCATTACCTTCAGTGAGAAATCAGAGAGAAAACTGGATAACCAATTACAAAAAACAGTTGGCAAACCATAAGATGGAAGCTTGTTTAGAAGACCTTTATGCCAAACATGATCGAAAGCCTTTGAGATGTCAATTGCAACTACTTGTGTTTCACCGAACTTTTCCATTGAATTAGTCCATAAATGTGTAACATAAGCCAGAATATCACTAAGGGATTGACACTGACGGAATCCATACTGGCCATCGTTGATCAGATGGAAGGTTTCTAGGTAGTTTAAGAGTTCGTGGTTAATTGATTTCTCCATTACTTTAGAAAGAGTAGAATTAATTGCAATGGGATGATAATTGGATGGGAAGGATTTGTCACCCTTTTTAGGAACTGGCTGGATATGAGCAAATTTCCAAGCAGAAGGAAAAACACCTTTGGAATAAGAAAGTGAAAAAAGGCAGCAAAGAATAGGAGTAAGTTCAGGAGCACAGGTTTTGAGAACAAGTCGAGAAATACCAGCAGGACCTGGAGCTTTCTTAGCATCAAGATTCGTCAAAATCCTTCTGACATCCTTTTGACGGAAGACCGCAGGAGGCATTGAATGGAGCGTGTTGGGAGTGGTGGGAGGTGTTTTACCAAGATCATTAATACATGAGTTGGAAGAAAAATGGGATGCTAGCAGGTCAGCTTTATCCTTGGCTGAAGTGACAACAGAACCATCTGGTTTGGACAGAGGTGGGAGCAGAGATGGGCAAAAGTTGCAGTCAATAGCTTTGGCAAGAGACCAGAACGCTTGGCGACCAATTACGATATACAACATTCTTCTCTTGAACAGCCTTAGCACATTTATTGGAAAACCAAGGTTTAGATAAAGGATGAGATTTTAAATTGAAGTGTGGGATAAAGGATTCCATTCCTGCAAGAATAATTTCACTGACACGATCTGAGCAAACAGTGACATCAGAAGTTTTGAAACAATAGTCCGACCAAGGAAAAGAAAAGAAATCTCGCAGGTCATCCCATTTTGCATTCTTTTAATGCCAAACAACACGAGGTTGGGAATAGCCATGAGATAAAGGCTTCATTGGAGAAGAGACAATCACCAAGTTGTGATCTGAAGTGCCTAAAAGACCTCTCACTTCGACCATGTACTTAGAAGGGTTGTTTGTGAGAAAAAGATCAAGCATATTGGCTGTATGATTAGGATTGTCCGGTATTCTTGTAGGTAAATAAACAATCTGTGCAAAGTCATTATTAATTGCAAAAGCCTCAGCATCTCGCCAGATGCTTATGCAGCATCTGGCTGATGCTGCATAAGCTTGCTTTCTTGCATCAAATGCCTCTACTAATGCTAATGCTAATCTCGACCAGCTGGTCGGTGTGACTAGAAAACAGAAGCCAGCTGGAGTTGTGAACATTAAAATCACCAAGGAAAATTACCTCACTGTTAGGAAATTTGGACTGGAGAAAGTCAAGTTGCAAAGAGCTCCAAGTGATTAGGAGTTGGGAGAACGGTAGAGACAACAGATGAATTTTACACAATGAGGTAGAGAGATTTTAAGCCAGAGAAGATCAAAGAGAGGAGATTTCAAATTGCAAAGTCTCTGACAGGGAATATCAGAATGAACATATGCACAAGTACCACCTTTGAGGCAAAAGGAATCATACAATGAATAATTTGGGCATCTGAGATGAGCAGTAGTTGAATCAACCGATAACTGAGATTCTGTTAGAAAAAGTAAATGGGGTTTGGCAGACTGCAAGTGGAAATGGACATCATTGAGATTAGAATTGAGACCACGTATATTTGTGAAATGAATTAGGAAGTGTTTGGGAGGTTTAGATCTTTTCGCAGATAAGCTTGCTCTATTAGTTTGACAATTCATGGGTATTCAATAGTAAGAAAAAGTGGGGGGGGACATGCTGTATGAAGTGATGAAATTTTAGGATATGGCGTACACATGGTAAGAATATACCCAAATCCTTGGCATAACGTGGCCTCAACAATGCTCCCCGCATGCACGCTACTCGGACTCCCTCCAGTCACTATCTGGCAGAGTAGTGGTAGCAAGATTATACACTAGCTGATTCGGAAGCCTCCTAGAGAGTTATCAATAGGTTCGGTCCGGTGAACTAACTAGCGGCTGGTCTGCAAACACCGTTTTAGAGCTGTACCCTCGAAATGTAAGGAATATTGGATCTCGCCATGATGTTCATCGTAACCTCAAAAGTCATCAATCATACTGCATGATGGAAGAGATGGGGAAGGGTTGACCGGAACTTAGCTCTAGAGACTAAACATGGGTTCGACAACTTCAAGCTTCCTTTGTTACAGATTAATTTATATCTATCATTGGCTTTTGTATCACCTAATAATTTATATGCATCCCATGCACTATTCTTCTCTGCCACATATCTCAATAGTTCATCTGACATCCATTTAGGTGTCTTGAACAGTATTACTTGAACAGTATTACTTTGTTGGTGTGAAAAGCCTAGTAGTTTCTATGGTTACATCCCTGAATGCTTCCCAACTGAAGATGTTGGTAACGTCTTCAATTGGTCCTGCTGCACAGAATTTAAACTCTCTGGGAGTTTTTAAACACACTTGCGAAACTGTAGTCACCCTTACAAAAGCAAACGCCTTTCTCTTTACCCTTGACAGTAGTTATGTCTTTAATTAGACTGAGATTAAATAGATTGAGATCAATGAATCAACAACATTTCGAACATTCAATGTTAATGGGTATTGAAAAAGAAATATTATCGGAAATAATAAATGAAAAGGTATAAGGTACCAACAAGGTTCCAATCTAAATAAATTTCCAAAAAATTAGTATGTTATACCAATTTCATTTATTATATCCCATAATATTTCTTTTTCAATACTCATTAACATTAAAATGTTCTAAATTATGTTGACTGATTCATTGAATTTCTCAATCTATTTAGAATCATTTTTCATTTAGAAAATTATCGTTCACAAGATAGTTGTGTATGATCTGTTTTATATTGCTTTCATCACAGATTTCTGTTATAGTATATATTATTATAATGTTTAAGTGTATGTGTTTTTTTTGGCTAATGCTATATAAGCTTGCTTTTCTGCATCATTTGCCATAACTATTATTACAGGAATTTTGTTCATTTTGATATTTAGTGCAATTACTCTTTTTGGTTAATTATAATTTATTATAATTTTATATATTATTAACGCAAATATTTTGGTCTTCATCATATCAATCATACATAAAAGTTTATAATGAAAACATGAAATATATATGAGCATAATTTTGTTAATTTGGCTGTTCAATCATGCATGGGACCAGTTGTACCAGAGCCCAGTAGGAAAAAAGTTGCCAGTCTGCCCCTAAGCTGTATCCCTAAAAATGTAAGGAAGACTTGATCTTACCATGATGCCCATCATATAACCTCAAAAGACATCTATTGTATTGCATGATGGAAGAGTTTGTGGGGGGTTGTCAGAACTTTGCTCCAAGTTTGTTGTCAGAACTTTGTTGTCAGAACTCCAAGCCTCCAATAAGAAAAGTGGTGGTATTGCTCTGGTTAATGAGAATCATCTACCACCTAGTATTGCCTGGTAACACAGAGGGGCAGTGTTACCAGGCAATACACTGATTCACACCTGAGTAGTCAACTCCACTCAGGTGTAAATCAGTGTAAGTATTTCAGGACTTGCACACTGTGGTATAATCAAATTCTTCTTTTCATGTTTATTAACAGTCCCACCATTGTGAAAGTGCAAAGTAGAGGATTTGATTGTAGCAGAATGACCTAACTTTGCCAAAATTTGGTTCACTTGACTCAAGTATCACCTGAATATCAGTTCCATCAGTGTTTTAAACTCCCAGGTGGCAAGCCCTAGCTAGTCATACCTGACAATGTCTGTGACAAACCTCAAGAAACATTGAGTATGATGCCATCACCATACTCTAGTTCTCCTAATTTTCTATTTCCTGGCCAGCTGAATCCCATGTGCCTGAATTTGCTTTTATCATTACCCAGCACAGGCTTGTTTGACTCCTGTTGATATTTTGAACCAATATGCATTTCTATCTTCCACTCTGACTGCTGCTGCAAAATCCTAATACGAGTTATTCTAATCATTTTTCGTGGTATTCTCTATTATTTTAAAATATTTCCCATTGCCTCTCTGTTTGTGCAGAAAAAAGCCTTTACAAAATAGATAAATGTTTGCTGAACATATCGCACACTGGCTGCAATAGTGGCACAACTAAAAATTCTTAATTTTTGAGTTCATACAACTAATGAAGTTGGGATGGTGAACTCTACATTTATGCAATAACAGTACAAAGTGAGTTCAATATTTCCTTGCTAACTGGCACAAGTGTCATTATGCCAGTTTAGTTTTTACTGCATTGAGAAGCGTCAACAGTGGCACTTTTTCAGTGTGCCCCCGATCTTGGGACTGAATGGAGCGCGGTCTGTGTGCAACAGTGACCCTTTTTCAGTTGTGCCAGTATTGCAGTGTAATAGAACCTTCTTGCTTATAATATCAGTTGGCATTATTTTAGTTGAGCCACTATTGTACTCAAAATAGTTCATGTTGTTTTGGGCCACTTAGTGTTTTTTTTTTTCTTGTAATAGTTTATCATTGACCGTTCTGTTATGGAAGGCAAAACTTCAAGCCGTGGTGAATTGATGCTTAAAAAAAAAAAAAAAAAAAAGACTAGACGTAAATTGCTACATATAGCATGAAGGTGAAGGCAGAAAAGGTTCCACTGAAATAGGATCTTGCCTACTAAAATATTTAGAAGAGAAAGCAGCTTCTTGCCAATCTGACGATCTTGAAATTACCTTTTATTCAGACAACTGTGGGGGGCACAACAGAAGAACAAATTTATTATAAGAGCCTATTTGTATGCTGTGGTGAACTTTCGAATCAAAACCATTACACCAAGAGGAGTGTTTCCATTTACAATGAGTTTCCTCAGCCTACAAGTTATATTTTGGTAGGAATTTGTTCTCACCATAAAGTGTGGTTCAAGGTGTGTTGCTCAGTTAAACCTCAGGCTGTCATGCACTCCCATACTCCATCCATCCATGTCCTCCTTCCTCTTCTCCTTTTTCCTGTAGGTATCCATTCTATATCTGGATATCTGGTGTCTTGCATCCGTTTTACATGTCCATACCATGTTAAAACGCTTTTCTTTGATAGTATCAATAATATTCTTTTTCACTTCCATTTTCTTTCTCTTATGTCTTCATTCCATTTTCTGTCTCTTCTAGAAGTTCTTGCTGAGCATCTCCAAAAATCCATTTCTGTGGAGAGCAATTTGTTTTCCCCTTGCCTATTCAACGTCCAGGTTTCCGCTACATACAATAAAAGACTTTGTACAATCGTTTGAAATATGTTTCTTTGTTTTATTTAGAATATTTCTGCTCCATAGAACAGAATTTAACATGCTGATAGCCTTACTGCCGTCTGCAATTCTCTTATTGATCTCTGCTTGGGATGATCCCAAATATTTGAATTTATCGACTTATTTGATTTTAAAACCTTCAATATTTGGAATGTGTTCTGATCTTGAAGACAACATTTCAGTCTTGCTAAAACTGATTTTTAGACCCCATGTCAAACAATATTCCTCAAACAAATTACAACATGCATAGTCTGCACCTTCTAAGTCTTCTTGTACTATCACCATCTGATCATCCGCAAAAATAAATTGTGAATATAGATGTTCTTATTGATCGGCAATACCATTTTATTGCATTTTTTTTACCAGGATCTCAGGCAGATGTCGATATAAATTTTGAAAAGTGTTGGTGACATGCAATAGCCTTGTAATAAGCCTTTTGAAGTGTGGAATTCAGGTGACAAAGCTGATCCCACTTTAATTCTGCATCTATCATTCCTGTAAATTGTCTCAATAATGTTAATCAATTGTCCACCAATATTTGCCTCTTTCAGCGCTTCCCACAAGAGTTTTCTTGGAACACTGTCATATGCCTTTTCAAGGTCAATGAAAATCATAAAGATTTCTTTACCTTTCGATTGACATTTTTCAAGGATCTGTCGTACTGCTGAGATATGGTCTATACATGACCTCCCGGCTTAAAAATCTCTTTGTTCTTCTGACACCTCGATTCGGGCTATTAAATGGTTCCTGGTCCATTTTCCAAGAATCGTTAACAGCAAGTTCGGGACGCATATTCCTTTGTAATTTAAACAGCTTTTCCGATCGCCCTTCTTATAAATTGATGTAACATATCCTGTTGTCATTTCTTTCAGTATTTCTTCTCCTCTCAGTATATCATTTAACAGTTTTTGTATCAAAACAGCCACTCCACTTCCTCCATATTTCAGAAGTTCCATATAAACTCCTCCAGGTCCAGGTGATTTGCCATTCCTTCCCTCCTTTAGTAAGAGTTCCACTTCCCTAACAGATTTTAAGTCCAAGTCTTCCACACTGAAATCCTCCACCGTCTTGAACTCTTCCCGGTCTTCTTTTAAAAGTCCTTCATAGTACTTCATCCAATCTTTCAAAGGTATTAATTGCAAACCAGCATTGTATTTATTGTTTTCTCAAGTCTTTAAGGACCTTTCACGATTCCACTGATTGCTTGAAGCCCAATTTGCTATTAATAGTCCTGCACTTCCTTTCCCATTCTTTATTTTTTGTTTCTACTACCAACCGATTGACTATTTTCTTCTTTTCAACATAAATGTTCCTATGTGCATTATTCCTTTCACCTAGCCATTTCTGATATGCAAGTTTCTTTTCCTCTACAGCAGCTTTTACTTTCTCTGTAATCCAGGTCTTTTTTGGTCCCTGGCTCTTCTTTTTACCTGGGATTTCATGAGCTATTTTTTTTACAGTATTTTTTAAATATTCGTAAATTTCTTCAGTATTACCTTCTATCTCTATGTTAATTGTAGCATCCAATCTCCTGGTGAAGTTGTTTCTAATGCTGTCATCCTGAAGTAGTTCCACATTAAATTGATCCACTAGTAGCATTTCTCCTTCCCTGCATAGTTGGTTGTCCACTCTTATTTTCTTAACCCAGTTCCACCTCAGTGTTGTTTTAACAAGGAAATGGTCAGATCCACATTCAGCTCCTCTGTAAACTCTGACATCTTCAATACATGTCCCTGAATGTTTTAAAATAATGTAATCTATAACTGATCTAATTTGTCTTGTCTCCTGTTACCAAGTATATTTATGGATATCCTTGTGTTGGAAAAATGTGTTGTTTATTATCAAGTCGAACTGTTCGTAAAGATTGAATAGCCATTGTCCATTGTTATTGTCCATTGGACAATAGATTGTCCATTGTCCATTGTCGTTCCTCTCTTTCTCTCCAAATCTTCCAATAACTTTGCTGTTTTGCTCAGTTCCTACTCTTGCATTGAAACCTCCCATTAAAAATATCTCTTTGTTCTTAGGGATTTTTTCTATTAGTTCTCTCAGATCCTCCCAAAATTCATCCTTCAAGGTATCAGCACTGCCACTAGTCGGGGCATATATCCTCAAAATACATATTTCTCTCTCATGCATTGTCAAATCCAATGAGATCATTCTTTCATTAATAAATTGCCAATTTTTGATGTTAGGTCTCAATTTCTTTTTAACTGCAATAGAAACTCCTGCTTTTGCTCTTTCACTCTTATCAACTCCACTCCAAAAATGGTAGTATTCTTCCATTATTTTGTTTCCACATCCCTTTTTCTTTGTCTCCAACAGCACAACGATGTCTTGTTGTAAGTCAAATGCAAAAAGAGGGTGGCTGTGCACACTCACTAATATAGAAAAATATTAAAAGATGCTAAAGTCTGGTCCTGTATTCGTCCCATCACAATACATTAGCTAGAACTGCCAAAAAGACAGGAAGCCCTTTCAAGGTGACAGAAATGAGTCGTGACAATTTTTATAACCTGAAAGATTTGGCCCAATGCACTTCTATGAAATTTAATGAAAATACTGATGAAATGAAGTGAAATTCAACTTCAATGACATTACTATCTTTAAAGTAGAAAAGCAGCATTTAGACTTTCTTTTATAAAACATCATTAGCATTAGCATTAGTAGAGGCATTTGATGCAAGAAAGCAAGCTTATGCAGCATCAGCCAAAAAAAAAAAAAAAAACACTTCCACTTCACCCCTCTGTTCGTTCAAAATACCTGTCCAGCTGAGCCTTAAACTTATTTAGGCTATCAACCTCCACCACAAGGGATGGAAGTCTGTTCCACCAACCAACCACCCGCTGGCTAAAGGCAAATTTCCGCACGTCTATCCTACATCTGTCTTTCCTCAATTTGAATTTATGCCCTCTCAGGTGATTATTCTGAGCTAGAGGAAGAATCCCATCAGCATTGAGCATGCTTAAACCATTCAAGGCTTTATACACCTCTATCAGATCACCTCGCTGGTGCCTAGTCTCCAGACACTGTAATTTGCAAAACTTAAGCCTTTCTTCGTAAGAGCACCCCTTTGTTCCATTCACTAATCTTGTTGCCCTTCTCTGTACTCGTTCCAGCAGCTCTACATCCTTCTTGAAATGAGGCCTCCAGACCTGAAGGCCTCATTTCTACTCTAGGTGTGGCCTGACCATCGCCTTATACAATGGAATAATCACCTCCTTATCCCTGCTGGAAAAATTCCTGTATATCATTGACAATACTCCATGAGCTACTCTTGCAGCCCGTCTGCACTGCTCAGAGAACTTCATATCTGCCTGCACAACCACCCCCAAGTCCCTTTCATTCTCTACCACTGTCAGTGTTGTACCATAGAGTTGATACGTTGCTCTGGGGTTGCTGTTTCCCATGTGTAGTACTTTACATTTGTCAATGTTAAACTTCATTTGCCACCTCTCAGCCCATCTGCTCAACCTTTCCAGATCCTGTTGCAGAAGCATAGTGTCAGTAGTGTCCTTGACAACCCTGCCAACCTTTGTATCGTCTGCAAACTTGGACATTAATCCCGATATACCATCATCAATATCATTTATAAATACAGAAAACAATAATGGACCCAACACTGAGCCCTGAGGGACTCCACTAATAACATCAGTCCACAATGAGCAGTGTCCATTGATTACCACTCTCTGTCTTCTCCCCCTCAACCACCCCTTTATCCATAGCAGCAATTTGCCTCCAATATCACACTGCTCCAATTTGTGTAGCAGTCTTCCATGTGCAACAGTATCAAAAGCCTTTCTAAGATCCAAGTATATAATATCAAAGTTATTCCCTGCATCCAGTTCTTTTGTGACTGCATCATAGTATCCAATCAAGTTGGTCAGGCAAGACTTCCCCTTAACAAAACCATGCTGTGTCTGAGCTATAACTGAAGTCTTGTCTAAATGATCCTGCAGTGCGTCTTTAACCAGTGCCTCCATTAATTTTCCTGGAACAGAAGTCAAGCTCACAGGTCTATAATTACTTGTGTCAGCCTTTGATCCTCCTTTGTGAATTGGGGTCACATTTGCACATTTCCAGTCTATGGGTACCTCCCCTGAGTCCAAGGAAGCTCTCATAATTATGGCTAAGGGTTTGCTTACTTCCTTTGCTGCCTCCTTTAATATAACTGGATAGATCCCATCCACCCCGGGTGCCTTTCTTGTGTTTATCTTCAACAGTTTCTCCTCCACTTTACTCCCAGTTATTTCAAGATTCTGTAACTTACTGCTAGAGTTGAATACACCTCTGGCATTCCCCTCGCTGAATAACTCCTCATGTGTGAATGTCGATGCAAAATATTCATTTAGTTTGTTAGCCACCTGAGCAGGATCCTCAACACTTGACCCATCAATATCAAGTGGACCAATCTGATTCATCCCTTTCCTTCTAGAGTTTACATAAGTAAAGAACTCTTTGCTGTTTTTCTTTGCATCCCTTGCCAAGGATTTCTCGTAATCTGCCTTCGCCTGCCTAACCTCCTTTGTAACTTGGTTGCATATCAACTTGTATCTATCATAGGCTTCTGTGTCATGTGTTAATTTGTAAGTATCCCATGCATTTTTCTTCTCTGCCATATGCCTCATTAGTTCATCTGACATCCATTTTGGCCTAAACCTTGAACAATATTTCTTAGTTGGTATGTAAAGCCTAGTAGCTTCCAAGATAAGTTCTTTGAATGCTTCCCATTTTGAATTTGCTGTTGGTAACATCATCAGTTGGTCCCACTGTATAGAATTTAAATACTGTCTCAGTCCATCGTAGTCGCCTTTACGGAAGCAATAACCCTTCCCTTTACCCCTAATGGTAGTTACCTCTTTGAGTAAATCCCACTTCAGCACACTGTGATCACTGCCACCTAGTGGTTCATTTATCTGCAGATTCTTAATGCATGAAGAATCACTGCTGATAATCAAATCAAGAGTATTACTCCCTCTAGTTGCCTCCCAAACATGCTGATGTAGAAAACAATCATCCAATAAATCCACAAAAGCCCTGCTAGTGTGTGAGTATCCAGCCCCCAAATTCCAGTCAATATCTCGGAAATTAAAATCTCCCATTATAAGACACTCTGATTTACTGGCCCACTCTATTTCCCTGTACAGTTCCTTATTATACTCATCAGAGTCATTAGGCCTATAGCACACTCCTACTCTCAATTTTGATCTCCCAATGCTTATGTTACACCAAACTGACTCCACACTGCACTGTCCAGCGATGTCGACTGGCTTCACTTCCTTGGTTTTTATGTGTTTCTTAACTAATAGCATAACACCTCCCCCCTTCCTATCCTGTCTATCCTTTCTGTAGACGTTGTACTCCCCAAATTGCAGTTCCGCATCCCTTATATCTGTGTGACACCACGTCTCTGATATCCCAACAATATCTGCCTTCGATGTTTTGAGCAATACCTCAAATTCATCAAATTTATTTACTAAACTCCTAGCATTGGTGTACACGCAAGTATACCTGCACCTGTTTCTATTCTTAGCTACCCTAACACAACCCATGTGTTTACTTGTACCACAATGGCTCCCAGCAGTCTCTGAAATACCATGCATCTTGTTTTTCAGGCTTCTGCTCATTCTAATAGAAGCATCATACAAACAAGACGATTATATATCAGTTAATATTAAAGCTAGTAAAACAATAAAACCTTTGGAGCCATTTGAAGATTTTGAATTGAAAAAAAGCCTACAAGAGTCCCATTTCGATTTTGAAAAAGAAGCACAGTGACCTCCAATGTTTGTTGAGCAATAACACAATTCCCAAATGTCAAGCCGATTTTTATAAGTCTAAAAGTTGATTTACAGAAGAATTAAATTTTTCTAAGATTGTGCCACTATTCTTTCAAATTTTTGCTTGTTTGTACTGCACCAATAATTTCATACTAACTTCTTGTTCTTATTTATTCTTTACCACAATTATGTTCTCAAAGATTAAAAAAAAATTAAAATGTAGTTCATATATGTTCCTGAGTTTATGAATATAAACAAAGTTCTTGTTTAATGTTTTTTTTTTTTTTTGTTCTTCATCCTAATTACCTTCGATCTTTAGGAGACTCAAGTCAAAAATTTTTGAGTGTCTGTTGGTGCAATAGTGGGAAAACTCAAAAGGAGGGGGGGGGGGGTTAAATTCTAATTACCCATAACAAAATGTTGATCAAGCCAGCATAATTTTGAGTACCACTGGGTATGATGAGATCAATCACAATATTTCAACAATCACATTTCTTCGTTTCTAAAGAAACGAATTTTAAAAGCCAAATTTTTCTCATCGATTATCTCAGAATTATGATTTTTGAGTTATGCCACTATTGCAGCCAGTGAGCAATATGATTGCCATTCTTCACTATTCTATTTCTTAATATATAAATTTTGTCTACATATGAACTTCCTTTTTGTGTCTGCTTGTTGTTTATTCTTTTTTCTTGTGACAATTCTTCTTCATGTATTGCATAGAATACAGTCTTCCTTTTTACATAATTTTCGAAATTTTATTATTATTATTCCTGAATTCTATCTTTTGGTATTTGTTCCTCTTCCCAAAATTTATTTATTAAATGAGTAATCATCTATCACTACAACAGGTATTTCATCAAACCCAAAAGCATTCCCATTTTTTAATTTCTTAGTCACTTCAGCAATTCCTCATCCTGTAAAGAACCATTTGTATTTTTTCTTCCTTTTTTTAATTGAGTTTGCACACTGTATATTGTCTATATGACTTAGCTTGCCCTCTTCAATATTTAGTAGATTTTTAAAATATACCTCCATCTTTCTCATTTCTATAATTAAGACACCTTCTTCACTTCATACCTACAATCAAGGTTCCTTCTTTACTTCATGTCTATGATCAAGATTCCTTCTGGACTTTGTAGGCCTTCTGGATTTTGTATATTATTTTATTCACCTTATTATTTTGTATAAATCTTTGTATCATTTCTTCTGGACACCTACTATGTTTTCTTACACTATTTTTCACTTTCTTATGTATTAATTTGTATGAATCAAATTCTTCTTTACTGGTGTGTGGGTACTATTCTTTTTTCTCCTTATAGTTTTTCTTTCCTCAGTTTCCAACCTAAATTCAGATATGTACCCATCATTTTTGCTTTTACAATAACCCACTACATGATCAGAGGTTTCCCATAAACTTTCATACTATTTCATGTTATCTTCTGCTATATTTATGTTCTTATTTTCAGATAATATTAGTAATCTGTTTTGCAGTTCCACTGTATATCACTTTTAATTCCTATCCTTTAATTTTGAAACATACATAACTTTTCGATTTAGATGCCCTTCAATTGCTTTTCTGAACCTTTACTTTTACAAGTTCATGGTTGCTGTATACATCTCCTCTCACTGTTCGTATATTATCTTACATTACTTTTTTTTTTTTGTTAGTTGCTGGCGCATCGGCTTCTATGGCCATATAGCACCTTCCAAGGTTTTTGCATTTTCTACTCTGATCCAAGCCTGAGGTGGGATTCGAACCCACGACCTTTGGGTTGCCAGGCAGGCACTTTACCCACCTGGCTAGCCTGGTCAGCACTTACATTACTGTTCTTATATTCATTATCTCCAATGGGGGTGAAGAAAACAGTTAATTTCAATCCTTCTAAAACTCCATCTTGTCTTTTTTCTCGAACATGCCTATGCTCATCTTCAGTGACACAGATTTCTAGACAAGATTGCATATTTCTATTAGATATTACTCTGATATAACTTCCTCTTCCTCAGCATAAAAAAAAACAACTGAGTTTTCTTTTTTCACTCTCAGCATTACTTTTCTTCTAAACAGCTATTGAATCTGTACAAATTCACTCTACCATGGAATACGGTTCCCACACAACTGGAGTGGTGTCTCCAAAACCTCTTTCAAGTTCCTAGAATCTGTTCAAAAGAGGGCAATCAGGTAAATTAATGACCAGTCTCTTACAAAGCCTCTGCTCCATAGACATTCAGTATGTATCTGCTGCATGATTTTTTACTGATATTTCCATGGACACTATTCTTCTGAACTGGCATGTGTAATTCTCCTGCTCTTTTCCTACCCAATCCAAATACATGCTACCAGTCAGCATCAATTTGCTGTCCAACCCCAAACTCACAAAACCAACTTTTCTTCTTCCTCATAATCCCTTCTAATTCTATTCTCTGGAACAATTCCTTCATATGTATTTCTCAAAAATTACAATATACAGAACTTCAATTCTATTGTGAATAAGTATCTTCTGTCTTCTTTGCACAGTACTAAGTACTATAGGTTCTACTATCTCTCTCACGTTTGAGGGTTTTTGTTAAAAAAAAAAAAAAAAAAAAAAAATCGGAAAAAAAAATTTGAAAAAAAAAAATACTGAAAAATCTTTTTTTTTTTATTGAAACAATTTAAAAAATCTTCTATTCAAAGTTTTAAATTTTACACAATATAAATATGCTTGCTAAACCTAGACCAATTTCCTTCTAATTTACTGTTAACATTAATTTTTTATGAAAACAATGTCTCTTTTTTTCTTTTTTTTTTCCTTTTTTGAGGTTTATCAGGCACACAACTTCCCCTGAAACTTGTCTATGAGGAAAATATTATTTACACCAATTCAACTAATGAGTGCTTGCATTCTTTGCAAGCTCATGAGAGCTTACAAAGAATGCATAACTCATATTAGAGAAGCAATTCAAGAGTTTTGATGGTATATGTTGTTGTGTAATAGCATTCTTGATCCTAGGTAAGCACATTACATATTCAAACATATGCTGCCATAAAAAATGTGTTGGCCTATTGTTAATTGGCTGTATAAACAGAACCTTTGATTACATGTTGCATGATCAAATTTCATTAGCTTCTTAACAAACTTATAACAATTCAGAAGACATTTTTCAAGAGGATATGAGATTAAATATAACTTCACTATTACAATCCAAAGTTCAAATAATGTCACTGCAATGGAAGCATTATGGCTTACTTATTATCCGTGCAACTCAGAACAAACTGCAGAATCATGTCTACTATTTGAACTACAGAGAATGTAGTCTTATAAAAGTACAACAGTATGCTAATTTTCTTTTCTGTGTATACCATTAAAAGAAAAATGTTGAAACAAATCCATCTTAACACAATTAAAGATGTTCCAAAAGCTATTTAGAAATTTTATTCCAATAAACTTTATGTACCCTGTTTGGCCTTTTTTGAGCTGCCGTTTAGTTCTAATTCAAGTGCTATTGAAGAAGCAAAAAAAAGTTTTGTGAAAAACAGCTGGTTGAAGTAATTTTTGGTTGACATCTGGTTTGAGAAAACAAAAGTGAAATATTAACAAATGGAATAAAAGCTTTTTAAAATAAAAATAAAAAGTGTAAGTAATATTAAAATTATATGAAATTTTTAATAATGCTGTATAAGTGATTTCACATATTCAAGCTTGCATGCAATTAAAAAAAGGGTGTTGAAATAAACTTCAATCATACAAAGCTAAGCTAAGGATGCTATTTAAAAATGTGTTTTCAACGAATTTGCCACATGATACTTTTTAGGTGTGGCTTTCAGTTTCTCCACTAATTTCCACTGCTGGATCAAGATTTTATGTAACTTTTAAATCCATTTTATACAGGATCAGTCTGCTATACAGACAAAGTTCTTCTTCTTCTAACTCCCCTCCCTACCTCTTCCAGGAATAATGTCTATTTTACATGTAAATTGGCTCATGTATTCATGAGTTTGCATTTCTGCAGAGTGAAACCCACATATCTTACTTGAGACTGGCTAACTACAGTATAAAGAGCAAAAACCTTTATAAAATGCTTCCAGCCTGTGGTGGTAATCGAACACAGACATCATTATCCACTTTCTATATAACTGTGATTGAAGGAATTTTTACTTGACCAGCAGGATGGGAAGCATAAGATAAATATTAATAATTGGGATAGCTTTGCATTAAAAAAAAAAAAGAGTATTAGGACACTAAAAATAAAGTGAAATTCTGGATAACACATCTAAAATGATTTTTTGGTTCTAAAATATTCAGAATACTCCTTTTATGTATCTGATCATATTTTTATGAAAAATGCAAACCTTCTAATATCAATATGCCAAAATTTTAGATTCTCCTATTTAGTAGACCAAGTTGTTGTTGTTATTTGGTTTTTAGGAGCATTAGCAACTAAGGCCATATTGCTCCGGGATATGCGGTGGTCATTCCCTGAATGACCTTTCCGCATCCTCCGTATTTGGTGGTGACGGGCTCGAACCCCGGTCTAATCAAGAAGCGTGTGCTACGCACTGCTGCTCCTTCCCACCTGGCTACGGAGGCACCTAGTAGACCAAGTACTGCTGAGTAACTTCCCCTTTAAGAGATAATGTCACTGAGATAACTGTTCATTGGTAAAGAAATTATTATTTAGTTAGGTTACGCCATAATGAATAATTCCAATTTTGTGATGTGTGTGTGTGTGTTCTAAAACTGTTTTATTCACCCAGATGACACCCACAGTAGCTTTCAAGGAAAGTTCCCCTCCATGATATCTCTATTAAATTCTTGAAAATCTCTAAAGGGCTGGGTAAAAAATAACTACATATGCCCCTGGGCTTTTTTAAAGCTATTTTAACCCCCTGGGTTAAAACACATTCTCCTTTTCATCACTGCATAGTCTATACAAAAAAAAAACTCCTGTTTGAGATCTCATGCTTTGTAAATAACACAGAAGTGAAATAACTAATTTTATATCAATTTCACTTTTAAAGAAATGGGGGGGAGTGCAAACAGACAAAAAAAAATGGCTGCATTTTATTTTTCAGTGTTCTCCACAGGGCTAGAGCATCCCTTTGTACTGGTAACTTGTACAGTCTTCTGAAAAACTATTTTAATTGAAGACAGGTTACCATTAAAACATCTTATATAGACCACACTAGGTCTATGGAAAGAGGCTGTCCACAGAGTTGTCCTGGGGCTCACACTGTGGAACTGGGTGCTTGATGAGTACCTGGTGGCACACTATGTTGAAGGCACTCAAATCGTGGTTTATGCAGATCTCTTTTTTTCTTTTTCTTTTTTGTGGATTAACTCCAAACTCTAAGAGCAGGTGACTGCCTGCTTGGCCAGTTTGTTATCCTGGACAGCTCTGCATAAACTGCACATTTCCATGCACAGCAAATTAAAGCGGCTCCTATGTATCTGTCAATAACTATACAGGGTGTTTCAAAAGTGATGGTCAATAATTTAAAGGTGAACTGTACAGACTACAATATGCAAAAAAAGGGCAGTAAATATGGGTCCTTAAGTGAATAATTTTCGAGATATTGCACATTTCTAGTTGGGATCCACTACTGACAAGGTGAACTGTACAGAGTTGAAATCCACCGACTTGTTTTTTTAGGTTATGTTATGCTCATTCTCTCCATTTCCCCCCTCTCGATGCTCTGAGATGTAGCAAGCATACTACTACTCGTCAAAGGATAGTCAACATGGAAAGAAGTTACAGCAACAGAGTATGCGGACATGCACTTCATGTATGGTAAAGCCAACAGCAGTGCACTAAAGGCTGCACATTTGTACCAAGAAGCATTTCCCTGCCAAAGGCAGCCCAGAAGGTGCACATTCATCAGGGTACATCAACACCTTAGAGAATATGGGCGCTTCACACATGGAGTACGAGCAGGTAGGCCCAGAAGCATAGCACCTGATGTTGAGGAAAGGGTGTAACATCCTGTAACATCCTGTGATGTTGAAACCAAAAATTAAAAATGTATTATCTTATGTTTAATAAAACCACCCTTAGCAAAGGATTCACAGCTTTTTGCTAAACTAGTGCTCCCATAGTCAGTGGCGGATCTTAACATAAAAATGTGCATTATCTTGAAAACGGTTCATTTGAGGCTCGATGTTCGCTGGGACTTTTTTGCTTATTTTAGTTTGTACTTTTCACCTTTAAATTATTGACCATCATTTTTGAAACACCCTGTATTCATAAATCACTGTTAAAATTATAGAAAGTGATGCAGATGGGAAAGACATCAATCAGATATATAAAATACTTTAAACATGTAGCAGTAATTTGTTTTTCTTTATTATATTTTAAATCCTCTTTCCCCACCCTTTGAAGAAGTGGCATTTGTCAGTTCTTCAAAATGTATAATACACTGTTTATTTCTTTTTTCTGTAACGCATTTATTCTGCATCCTCCAAAATACTGCTGTCCTTTACAGACAAAATCATAACTTCAATTATTTGTTATTACACTATTTACTATGCTTTCTCTTTGAGTGTGTGTTTACATATGTTGAATAGAATAACAAGAAAGTGAAAATAAAAAGGTAGAAAAATGGGGGAATAGTCTAGTGAGGTCTATTTTGCTTTCAATCCTGGCCGTTGGCAACAGATGAGAGGCCAGTTTTGTAAGTTGTGTGACAACATCCTTATTTTATCAATTTTGTAATTATATATTTCTTATTATGCATATTCTACAAAGGGTACTAGGAAAGTTTTGCAATATGATGCAACAATGAATCACAGGAAGCTGCTTGTTGCTGCATGTTGAGACATGTTCATACGTGCATAGTAGCCGCCGTGCCAAGTCGATGGGCTGTTATTCATTAGTAGTGAGAGTGTAAAGTGCTTGCGATGGCATCGTGGTCACGAAATGAGATAAGGACAGTTTTGCGGTGTAATTTCGTGCGTGGTTTAACCATAGACCAGTGCTTAGAAGAAATGACTCTTGCACTAGATGATGATTGTCCACATCGTACAACGATATTCAGGTGGTATAGAGAATTCCAAAGGGGAAATTTCACTCTGGAGGATTCTGAGAGGCTGGGAAGGCCACGAACGTCAGTTACGGAGGAAAACGTTACTGCTGTGAGGAAAATGCTTGACGAAAACAGGCGAGTGACCTACCAACAGATAGAGGATACTTTGGGCCTAAATGCACCAGCAATTCGTTCGATTCTGCAAGATCATTTGCACGTGAAGAAACTTTGTTCTCTCTGGGTGCCGCATCAACTGACTAAAGAACAACATCGTGACAGGTGACGAGACTTGGCTGTACTATTACGATCTGCCGACCAAGGCTCAAAACAAAGTTTGGGTCTTTGATGATGACGACACACCCGTAATTGTCAGAAAATCCCGATCTGTAAAGAAGAAAATGATAGCTGTATTTTTCAAATCGAGTGGAATTGTGGAACGTGTCGTTTTGGACACGCAGAAGACAGTCACAGCTAAGTGGTATACTGAACAATGCCTGCCTAAAGTCATTGGATCTATGAAGAACCTGCGGCCAAAGTCAAGAATGGACACCTGGTACCTCCATCGCGATAATGCTCTAGCTCACCGCGCCAAAGCCTGCACCGAATATTTGACCACGACAGGACTGAAACTTCTCGAGCACCCTCCCTACAGTCCAGACCTTGCTCCCTGCGACTTTGCACTGTTCCCGCATGTGAAAATGAAGCTAAAAGGGAGGCGGTTTCCCAGTGATGAGGACCTTCTACGGGCTTGGGACAACGAGTGTGCTTTACTCCCTAGTGAAACTTGGCAGAACTGGTTTAAAGATTGGTTTCTGAGGATGGAGAGGTGTATTGAATGTAGAGGAAATTACTTTGAAAAAATTAAATAAACAAAGCTGTATTGCAAAACTTTCCTAGTACCCTTTGTATTAGTTATCTTCTCTCTCTCTCTTTACCTCACTTTCTTTCTTTAACTTAATATTTATTTTGTTATCACCTTATATATATAAAAGCAATATGCAAAAAAAAGCAGGAAATGAGGAAAAAAAACAAATAAAGACAGAAGTAAAAATGGAAGGAATATTATCTAAAAATTTTGGAAAATATTAAGCATTAAGTAAGTCATCGCTTTCTTTATTTATTTTTACTATTAAATATATTATTTTTGCATTTTATATATATACACACACACACACACACAGGGTATTTCTAAGTTACACCAACAGAATTACATATATACCAAAATAAATTTTAAAAAATTCTTATAAATATGTGTGATTCGGAACGGTTAAAATTAAATTGAAGTTTAAAACTGGCTATGAAGTTTTGAATGGCAAAAATAATAATAAAAAAAAATATATATAAATATGCAGACATACCTGATATGTATTAGACATTTTAGGTATCTGCCTTTTATTTTATTTTCACCATACAAAACTACACCACCATTTTTTTTAAATTCAAAACAGTCACATCTGTATTATCATTCAGAAACCGACATATATTTATGTTTTCGTATTTATATGTTTTATATTACATTAATGTAAGCAATAATGGTAATTTAGTATGTAGACTGATACACGTGTGTGTGTGTGTGTGTATTTTTTTTTTTTTTTTTTTGAGGAAGTTAAGCGCAAAGGCTGAGCAAGGGAGGTACAGGGGAATGATCGCCATCTCACTGCATTCTACAATTTTAGGTATGACACAAATTAAAAAATAAGAATTTGTGCAATAACTGCATAAAAAAAAAATTATAATCAGTAGGATCCCACAATTGTTTCCATTAGGAAATATCCTGAACCTGCCTTTGTAGTTCAGGATATTTGATTATGAACGCGCAGAATACTTATAGTATGTAACAATAAAAAGATGACCTCGTGTGTAACTGCATAGTGGAATTCCATATCGTTAATGCATTATACAAATTTATGATGATGTCACAGCAGTTTTGTGGCCTCACAGATGAGGCCACAAAACTGCTTTGACATCATCATAAATATGTCACAGCAGTATTTTCCAATCAATACCAAGTTTTCAACTGCAGTAATGAGGTTTTTCTCAAGAATATTTGCTTTTACCGCTCAAATGTATAAAACCAAACTTTAAAAAATGAAATCCAAAATACAAATTAGCATTAAGGATATTTCTTACTTATCTAGAGAAATCTTATGCTGAACACCAGAATTCCAATTGGTATTAATAAACTCTCTGATATTCAGAAATAAATTGTGCAAAACTTGAACTACAGATGGTTGTTTTGGAAATTTTTGGCAAAATGACTGCTTGGTCATAGAATACCAATTCATATGATATGCTAACGATATAAAGATTGTATGGTCTTTTATTTAGCTGTACAAATGCATATTTATAAGCCAACTTGCAAGTTGTAAAGGCTGAAAAACATGAAATAACTTACAGAGAATCATGACCCTCTGTTAAAATATTAACAAATAAAGTTCAATTTGAGATTATTAAAAAAATATTCTTCATGGAAATAAAAACCAAAAGAATAAGCAATTAGTTAAGCACCATTATTTATAATTTTATTTAAAAATTAATAGTTATCTGGTGGGCTTTATATTGACAATAATGGAACTGGAGAAGCTTGGAGCTAAATCTTTTTTTTCTCTTGATCCTCCTTGTCAGATTTTTTGAATTCAGACAATGATCATGGCATATAAATAAATGCATAAGTGGGTTTAAGGAAAAAATATTATTTTATCATAAGGCACAAGTAGCACTGTTATTTAAAATAGTTAAATACATTTAACAATTTAACCTGTGTAATATAACTTGCATGTTTAGGTCGTTACAGTATTTAATTCAACAAACCTGCACTTTTAATTTTTTTTTTTTTTTTTCATCTTACAATAAATTTCTGTTATTTTCTTTTGATGCCTTGGATTGAAATATTCATAACTATCAAAAATGGGAATAAACAGAACTGAGAAATCATCAGTTAACATTTTTTTTCAACAGGTGAACTTTTTCTTTTTAGTTTTCTTTGGAAAATTGAATGCTGCATATCGTTATCACAAAAAAATAAAGTAACTGTTTTTAATCTGTACACTATAGAAGAACAATTATAGCTGTGAAATAATATGGCTGTGAAACAGCCATAAATATTTCTAACAATGTAGTTCACTTATTTCCAAACTAACGTGTTAGCATGTCTGAACATTTAGTCTGCATATACGTGCAGAGAGAGAAATATAACAAACAAAAGATAGTTCGCTGCAATGTTCAATTATTTATTTCTCACGAGTATACTTTAAATCTTTCGGACAAAATTCATGATTATTTAACTTGAATTTGTGAAAAAAGAGAACTCTCCTCTTCCTCTCCGTTACGATAAAGAAATACGAAACCATGCGTATAGCAATTTGACTCATTCTATGATGTCTAGTTTTTTTTTTTGCTGCTATTTTTTTTTTTTTTTTAACTGAAGGCAAATTATATTTTGAAAACTTCTTTTTGATAAATATCCAACCACATGAACAAAATACTATTAAAAACTGTTCTTATAATTTCTTTTTATTCAGTATATATTTTGAAATCAATCGCGTGAAGTGTAATTAAATAAATAACTTCAACAATTTTTTGTAGAAATTAACATAAGAATTTTACGCTTGCCCTGTAAAAATAATAATGGCTTTTATTTAATACATTTCTCCGAAATATATACTTCTCCTTTCTGGTAGAAATTCAAGCACTGGTATAATGCAGTGCCTCGTTAAATATAAATAACTTTTCCCTACAAACAAATATAATAACAGAAATATATTCCCTTTCATTTAATTGTTGGAATAACTAATCATGGAGACACATTTCACAAAAAACATTGGAACTTCAGTTTGTCAACAAAGAAGCAATATCCTGTAATTAAATATTTAACTATTATATAGACAATATATATAGTAAAATGTAAGAAAGAAAGAAAAAAACATCTGCAGAGTTAATTATAAACGAAATCATCTTGTGGGGTAATTAACATCTAGACACAGTGCCAAAACAAAGTACACATTAAGTAACAAAGTCCGTAAGGGTCCAAGTCTAGAGAAAGCGCTTAACGGAATGGGGTTTCCTACAAAATCCAAGAGCCTATTGTATTCACCCTAAGGCGACTTGGACAAATATTCAATCAATGTTACTGCAAACTCAAAAATTAGAATAAGCTAAGTAAATGTATGAAACTAACTAAGAGCATGCATGTGGAAAGGAAACAAGATTGTCAGTGTGCCAATAGATTTGGGCAGTTGACTGGCAGCTTACCTATGTGTCAGTCTTCGTCAAAAATGGCGGCGTCAATTATCGCTGACTATGGCCCACCCCAGAATTGACGCGAGTGACGTCAGAGGAGAAACCGAAGGGATGTAAGTAATCGTAAGTAACACTTTTCATTCAAGAAATAATCAAGGAAATCGCTTATATTTCGTTGAAATTATTACACAAAGTGAAATTTCATCTTAGTTAGTACATACTCATGCATTTATATCATTTTCTGTATTACAAAAGACGTAATTACCTGTTGAAGTTTGGATTCTCCTTTATCCCTGACAGCGCCCATCAACATCCTTGGGTCGTCCTACGGAACCCGTGCGCGATACTGACACGCGACAGCGGATATCGAGTGGTGGCTCAGCCGCGACAGATGCTCCTCCCAGTAACACACTTCACTAATTGCGTGGGAAAGAAATGCGTATCGATGAGATCAAAGTGTTAATGTTGAACAAAGGTTCCTGAAATTTCTATTGAACTCATGCAAAATCAGTGGGCGTCTCTGATTTTCATTCAGTGCCAAGAGTGGGATGGGATAAAAAGCCATGTTTGACAAGAATAAATCTACTGCCATATCCAACGGCTGCACAAAGGGAGGGAACAGAAGACGAGGCTTTCACGATCCGGTTCCTCTCCATGCACTACAGTTTATTCCAGCGAAGAAGCAACACGGATTTGTAACGTTGATGTTAGCGCACTTAGTCAAGCTCATCTCTTATCTTCGATCTCGCTCTTAGGCTTTTCCGGTCATTCTCTCTTTCCAGATTCACTGTTTAAAATTCACCGAAGCTGTTTAGCCCGGAGCTTAGAGCTAATTTTAGGAGTTAACAGAGTATAAGCTGGAGTATAATGGAATATAAGACAACAGAAAGAAAAATTAAAAAAAAAAAAAAAAAAGGATAAAAAATTTACTTCTACCCAAATAATAAAATAACGAAAACACGTTATTTACTTTATGAATCAAATGCTTGTGCCCATTATCGCTATTGTAATTTTTTGAGCTATTTCCTTTGGTTTTTATAACTTACAGAATCACTTTTATAGCCTTCTGGTTCGCTCAGTTTTAATAACTAAATTTTTGTATACTGTTTGACCCTTTCTCAGTTATTCCAATCCAAAATAATCTAGTCTTGGGGCAACACATTAGCATTATTACATAAAACGTAATGTTAACTGCAGATCACAATATGATCTATAAAACAATATTCCCTTGCCAGTAGGTGAATGTACCGTATAAGAGTAAATTATAATCGTCAATGTCCGGATGTTTTATTTTTGGACAAAAAGTTTAAAAAAGATTTGCTGACAGTACCAATTGGAAACATTGTTTAACACTTCCCTCCCTCTCTTATCCTCCTAATGATTCGAAAAAAACGTTGCTTTTTTTTATTGGATATCAAGAAAGGGAACAAAGTTGTTATCCTCTGTAGGAGGGTGGTCAGATGATGTGGGAAAATTTTTGGGGGGGAGGGTGATGCTGTATAAAAAGCTTGTTTTCTTGCATCATTTTACCACCACTTGACACTACTCATACTAACGTTAATAGTAATTACGTAATGCGATTTTGACTTATCCTCCCACATCTTTCTGGTAACACCGCCTAGCAACAGCTTTGGCTCTCCCGCTGCCCATTATTACATAGACATAGTTTTTGTTTTTTTATAAATAATATTTACAGGTTACGAAAAATAAATAATTAAATGAAAGGAGTCCTCAGACTACTAAAGTTTAAGACCCGCTGTTCTAGTGACTACCGTATTCCCCACCCATCTGCAGTATGTCTTAACTTAACAGACCACCTTCACCCTCCTCTTCCTCCTCCTTTACGTTAATTTGTGAGAGAATAAACAAAAATAAAGATTTATTTTATTTAGCATTTACACTAATGGTAGTAGTAATAAAATAACTGTATTTTATTATAACTGTATATCGAAGAAAATTTTTTCCTTATCATTTCAAAAAAGGCAGTTTTCTTACATGAAAGGCTACATGCCTTACACGCCTAGCAACAATTTTCTTACATGCAAATATTATTAAACATGATTTTTCATTCAAAAAATAAATTTTAAAAGTTACAGTTTTTTTATCTTAGCTTTTTGCTGTTGTTACTTACGGTTGTTTTACGTATTTAAAATAAGAAGTCTTAGAAGTAAATGCTTAATTTTTACGATAGATATTAGAGCTTTTTTTTTTAACTCTAATATCTATTTTAGATATTATAATATCTATTAGAGCTAAAATAGATATTCTAATATCTATTTTAAAGTCAGCATCACTTTATATATAATAATAATAAATTTATTACTATTATACATTATAAAGATCGTTCTTAATTATATGTTTGTTCACAATGTTGGCCACGAATTTTTCATCTATAAATGCATGGGTGACGACAGATAACGGGGGTCCCTATAAAAAATACGAGCAGCCCCTCTTGTGTTTGCATGCGTAACGCGGGCCCCGTTGCAAAGTGGGCGTGCGTCCACTCAGATGTGAGAGTTAAAAAGTAACAAGTCAATTCTAATATGTAATAAATCAATAAGGTAAAAAATTAATAAAATAAAAACATTTTTATTATTTTAAGTTTATATCGATTATCGATTATTAAAAATGAATTTGATTACTTAAGCGTAATATTGAAAATTCGGCCGGTTCCCCCTTGAAAAATTGAGGACCCGGGCACTGTAGCCCGCGTCAGCCTAGATAACCATGTATCATGAGAAGAAGTCCCAATCAGGAATCGAGTTTATGATACTAATGAGTTCATTTTTAAATTAGAAAAATTATTTCAATTAAATAATTGATGCATTCAAACGCATCAATTATTTAATTGATATAAATTAATCGATATCGTAAATCAGCATATTACAAACACAATAATAACGGCCAGTAGCGTAAAAGATAAAAGAGGTTCATATATATTTTTTATTAATCAAATATGTGATCAAATTCAGACGTGGTCTCTCTCTCTCTCTCTCTCTCTCTCTCTCTCTCTCTCTCTCTCTCTCTCTCTCTCTGTGGCTATCCTTTGATTCTTTTGACAGAAAAATGGAACGAAGCGATCTAAATGAGAAAACAATAAAAAAAAAAATCATGTCGCCGAGAAGAGAATTTGCAGATTAAATAAACCAATCACGAACGTTAAACTGGACCCTTATTTTTGTGTCTTTTTAATCGTCGTCCATGGCATTCTGCGATCCACTTGGATCACAAATGTCGCAGACAAATCGATTACCGAATCCAGCATAAATTCGGATAAACTAAAATGTCCACTTTGCATAGTATTATAGAAGTTGTGGTCCTCTGTGACAGTATGTGGTTTCGTCACTTCCCGTTTGAAGAGGTCTACATTCGATTCCGTGTGCGACTAGAGGAATTTCTGAAGTCCTCTTCAATCGAAATTGTAGTTAGCCAATATCAGGCGGAGGGTAGTAGTAGTATTGTTTCACGAGCATCAGAGACTAAGGCCATATTGCTCTGTACATTCTGTCAGTAAATTGGGTGTGTTCTGTGGTCGATTTTCTGTTTTGCTGGACGAGTTTCCAGGAGAAAAAAAACCATGCTGCCCACGCCTGAGATCAACCAACTCGGCCACGTTGTGAAAAAGGCCCATAAAAATTCCTCACGTTCATCGACGGGACTCGAACTGAGGTCTTTTCCACCACGTGCAATCACCACATTATCTGATGCCACAGAGACCATAACAAAACAAATTCCAAAAAATGCTGTTAAAGGAAGGCCTGCAACTAGATGGAAGGATGGGATCAATGAACTTTTGGGTGTGACACTTTGCGAGACCGCTCGTATAGCACATGATCGATGCAGTTGGAGGAATTTGTTGGTGGCCACAACACCTCATCAGGGAACTATGTGACTGGAAGAAGAAGAAGTGTGGAGGGGGACGGCGATTCTACCAATTGTGCTACCCACGAAGGCCAGGCTGTGGGAATGAGGCTTTTGCCCTGTAAGTTATTCTATGTTTTTCAGGCAACACAATATGCAAATTGGTCCGTGAACACACACTTCTACAAACATAATATACTTATGTTTGTAGAAATAAGTTACACTTAAGAGCCGATAGCATAATAATTATAGTTGTTGTTGATAATATAGGGTTTTAGGTGTATCAGCAACTAAAGTCCATATTGCGCCGTAGAGAATATGTCTGTAAATTGCTTGTGTTTTCTGTGGTCGGTTTGCTGGTCGAGAAATGTGACTTTACCTCGTCTGAGACTGACTAACTCTGCCACGTTGTAAAAAAGATCCATAAAAATTCCTTGCGTTATTGAAGGGATTCGAACTGAGGTCTTTTCTACCCAATAATTATAATACTAAATGTATAACCATACTAACCCTTACTGTTATATATGTTAAGAGTATTAACTTTTAACATTTATAACACGTATTCTGAAATATCTTTGAGAATGCGTGTTATTTCAAAAATCTCGACTTTTCAAAAACATTTATATCATTGCTAGGCGGACTCAGACCTCCATCAGGAAAAGTTTCCACCGAAGATGCTGCCCATCAAGAGGTTTTATAAAGTAATGCAATTTAATGAAAGACGTTAGTAATAACTAAAAATTCAAGTATTATACGTAAAGGTATTACTAATTCTATTTTTATTTTAATTGCAGTTAATAATTATAAGTTTAGTATTCTTCAAAAAAAACCCAATGTACAAGGAAGTATTTTAAAATTTGCCTGGCACTACGCTGGGTTAAGTCAGTTTGTAATAATACAAGGCAATTTATTAAATACCGATTCAGAAATTTCCAAAGTAACTGGAACAAAGGAATTGCAGTTTCCTGCCAACAAGTTTAAAAGGCCTCCGTAGCCATTTGACAAACATGAGATTACAGTAGTTTACGTATTTGCATTTGACTGCGGTTAAAGCAGCGTAACTGATAAATACGATGCTGTTCTTGTATTTTGTGATAAATTTAAAAAAATAAATTTTCAGTTTATGCTTCGAGATGGCCATACTTGGCAATAAACGTGGTTGTAAACTTTCCGGGACCTATGTGGCCTTCCGGAATACAAACATAAAATTTATTTATTTTAAAAGTTAAATAATTTAATATACATTAGATTAATTAATAAATTCAGTCCCTCTCCCCAAAAAAGGAAAGGACTAATAATAATAACAATTACATACAATACTTATTGATATTACTTACAATGCTTCAATACTTATTGATAAAGAAACCACTAGGTGGCAGTGATCACAGTGTACTGATGTGATTAAAGATATAATTAGCATCAGGGTTAAAGGAAAGGGTTTTTGCTTCCGTAAAGGTGAGTACAATGGTCTGAGACAGTTTTTAAATTCTGTACAGTGGGATCAACTGACAATGTTACCAACAATAAATTCTAAGTGGAAAGCATTCAAGGAATTAATCGTGGATGCTACTAAAAGTTTCATACCTATTAAGAAATATTGTTGAAGGTTTAGGCCTAAATGGTTATCAAATGAACTAATGAGACTCGTGACAGAGAAGAAAAATGCATGGGATGCATATAAATTATCACGCGACTCAGAGGCCTATGGCAGATATAAGCTAGTCTGTAATCAATTCACAAAGGAGGTTAGGCAGGTGAAGGCAGATTATGAGAAATCTTTGGCAAAAGATGCTAAGAAAAACTCCAAAAGGAAGGGGATGAATCTGATTGGTCCACTTGATATCGATGGTTCGATTGTTGATGATCCTGCTCAGATAGTAAACAAACTGAATGAGTATTTTGCATCTACATTCACACATGAGGAGTTAATGTTTGAAAATGGCAGAAGGTTATCAAATTGTAGCAGGGTGCTTAATGATTTTGTAATAACTGAGAACAAAGTGGAGGAGAAATTGTTGAAGTTAAACATAAGAAAGGCACCTGGGGTGGATGGGATCTATCCAGTTATATTAAAGGAGGCGGCAAAGCAACTAAGGAAACCCTTAGTCATAATTATGAGAGCATCCTTGGACTCAGGGGAGGTCCCCATTGACTGGAGATGTGCAAATGTGTCCAATTCACAAAGGTGGATCGAAGGGTGACACGAGTAATTACAGACCAGTTAGTTTAACTTCTGTTCCGGGTAAAATAATGGAGTCACTGGTTAAAGATGCATTGCAGGATCATCTAGACAAAACTGCAGCAATAATTCAGACACAGCATGGGTTTGTTAAGGGAAAGTCTTGTCTGACAAATTTGATAGGATATTATGATGTGGTTACAAAGGAACTGAATGTAAAAAATAATTTTAATATCAAATACTTGGATTTCAAGAAAGTTGTTGACACTTGCGCATGGAAGACTACTGTACAAATTGGAGCAGAATGGTATTAAGGGTAAGTTGCTACAATGGAATAAAAGGATGGTTGAGTGGGAGAAGACAGAGGATAGTAATTAATGTGTGCTGCTCTTTGTGGATTAATGTTATTAGTGGAGTCCCACAGGGTTCGGTGTTGGGTCCTCTGTGGTTTTGTATATGTATCAATGATATTGATGAAGGTATATCAGGCTTAGTGTCGAAGTTTGCAGATGATACAAAAGTTGGCAGGGTTGTTAATGGCAGTAATGGCAGTGTGCTACTGCAACGGGATCTAGATAATTTGGGCAGATGGGCTAAGAAGTGGCAACTGAAGTTTAACCTTGACAAATGCAAAGTACTGCATATGAGTAGAAGTAACCCCAGAGAAACGTACCAACTGTGTGGTACTACACTTAAGGTGGTAGAAAATGAAAAAGACCTGGGAGTAATTGTGCAAGCAGATATGAAGTTTTCTGAGCAATGCAGACAGGCTGCCAGGGCAGGTCATGGGGTTTTGTCAATGATATATAGGAATTTTGCCAGCAGGGAGAAGCAGGTGATTGTCCCTCTGTATAAGGCAATGGTCAGGCCACGCCTTGAGTACTGCGTACAGGTCTGGAGGCCTCATTTTAGGAAGGATGTAGATTTGCTTGAGTGTGTACAGAGAAGGGCAACAAGATTGGTGAGGGGAATGAAAGGATCCTCTTACCAAGAGAGGCTCAAGTTCTGCAAATTGCAGTGGCTGGAGACTAGGCACCTGCGCGGTGATCTGATTGAGGTGTATAAGGCCTTGAATGGGTTGAGCACGCTAAATTCTGATGGGATTCTTCCACTTGTCCAGATTACGAACCTAAGGGGGCATAAATTCAAATTAAGAAAAGACAGATGTAGAATAGATGTGCAGGAATTTGCGTTTAGCCAGCAGGTGGTTAATTGCTGGAACAAACTTCCATCTGTCGCTGTGGAAGTTGATAGGTTAAATAAATTTAAGGAGGAACTGGACAGGCATTTGGAGGGAATAATGTGATTTTTTGATTTTTTTTTTTTTTTTTTTTTTTGGCTGATGCTGCATAAGCTCATACACTTGCTTTCTTGCATCACATGCCACTACTAGTACTACTACTATTACACAATAATTTGTGTAGTGAAAACTATATTTTATTTTTTTATGAAAAAATTCCAAACACGAAAGGTATTAGAACCATAGTACTTAGTACTGTACCTTGGTTGAAGGTAGAGAATGAAGATATTTCTTGACATCAAACTTGAATTTCTGTAAATCGTAATTCTCAGGAAATACATACGAATGGAGGTTGCTGCAAAACAAGAAAGTTGAAGGAAAAAGTGAGAAAGAAGAAGAAAAATTGGTTCTGTGCCTATGAAGGCAGACAGTAAACGGATGCTGCTGTTTACGGCACGTGTTCGGATTGGTTTGGAAGAGAGTAGGGGTGGAATTAATAGATGCTAATTCAGAAGAACAGTGCTCATGGAAGTATATATAGAAAAGACATGCAACAGAAATAAAACGTATATGAGAGAATGGAGAAACTTTGCAAGAGACGGGTCATTAATTAAGCGAACTGCCCTCTGTTGAATGAAATCAGAAGCTTGAGAGAGTTTGTGGGGGCACTACCCCATATGTGGGAACAATATTCCATGGTAAGGCGGATTTGAAATTTGTAAGTAGTTGTTTAGTAGAAAAGTAACACGGAGAACGAAAGAGAAATCCCAGTTTTTTAGATGCAGAAGAGGCAGTATTCGAGAGGTGCTTAAGTCAAAAGAGAGATTTTAAATCAGGGACAGGAAATCTAATCTCTAATAGAGATATGTGACCTTGTCTAAAAATCTGAGTGTCATTGAAGATAAACACAGGAGTACTAGATTCTTTTATGTAAGAACAGAACTGGGTTTCAGAAGGATTAAAAATAAGTTACTTTTGTTCCATTTTTGTAATGGAACAAAAGTAACAAAAGTCCTGAAGTAATACAAATGTATAATGATATACTAGTAGAAAGGGATGTTAAATTTCAAAATGATATAATTTAGCCACAATGCACCAAGCAGTCTTTCTTTCAATTGTGTACCAACTTTAGAACATAGCATGGCGAATTTATTCAGTTATTGCTGTTTTTAGGTACTCTACAGTAAGATGTTTTCTGAAATAGACATAGCCCTTAGAAGAAAAAGAAATCTTTTGAGGGAGTTAAATCTGATGACATGGGCGGTTTCTTGATAGGGCCACTTCGACGATTCACTTGCTTGCCAACTTTTCACGTAAGAATTTCCTAACTTCGGATGGAATAATGTGTCACAGCGACATCCTACATGAAAACTATTTATTAGGGTCACCCGGAAAGTAATTTAATCTACCCATGTGTATTATCTGTAAATTGCGAGTGTTTCCGGTCGATTTGCCTGCTTTTCTGGACGAAAAACCCCTGATTCCGGGAATAAACCTCGCTATCTACGTCTGAGACCGACTAACTCAGCACGGAGTAAAAAAAAAGCCCATAAAAGTTCTTCGTCATCGACGGGATTCGAACCGGGGCCTTTTCCACTCGACGTGAGGAGGACGGTGACGATACCACGGTATTACACGCACAGACTATTCCTACATTGGGGGGGGGGGGTTCTTTACCTTAAATTTAAATAGAATATTCTAATGTTGATAAATAGCTGTGTCTGACTAACATTTCCGCTGAAAATGTTAGTTCATATAGCTGTTTAACAATTAGCAATATAATAATACTAATTCTTTCCAATATTAGAGTCAATGTCCTAATCAACACAATTTTTTTTTTAACATAACATGCCAAGTGATCTTGAACATTGTCTCATCACAGAACAAAATTAGGTAAATTTACCTTGTTTTCTGTTATCTGGAGAAACGTTATTGTAAATTTGACTTGCCTATTTAAATCACCCTCATTAAGTGCTTGACGTAGTTTTGAAATGAATATCCTGAACGTTTTTTAAAATTTTTTCTTACTGAAATAAAAAAAGAGATCTTGTGGATTTTCTTTTTCTTTTTTTTTTTTTTTGGAAGGTTAGATCCAGAGATGCTTAAAGTATATCCATAATTGTATTTAAGTAGTTTGGAGCGCTGGCATTCAAATATTAATTATTTGATAAATAACACCTTTTGAAGAAAATGGAAAGTCAGAATAGTTAGGGCAGTGGTACTCTCTGGTAGTTCGCATACCGCTGAGTACTCTCGAATTAGTCTTAGGGGATAGGATCGCATGCGAAATCTGCTTTATTAAAAATTATTTATAAAATTTAATATCTATATGGTATTTTTATTGCGGTTAGTCATGTGTTTCTTAATTCTTCAGCTGTCATCTTAATCCTTAGTTGGGGGCCAGCGCATGCAACTCACCGACTTCCGATTGAATCAGTGCCAATCCAAATAAAAGGCAATCTCCCCGGGCTCCCAATCCCTGCAGAGAGAACCGAGCATTCCAAAACATTAACCGTTGTGGGTAACACGGTTGGTAGAATCGCAGTCCTCGCCACACCTCAAAAGAAGCCAGGTCCCGTTGATGACGTGAAGAATTTTTATGGACCTCTTTCACAGCGTGGCTGAGTTAGTCGATCTCAAGCGAGAGTAGCATGGTTTTTTCTCCCAGAAACTCGGGGTACAGCAAACAGAAAATCGACCTCAGAACGCATTTACAGACAATATACACAGAACAGTATGGCCTTAGTCGCCGATGCTCCTAAAATCCTACCACAACAACAACCCAACATTAAAGCTTCCAAACTGAGTTCCTTGAACTTTGATTTACGGGACATAAATTTTGTAGAAAAAATATAACAGGTATAATATTCTTCGAGAAAATGGTAAGTGGAGAGGGTGCGTCAACAAAAAAGTTGGATACCAATTTTTGGTTTTCTGGTTTAAATCTTTCTCTTGGGATAATTCCCCGTTCATTATGTTTTTTTTTTTCTTTTTTCATTTATTCAGTAAAGCAGCCCCTAGCCAAAAAAATCCGGTAGGGATCCCAGAGTTGAATTTTGAAATAAAATTTTACTATTTTATTTTATGATCAGAACAATCATTTGAAGGGGCATAAATTCCAATTGAGAAAAGACAGATGCAGGATAGATGTGCCTTTATCCAGCGGGTGGTTGGTTGGTTGGTGGAACAGATTTCCATCCTTTGTTGTGGAAGTTGATAGCCTAAATAAATTTAAGGCTGAACTGAGCTGAGTAGGTGTTCGTGACTCTATTGTCAGGGAAACGGGAAACATGCTTTCTAAAAAGGATAGGGGGAATAGGACCAGGGTATGTCTGCCAGGGGCAAAGGTTGATGACGTTGTAGAGTGGATATCATCTTTTAAGAGCACAAAACGTGATATAGTTGTACACGTTGGCACTAATGATATTAAGAGTAGGAGACCGGGGGAACTACTTAACAAGTACAGGTCACTGTTGAAAAAAAGCCGTGAATTAGGGTTGAATTTGAAAGTGTCTGCAATTCTGCCCAGACACGATAGGAGGGAGTATATGATGAGAGCCTTGTCGATCAATTCGGCCCTGGAAGGATTGTGCAAAGCTCAAGGGGTAGAATTTTTTTCAGCCTGGTCTGTACTTGTTAACAGGAGAGACTGTTTCTACAGGGATGAGATACACTTAAATAGAAAGGGTGCAAGAATGTTTGCTGATGCTATCGAGGCAGTGTTAGGTGGGTCGGAAAACTGCTAGATTGGGGGATACAAGGACTAATAGATTAACAGTAGCCACTGGCAAAGGTGAAAGTGATTGTTGCACTGCTTCTATTGGAATGAGCCGCAGCCTGGAAAACAAGATGCAGGGTATATTTCAGAGACTGCTGGGAGTCATTAAGGTACAAGTAAACACATGGGTTATGTTAGGGTAGCGAAGAATAGGAACAGGTGCATGTATACTTGCGTATACACCAATGCTAGGAGTTTAGTAAATAAATTTGATGAATTTGAGGTATTGCTCACAACATCAAAGGCAGATATTGTGGGGATTTCAGAGACGTGATGTCACACAGATATAAGGAATGCAGAACTGGAATTTGGGGAGTACAATGTCTACAGAAAGGATAGACAGGATAGCAAGGGAGGAGGGGTTATGCTATTAGTTAAGAAATACATAAAATCCAAGGAAGTGAAGCCAGTCGACATTGCTGGACAGTGCAGTGTCGAGACAGTTTGGTGTGAAATAAGCACTGGGAGATCAAAATTGAGAGTAGGAGTGTACTATAGGCCTAATGACTCTGATGAGTATAATAAGAAACTGTACGGGGAAATAGAGTGGGACAGTAAATCAGAGAGTCTTATAATGGGGGATTTTAATTTCCCAGATATTGACTGGAATGTGGGGGCTGGTCACTCACACACTAGCAAGGCTTTTGTGGATTTATTGGATGATTGTTTTCTACACCAGCATGTTCGGGAGGTAACTAGAGGGAGTAATACTCTTGATCTGATTATCAGTAGTGATTCTTCATGTATTAAGAATCTGCAGATAAATGAACCACTAGGTGGCAGTGATCACAGTGTGCTGAAGTGGGATTTACTCAAAGAGGTAACTACCATTAGGGGTAAAGGCAAGGGTTATTGCTTTCGTAAAGGCGACTACGATGGACTGAGACAGTATTTAAATTCTATACAGTGGGACCAACTGATGATGTTACCAACAGCAAATTCAAAATGGGAAGCATTCAAAGAACTTATCTTGGAAGCTACTAGGCTTTACATACCAACTAAGAAATATTGTTCAAGGTTTAGGCCTAAGTGGATGTCAGATGAACTAATGAGACATATGGCAGAGAAGAAAAATGCATGGGATACATACAAATTAACACGTGACACAGAAGACTATGATAGATACAAGTTGATTTGTAACCAAGTTACAAAGGAGGTTAGGCAGGCGAAGGCAGATTACGAGAAATCTTTGGCAAGGGATGCGAAGAAAAACAGCAAAGAGTTCTTTACTTATGTAAACTCTAGAAGGAAGGGGATGAATCAGATTGGTCCACTTGATATCGATGGGTCAACTGTTGATGATCCTGCTCAGGTAGCTAACAAACTGAATGAATATTTTGCATCGACATTCACACATGAGAAGTTATTCAGCGAGGGGAATGCCAGAGGTGTATTCAACTCTGGCAGTAAGATAGAGAATCATGTAATAACTGAGAGTAAAGTGGAGGAGAAATTGTTGAAGATAAACACAAGAAAGGCACCTGGGTTGGATGGGATCTATCCAGTTATATTAAAGGAGGCAGCAAAGGAAGTAAGCAAACCCTTAGCCATAATTATGAGAGCTTCCATGGACTCAGGGGAAGTACCCATGGACTGGAGATGTGCAAATGTGACCCCAATTCACAAAGGAGGATCAAAGGGCGACAAGTAATTATAGACCTGTTAGTTTAACTTCTGTTCCAGGAAAATTAATGGAGGCACTGGTTAAAGAAGCACTGCAGGATCATCTAGACAAGACTTCAGTTATAGCTCAGACACAGCATGGTTTTGTTAAGGGGAAGTCTTGCCTGACCAATTTGATTGGATACTATGACAGTCACAAAAGAACTGGATGCACGAAATAACTTTGATATTATATACTTGGATCTTAGAAAGGCTTTTGATACTGTTGCACATGGAAGACTGCTGCACAAATTGGAGCAGTGTGTCATTGGAGGCAAATTGCTGCTATGGATAAAGGGGTGGTTGAGGGGGAGAAGACAGAGAGTGGTAATCAATGGACACTGCTCATCGTGGACTAATGTTATTAGTGGAGTCCCTCAGGGTTCTGTATTGGGTCCATTATTGTTTTCTGTATTTATAAATGATACTGATGATGGTATATCAAGCTTAATGTCCAAGTTTGCAGACGATACGAAGGTAGGCAGGGTTGTCAAGGACACTACTGACACTATGCTATTGCAACAGGATCTGGAAAGGTTAAGCAGATGGGTTGAGAGGTGGCAAATGAAGTTTAACATTGACAAATGTAAAGTACTACACATGGGAAACAGCAACCTCAGAGCAACGTATCAACTCTGTGGTACTACACTGACAGTGGTAGAGAATGAAAGGGACCTGGGGGTGGTTGTGCAGGCAGATATGAAGTTTTCTGAGCAGTGCAGACGGGCTGCAAGAGTAGCTCATGGTGTATTGTCGATGATATATAGGAATTTTTCTAGCAGGGATAAGGAGGTGATTATTCCCTTGTATAAGGCAATGGTCAGACCGCACCTAGAGTACTGTATACAGGTCTGGAGGCCACATTTCAAGAAGGATGTAGAGATGCTGGAACGAGTAGAGAGAAGGGCAACAAGATTAGTGAATGGAACAAAGGGGTGCTCTTACGAAGAAAGGCTTACGTTTTGCAAATTACAGTGTCTGGAGACTAGGCACCGGCGAGGTGATCTGATAGAGGTGTATAAAGCCTTGAATGGTTTGAGCATGCTCAATGCTGATGGGATTCTTTCTCTTGCTCAGAATAATCACCTGAGAGGGCATAAATTCAAATTGAGGAAAGATAGATGTAGGATAGACGTGAGAAAATTTGCCTTTAGCCAGCGTGTGGTTGGTTGCTGGAATAGACTTCCATCTCTCGTCGTGGAAGTTGATAGCCTAAATAAGTTTAAGGCTCAGCTGGACAGGTATTTTGAACGAACAGAGGGGTGAAGTGGAAGTGGTTTTTTTTTTTTTTTTTTTTTTTGGCTGAAGCTGCATAAGCTTGCTTTCTTGCATCAAATGCCTCTACTAATGCTAATGGACAAGTACTTGGAACAAACGGAGGGGTAAAATGGGAGTGTGTTTTTTTTTTTTTTTTGGCTGATGCTGCATAAGCTTGCTTTCTTGCATCATATGCCCCTACTAATGCAAATGCTAATGCTATTACTTTATCTTGGTTTGTTATATCAACCATGATGGATATGAACCTAAGTATACTTTTTCCTGTAACAAAACAAGCAAGAAACTCCCTTTATGTAAATAATATTTTTAAAGGGTTTTTTTTTTTTTTTTTATGTGTACCCTTAATTTTGACTCACATTAGTCATAATTATCATCTCATCTCAGATCACTAACTGCTAACCACCCCTTCTAAAAAATATAAAAATTGATTACACTATACGAAATAAAGAGAACAGGGTATTCCGCAAATAAAAAAAAAGATTTTAAGGTAAATAAGGTAAATACTTTACTGTAAATGAGGTAAAGACTTTAAGGTTCCTCGACCAAGAGTAACACCAGACATAACAACAATCACCCTGTGTATTTGGTAGCAATACCTGTCACTAGGTGGAACCTCTAATCAGGGAGAAATAATATAAGAGCAATGATAATAAATATAACGGATACCCACATCACTGACGAGTTCAGCACTGATACCATGATGCAATTTGGCCAAGAGAAATGGAACGAGAGGAGGAGGAAGAGCAAAAAGAAATACAACCCAGAACAGATGAAGTCATGATATCCAGAACAGAAGATGGGTGAAAGAAGGCCCTAACTGAATTCGAGGGAATGGACCCCACGAAGACCCGAGTGATGACAGAGCAGAGACCCAATAGAATTCTGTGTAGAGTTACAGACCACCTCAATCGGCAAATAATAGTGCAAAACTGGAGGAGATCCACACAGCCGTATACTGTGCTGCCATAGCAGCCCAGGAATGGAAGAGATACAAGGAACTGCCAACTATGGCGCCCACACAATTTAGAGGAATGCCGCCCATCTGTGTTACCAGACAATACTAGGTGGTAGATGACCCTCATCAACCGGTGCAATACCACCACTTTGCTTATTGGGGGCTTGAAGTGGTGAAACCCATGTTTAGTCTCCAGAGCTAAGTTCCAGTCAACCTTTCCCCATCTCTTCCATCATGTAGTATGACTGATGACTGTTGAGGTTCTGATGGACATCATGGCGAGATCCAATCTTCCTTACATTTCGAGGGTACAGTTCTAAAACGGAGTTCGCCGTCTGTCCGCTAGTTACTACACTGGACTGAACCTATTGGTAACTCTTTAGGAGGCTTCCGGATCATCTAGTGTATAATCTTGCTTCCTCTACTCTGCCAGATAGTAACTGGAGGGAGTCCGAGTAGGGTGATTGCGTGGGCATTGTCGAGGCCACGTTAAGTCAAGGATCTCAGTATATTCTTCCCATGTGTAGTATGCCTTATCCAAAAATTTAATTACTTCATACAGCATGTCCCATCCACTTTTTCTTACTATTGAATACACCATGAATTGTCAAACTAATAGAGTAAGCTTATCTGCGAAAAGATCTAAACCTCCCAAACACGTCCTAGTTCATTTCACAAATATACGTGGTCTCAATTCTAATCTCAACAATGCCTATTTCCACTTGCAGTCTACCAAACCCCATGTACTTTTTCTGACAGAATCTCAGTTATCGGTTGATTCAACTACTGCTCATCTCAGTTGCCCAAACTATTCGCTGTATGATTTCTTTCGCCTGAAACGCAGTACTTGTGCATATGTCCGTTCCGATATTCCCTGTAAGAGACTTGGTAATTTGGAATCTCCTCTCTTTGATTTTCTCTGCCTTAAAATCTCTCTACCTCATTGTGTCAAATTCATCTGTTGTCTCTACCGTTCTCCCAACTCCACTAATCACTTGGAGCTCTTTGACTTCCTCTCTTTGCAACTTGACTTTCTCCAGTCCAACTTTCCTAACAGTGAAGTAATTTTCCTTGGTGATTTTAATGTTCACAACTCCAGCTGGCTTCCGTTTTCTAGTCACACCGACCCAGCAGCAGGTCGAGATGCTGAGGCTTTTGCAATTACTAATGACCTAGCACAGATTGTTCATTTACCTACAAGAATACCGGACAGTTCTAATCATACAGCCAATACGCTTGATCTTTTTCTCACAAACAACCCTTCTAAGTACACGGTTGAAGTGAGAGGTCCTTTAGGCACTTCAGATCACAACTTGGTGATTGTCTCTTCTCCAATGGAACCTTTATCTCATGGCTATTCCCAACCTCGTGTTGTTTGGCATTACAAGAATGCAAAATGGGATGACCTGTGTGATTTCTTTTCTTCTTTTCCTTGGCCGGACTATTGTTTCAAAACTTCTGATGTCAACTTTTGCTCAGATAGTGTCAGTGAAATTATTCTTATAGGAACGGAATCCTTTATCCCTCACTCCACTTCAAAATCTCGTCCTTTATCTAAACCTTGGTTTTTCCAATAAATATGCTAAAGCCGTTCAGGAGAAGAATGTTGCATATCGTAATTAGCTTGTTTCCAATTTTTCAGTTTCATTTTCTGCCTACACCAAAGCTGCAACAATTGTAAAGCAGTTATTAATCAGTCCAAACTAGATATTGAACAAGCTAAGAGTAAAAAACTTGCTTCTTGCCCTAATGGTAGCCGTGCATTCTGGTCTCTTGCCAAAGATATTGGCTGCAACTTTTGCCCATCACTGCTCCCACCTCTGTCAAAACCAGATGGTTGTGTTGTCACTTGGGCCAGGGGTACAAAGCTAACCTGCTAGCATCCCCTTTTTCTTCCAACTCATGTATTAATGATCTTGGTAAAACACCTCCCGCCATTCCCAACACACTCTATTCAATGCTTCCTGTGGTCTTCCGTCAAAAAGATACCAAAAGGATTTTGAAGAATCTTGATGCTAAGAAAGAACCAAGTCCCGATGGTATTTCTCCACTTGTTCTCAAAACCTGTGCTCCTGAACTTACTCCTGTTCTTTGCCGTCTTTTTTCACAATCTTATTCCAAAGGTGTTTTTCCTTCTGCTTGGAAATTTGCTCATATCCAGCCCGTTCCTAAAAAGGGCGACAAATCCATCTCATCCAATTATCGTCCCATTGCAATTACTTCTACTCTTTCTAAAGTAATGGAGAAATCAATTAAGCGCCAACTCTTAAACTACCTCTGCGTCTGATCAACGATCACCAGTATGGATTCCGTCAGCGTCAATCCACTGGTGATATCTGGCTTATGTTACCAGTGGATCACCAGTGGATCGACTGGTGATATCTGGCTTATGTTACCCATTTATGGACAAATTCAATGGAAAATTTCGGTGAAACACAAGCAGTTGCTCTTGACATATCAAAGGCTTTCGATCGTGTTTGGCATAAGGGTCTTCTAAACAGGCTTCCATCTTATGATTTGCCAACTGATTTTTGTAATTGGTTATCCAGTTTTCTCTCTAATCGTTCACTTAGGGTGATTGTAGATGGTTCTCTGTCTTCTAAGTTCTCCACTAATGCTGTCGTCCCCCAAGGTTCAGTTCTTTCCCCCACTCTTTTCCTCTTGTATATTAATGACTTCTTCCATTGACTGGATATCCTATCCATAGTTTTGCCGATGATAGTACATTGCATTCCACTTTCCATTTTGAGAAACCTTGCACTGCTCAATAAACTTCAACTTCTCGAATATCCGTTACCAATTCCTTAAATGCCGATCTCCAGGTAATTCTCCAGTGGGGCAAAGACAACTTAGTTGATTTCACTCCTTCTAAAACTTAGTTTTGTCTTATATTTCGCCAAAAGGATTCTTCTGCTCCTATGCTTATCTTTGGTGACACTCCGATTTCTAGGCAAGTTGATATATCTCTTTTGGGGATTACCTTGACTTTTAATCTCTCTTGCCACAAGCACATTGCAAATATTGTTCCCTCTGCATCTAAAAAACTTGGTTTTCTCTTTCGCTCTCGGCGTTACATTTCTTCCAAACAGATGTTCATTCTGTACAAATCGCAAATCCGCCCTACCATGGAATATTGTTCCCACATCTGCAGCAGTGCCCCCTAAACCTCTCTCAGGCTTCTAGATTCCATTCAGACGAGAGCAGTTAGGTTAGTTAATGACTCATCTCTAACAGAGTCTCTCCACTCGCTGTCTCATAGACGTTTTTTTTTACTGTTTCTGCTGCATGCTTTTTCTACAGATACTTCCATTGTTCTTCTGAATTTGTCTTCTATAATTCCCGCTCTCTCTGTCAAAACAGTTCGAACACGTGCCGCCACC
The DNA here is from genome assembly GCF_048544385.1 of Mastigoproctus giganteus. Classification (NCBI taxonomy): domain Eukaryota; kingdom Metazoa; phylum Arthropoda; class Arachnida; order Uropygi; family Thelyphonidae; genus Mastigoproctus; species Mastigoproctus giganteus. Next base: position 28,318,767 of record NC_143583.1, read on the forward strand.
AGCCAACATCCATTTACTGTCCAACTTCAAATTCACAGAACGAACTTTTCATCTTCCGCGTTTATTCATTCAGCTGCCGTTTTCTGGAACAACCTTCTTTCATATGTCTTTCCTGAAAATTACAGTCTAGTCTAATGTCAACAAATATATTCTCTCGTCTTCTCAACCTCCAACCCAAGCATGGTAATAAGTACTATAGGTTCTAATACCTCTCGTGTTTGGGGTTTTCATAAAAAAAAAAAAAAAAAATAGGTAAAAAAAAAATAAAAAATCCCATTCTTCACGATAGTGAAGAAGCCAGCAAATTCTGTCCACAAGAGGGGTTGTATGGTTTATATAGTGAAGTGTTGGGTTCTGTTGTTCATCTGGCCACTTAGTCTGGGGATGGTGGAAAACTGCCGACCCCTAGTTTGTGTCTCCTGTACGCAGGGGACACGGTCAGGAATTAGGGATTCAACTCTGACAGAGCGAACCCTGGCTTCGGCTAAGCTTACCAAGACTTGCTCATAAAAATATGAAGTTTTTATTTGACGAGAGCCCCGGGGGGGTGACAGTTCAAGTCTCAAGGATATGAATTAGTAAGGTGAGGAACGGAGGGCACCCCTGAAGAGGCAACCCACCCTCCAAGATGGAGGGAAGTGTTAAGGTTTGGGTAAGGAGGTGGAGAGGGAGATGGGCAATGTCCTAAGATTGAAATAAGGGAGATTAAAGTTTTCTTAATACGCGTAAGTTTTCTCTTTATACTCAAGGGCAAAGAGTACGGTCGGATGAGTAGCCCGTATTTAGTAGTCATCAGACTTGAAGCACGGTGATTCAATCCACATGCTGTTGCACCCTCGCGCCTGAACATTCGACTCATCATCATCAGCCATTTTCAATCCACTGCAGGATGAAGGCCTCTCCAGCAACTTTTCAGTTCCTTCTGTTTTGAGCACTGGCCATCCATTGACTACCCACGAACTCATGAATTTCATCTATCCATCTCCACCTTTGTCTTCCAGGTTTTCTTCTAGCTCCTCTTGGATACCATTCTGTCATTTTCTTAGTCCATCTGTCATCATGTCTTCGAGCTATGTGTCCTGCCCAAGACCATTTTAGTTCTTTAGTTTTGATAAGAATGTCCTTTACTTGAGTTTGTTGCCTAATCCATGTGTTTCTCTTCTTATCTAACAGTCTGATTCCCAATATGATTCGTTCCATTCTTCGCTGTGTAGTTCTCAGCTTCTCTTCCATTCTTTTGGTGAGTGCCCAAGTTTCACTTCCATAAGTCATGGTGGGGAGTATACATTGGTTCATTATTTTATGTTTCAGACAAACTGGGATTTTGCTCTTCAGTATGTGACTATATTTCCTGAATGCTATCCATCCAAAATTTATTCTTCTCTTGACTTCCAGCCATTTATCATTATTACAGCTAATAACTTGTCCCAGATAAGTATATGACTCCACCTTTTCAATTACTGCTCCTTCAATCATTATTTCCCTTTCTGTGGCATACTTGTTCATCATTACTTTTGTTTTAGCCATATTCGTCTTTAGTCCAAAATCCTTACTAGCTGTGCATAACTGATTAAGATTTTCCTCTAATTCTTTGGGATCAATCGACTACAGGGTAATATCAATATGGTAAATTATAATGATAAGAATAATTTTTATTTAAGTTTGTATGTTATATTTTTCTTAATTTTAATTTAATATTAATTTCATAATTCTGGGTATTTTCACTTAGGTTTAACAAAACAAAATAAGTCTAAAAGAAAAATGAAAAAATAAAAGAAGATAAAAAAACAAGAAAAATGAAAATGAAAATTAAAAAAAAGAAAAAAAAAATGAAAGATTAAAGCATGAAGTGAGAATTCGAATTCATTGATGATACCAACGTGTAGATTTTCCAAGCGACTGATATGTATTTTAAAACACAACTATTATAAAAAATAATTTTTGCGCAATTGTTATTCAGCAATTCAGTCCTATGCATTAGTTTGGTTCCTGTAATCAATTTCTCCTGTAATCAATTTGGTTCCTGTAATCAATTAATTATTAATTATTTATTGTCTTATTAGAAAAATAGTCCTTAATTTTAGCATTTTTAATGAGTTGGAGAAACTGTAGTAACTGAGGCACCTTCCTTGGGTGCAATTTGTTTGGGAGAGTTGCAAGAGCAGGGTCATTTTGACAGCAAGGACAAGCACGGGTACCGAAGCAAACAATCTCACTGGACCCCTTCACCTCCTCCCAAACCATTTCACTTTTCCATAATTTATAGCAGTGATCCTAGCCATCTACATCGTATCCAGGCACACCAAGAAAGCAAACCCCCTCCCCCCCTCGATGTTCTACGCAAAATTTAAGAAAATTAGTGGCACAAGTTCATATGATATAACCAGTTAAAGAGGAGGAAAGCGGGGTATGCACACTTCTGAATAGCCTCTTAAGAAGCAGAAATACCTCATCCCGATTCTGTCGAGAAATGATTGTAATTAAAAATTAAAATGACCGCATTTCAAGGATTTGAAAAACAAAACAAACTTAAATTTAGCACACACATTCTTTAGTATTTGCAATACAGTATTTTCATTCCAAATGATTTTTGTATATAATGTATTTTTAATAAATCATTACGTCTTTTTTTTTTATCATACTGTATTTCAAAATTTTGAGCAACTGAAACTGAGATTTATGAAATTCACTGCTCTTACATGAATAAAGAGTAAAATTCTCTCTTCATATGCCCTGACGGCTATGTGCAACGGTGAAGTTTACAAGATGAAATACAAAAATGCTACATTGTTTTGTGGTATCACGTGGATTCAAACACGTGGCGTGCAGTCAGGATTTCAGGAGCATCAGCGACTAAGGATGCCATATTGCTCGGTGTATATTGTCTATAAATTGCTTGCATTCTGATGTCGATTTTTTGTATGTTGGACGAAAAACCCCCGAGTTTTCGGGAGAAAAAACCATGCTGCCCTCGCCTGAGACCGACGAACTCAACCACGCTGTGAAAAAGGCCCATAAAAATTTCTCACATCATCGACAGGACTTGAACTCAGATCTTTTCCACGTGGTGGGGGGGAAGGAAGGCGATCCTACCAACTGTGCTACCCACGAGGGCGTGCATGATTGTACTTTTACTTTGACCAGTCGACGAATGTAATATTTCTTCGCCAATTTTCCTTTTTCGTGTCTGAATATTGTTCGTAACTAAGAAAACTCTTATATGGCGCATTTGTTTCGGAAATATATAAAATATACTCCATTATCAGCGAGGCATTATGAAGAATATAAAGTAGTCTTAAAAAAATCCTTTACACCTGAGGCACTTTTTTTTTTTTTCTTAAGGACAATTTGGCAAATCCATTATTAAAGAGTGTTACCTTCTGCAGTAGTAAAGTTCCACTTAGTAAAGGTTTAGAGAATCTCTCTTATGCATCATGGCTAGAAACATTTTCAGGAGTTGGATGATCAAGGAAATGTATCTCTGGCACACATGAGTGGAATTTTAAGTAGGCTAGTTCTTCTTGGATAAACACAATCAAACGATGCATGAAATAGAATTGAACTCTAGTGATGGTAACAGTTAGCAACCAATCAAAATTCATATTTTTTTGTTTTACTTGTTTTCTTCTTCATGATCTTCTTTTATGATCCTCATTGACGATAACTGAATATCATATACAGAAAGGTGTGCATGTATGTGTGGGGGAGGGAAATATTTGGAGCGTAATATTAAAGTTAGGTATCCCAAATTCGAATGTTATTAATAAAATATTTTGTTAATTTTTTTCTAACCTCTTTAAAACGTGTATTTTAATATATAATAGTTTAACATTCAGAAATAGTTAAATTAGAAATAGTTTATCAGAAATCAGAAAGTATAAGAAATTGTTTAGTTCTGTGATGATAATGTGGCGCTATTGTCTCTGATTAGATTTATATACAAATACGTGTACAGACTTTTGACTCTCATAGAAAATAATGGCATTTGTAAATGTTTCTCTACTTCTAAAATATTTTTATTGAAAATGTACGTACAGTTTTTGGGATTCCAAAAATTTCTAAGAAGTCTGTAAAATTTTTTTTAAAAAATTGCAAATAGTAATTATAGTAATCAATTATTTATTTTATCCTATTTTATTTATTTGTTTTAGCTTATTTTATATATATATTTATTTCGCGCATGGCATTATTTGGCCGCAGAAAAATTAGCACCAATATTCATATAAAACAAATGTATTTATTATTTATTATTACGAAATGGTGCAGTTATTTCTTAAATGCACTATTTTTTTCAAAAGACATTGGAACACAAGCATATTTATGCAAATTGTTCGTTATGGAAATATTGCATGGATGGTGGTTGTACATGTATGCATGTGTTATTGTAAGAATAGCTCCTAAAACGTCAATTCAACTCTGCCTCTTGCCCTTGTGAACAACAGCACCACTGTAAAAGGTTCAGATATGTGTTTAATGTAGTTTGTGTGTGTGTTTTGCATGTTCTGTTGTTGTTGTTGTTCTGGCCACTTGGCTACCCAGAATCAGCAATCACATGGAAAGCTGCTTCTGAGTACCCAACCATACCGCTGGAAGGTGGGTCAATTTCAGTAGTGGACTCTTTATTGCCTTTCTTTAGGCAATCTTCACCCATGTAAGAAGTTCCATAGCAGTGAATGAAGCAGTGTGCTTTGGGGGCCCACTCAAGAGAGAGAGAGAGAGAGAGAGAGAGAAATATGAACCATGTGCACAATGCTAATCTAATCATCTAATGAATAAAAATATATCTTACTATATTAAATAACCCTGTACTAATCAATCATAAACAAATTAGAACACGTTAAGTAAAAAAAAGAAAAAAATTTATGATCCTGCAGAATGTAATATTCAACAAACATCAAACGTAAAGTAGAGAGGGTAGCTCTGCACATACACATCTAAGGTTGACTTCTGGCGATCATAAGCTTCCTTCATGCAAATACTTAAAAACAACAAAAACAAAAAAAAAAAAAAACTATTATATTAGGCCACCCTATGCGTCTTATGACTGTTAATTACATGTGTTCTATGGTCGATTTGTCTGTTTTGCTGGACGAAAAACACCAGTTTCTGAGGGAAAAAAACCTTGCTATCTACGCCTGAGACCAACTAACTCAGCCAATGAAAAAAGCCCATTAAAATTCCTCGCGCCATCGACGGTATTCGAACTCGGACCTTTTCCACCCAGTGTTGGAAGGACGGTGATGATACCACTATGCTACCCGAGCAGACACGCAAATACTTTAGAGGCAAACTCCTGTAGTATCTGGAAAGAAGCACATGAAGACAGAAAGTTTTCTTCGTGCTCTGAAGAAAAGCCATTGTTGTTACGCTGTAGTTCCAAACGAAGGACATCATACCAAGCACATTCGTATAACATGCTTCCAGTCTTCTTTTAAACCATTCATAACGACATAGATCAGTGTCATCAATGTCTTCTTTTACACCATTGGCAATTACATAGAACAGTGTTATATAATCCTAAATACAATAATTTACAATTCTTTTTTTTTTTTTTTTTTTTTTTTTTTTTGGGTAGTTGTTGACGCATCGGCTTCTGTGGCCATAATGCACCTCCCAAAGTTTTTGCAGTACTTTGATCCAAGCCCGAGGCGGGATTCGAGCCCGCGACCTTTGGGTTGCCAGGCAGGCACTTTACCTACCCGGCTAGCCCGGTCGGCAATTTACAATTCAATAGTCCATGATCTGTTATTATAAATGATGTACACATGCTCGTAGAAAACAATTTATATGTTTTCTTATTCATCAGGTACATGACATTAGGTACAAATTGCTGTATCGCCATTCAAACCATAGAAGAATCCCATCTTTCCTGCCATATATTAACCAGGACATTCCAACACTTCTTTTCAGACTTTGGATCTGCCTGTAAGCATAATTGAATACCCAGATAGGTTGTGGAGATCTGTTTTTTAATTCTGTAACTTAATCCCCGATAGACAATAGACAACATGTAAGTCTAAAGCCCGGCTAGTATTTGTAATGCAGAGGTTGAAATGGTTTTACATTTACAAGTTATGTTTATAACTAGAAGCATAGCTCTTTGTATTCGTTGAACATTTGTAGTATAACGAACAACAGCAACCCATGGAACCACGCACCAGCCTGCATAGGCAACCATAGGTAGTAATATAGCTGTATAATAAATTAACAAAGTCTTCCTGGATAGCCCCCGTCAGATCATGAAATTATAATTAGAGATCAAGTGAATTTCTTTATTTTCTCTACAAGGTGTATCGGATGAGGATAAAGGCCCATGTCACATTTTTCTGAAATGTTGTGAGTGACACCATGTCCTTGAAGCCTAAAGGCGCTCTAACATTTTTCTTAAATTGGCTAAAAGGATAACTGATCGGTACGACATAGAAACTGACAGTGGTTTATTAAGTTTCCTGATCAGCTTTATAAGAGCAATTTTCCATGTTTCAGGAAAAATGCCATCAAGAAACATTTATTGTAGAGTAACAAAAGAATCTGTGGAAGTACTTCAAAAAACTTCATTATACATTTTTTTTCAACCATGTCCTTACCAAGACACTTATTAATCTTAACTTTATTTCAAACTAGTTTCATCTCTTCCATAGTAAAAGGGTCATTGTTCATATTAGTTACATAACTACGATTCTCTAATCGTATATTACTATGTATTTCCAAATCTTCTTCAGAGTCATCTACCGGGAACAATCTGTTCCCAGTAGATGGTTTCCAATGGTTTCTTCATCATGTCGTGTCACTGTCCCATAAATATCAGCGGTATACAGCTCGTGACGTGAAATTTTATACAATAATCCCCGTGGATCAGGACTGCTTGTAGTCACAAACTCAATCCATTTTTGGCGTTTAGTATTTATTATTTCTTTAGTATAACAGTTTTAATCTCTAAACATTCGTTTTGAAGCTGATCTACTCTAACAGCTGCCCAATGCCCATGCTATTAATATGTCCTCCTTTCTTGATGTACAAATATGCGCATTGTAGTTAACTCGTTTTTCCACCAAACACATCTTTTATGGGATATAATCTTTTTGGTTGATTTATATGCGGCTTTTAATACTGTTATTTTTGATTTTCTTAAATGACATCGATGAAGGGATAAAGGGTGTAATGTCCAAATTTGCAGATGATGTCAAGGTCAGCGCCAAGCAGAGCGTCTTTAGGATAATTTAGACTCCACGGATAGTCAGATAATTGACAGCAGTGGGGTTGTTATGCCCTACACTTGGAGTTGAACTAAATGAGTGAAGGAAGAAAAAAAAGATTTTAGAGATAGGAAGGTCACAATCCTACTGTACACAGTAATTATAAGGACATACTTGGAATGCTGTGTTCAACTATGGAGACCACACTTAAACAAAATGACTAAATCAGTAAAGGAAGAAAAATATTTGTGAGTTATGATGCAGTCGAATATAAAATTCTCCGAGAGGTGCAGACTGGCGGGAAGGAAGACCCATAGTGTCCTATCGATGATTTATCGAATATTTTCTTGTAGAAAGAGGGGCGTCATAATCCCACTGTACACGATAATTGTAAGCCTGCGCGTGTAGCACAGTGGTATCGTCTCTGTCCTCCCCACACTGGGTGGAAAAGGCCCGGGTTCGAATTCCGGCGATGATGCGAGGAACTTTAATGGGCTTTTTTCACTCCGTGGCTGCGTAGATAGCAAAAGGTTTCCCCCCCCCCCCCGGCAACTCATGTTTTTCGTTCAGCAAAACAGGCAAATCGACCAGAGAACACACGCAATTTACAGACATAACACACGGCAGATGAATTTAATTATTCGGGTGGTCTTAAAATACAGTTAGTTAGTTTGGTAATTGTAAGAACACACTTGGAATGCAATGTTCAAGTATGGAGACCACACTTAAAAAAAAAGAAATACAACGAAAGTCTTGAAAGAAGGACAATGCACCTACATCTGGTGAGATCAGCAGAAGGGCGTCCATATGAGGAAAGACTTCGAATATACGGGCTACAGATCTTGGAAACTTGCCATCTTAGAAGTAACATCACTAATCAAAACGAATGAGAACGAAATTTGTAAAAATGTGTAATGATTCCTAACTCATCATCATCATCATCAGCCATTTTCAATCCACTGCAGTATGAAGGCCTCTCCAGCAACTTTTCAGTTCCTTCTGTTTTGTGCAATGGCCATCCATTTTCTACCCACAAACTCATGAATTTCATCTGTCCATGTCCGTTGTTGTCTTCCAAGTTTTTTTCTAGCTCCTCTTGGGTACCATTCTTTTATTTTTTTAGTCCATCTGTCATCATGTCTTCGAGCTATGTGTCCTGCCCATGACCATTTTAGTTCTTTAGTTTTGATAAGAATGTCCTTTACTTGAGTTTGCTGCCTAATCCATGTTTTTCTCTTCTTATCTAACAGTCTGATTCCCAATATAATTCGTTCCATTCTTCGCTGTGTAGTTCTCAGCTTCTCTTCCATTATTTTGGTGAATGCCCAAGTTTCACTTCCATAAGTCATGGTAGGGAGTATACATTGGTTTATTATTTTACGTTTCAGAAAAATTGGTATAGTGTTCCTCAATATGTGACTATATTTCCTGAATGCTATCCATCCAAAATTTATTCTTCTCCTAACTTACAGCCATTTATCATAATTACAGCTAATGACTTGTCCCAGATAAGTATATGACTCCACCTTTTCAATTACTGCTCCTTCAATCATTATATCCCTTTCTGTGGCATACTTGTTCATCATTACTTTTGTTTTAGCCATATTCATTTTTAGTCCAAAATCCTTACTAACTGTGCATAACTGATTAAGATTTTCCTCTAATTCTTTGGGATCGTGGCTTATGGCCACAATGTCATCTGCAAATAGTAAATGGTTTAGGTACTCTCCATTCACATTGACTCCTTTCTGCGACCAGTCTAATCTTCTGAAAGTTTCCTCAAGAGCAGCAGTAAACAACTTCGGAGATATTGTGTCTCCTTGTCGAATTCCATTCTCAATTTTAAATTTACTACTGTCTTTGTCTAGTCTAATAAAGGAGGTAGCATTCTCAAATATTTTCTTCAAAATCACACTATATGGGGTATCTATGCCTTGTCTTTCCAGTGCCCGAAACATTGCCTTATGCTCTATGGAGTCAAATGCCTTTTCATAATCCACAAATGCCAGGCATAATGGTGTTTTATATTCAATTGCTTTCTCCATTAGCTGTAACATTACATGAAGGTGATCCATAGTTGAGAATCCTGTCCTAAAACCAGCTTGCTCTTTCGGTTGATTCTCATTAAGTATTCTTTCTAATCTGTTAGTAATGATCTTTGTGAACAACTTGTAGATGTGGGATAACAAGCTAATTGGTCTATAATTTCCAATTTCTGATTTATCTCCTTTCTTATGCAGCAAAACTATTATTGCATTATTTCACTCCTTAGTCGTCACCCCTTTTCTAATGCATTTTGTGAAGAGTTTTGCCAGTTTTTGTGTCATGTCTCTTCCTCCCAATTTTAACAACTCTACAGTAACTTCATCTTCCCCGGGGCTTTCTGATTCTTCATTTTCTTCAACGCATGTTTTACCTCATCAGGAAGGATATCAGGTATGTTGTATGTGTTACTAATTTGCGATCCATCCTCCCTACTGCTGGCATCATTCCCTTGCTCCTTGTATAACTCTATAGTAGTCTTCTGCTATTTATAATTACACCATCGCTATTCTTCAGTTTCAATATCCTTTGTCTTTCTGTATCACTGTTCATGGCTGCTGATTTAAATCCTTTGTTTTCCCTTAATGCTTGTTAAATTTTCTTACGTCCTCTCTAAGTCTCTTTCTAATGGCTTTGCATAACTCAGTATACTCAATTTTCTCCTTGTCAATGTTTTTCTTGCTCTTCATTTGTCGTCTTCGGTTCATCATGACAAGTGTTTCTTGACTAATTTTTTCTTCTTTGGATTTCCTTTCACCTATAGGTTTCTTTGGCTTTGTCACTTTCAGAAAGTCTAGGGGGCATAAATCAAGTTACAGTCAAATAAGTTTAGAGTGGATTGCAGAAAGTTTTCTTTTAGCCAGCGAGTTGTTGATAACTGGAATAATTTGCCTCTCTGGGTCGTTGATTCTGACAACTTGGGGAAATTCCAAGGTCAGCTATACTGATATCCATATGAGGAGGGAATCAAATAGGTAGTTTATTTTATTTTAACATTTTATTGTTATTACTTTTTAATTAATTAATATTTTTGGCTGATGCTGCAAAAGCTTATGGCTTCCTTACACTATATGTCTAGTATTAATACTAATAGCTCGAGCCAGCTCTGCAAATGGCAATGGTGCCTTACGCGCTAATGTAATAACAAAAAAGCATGTTTTGCGAGCAACTCCAAAGTTAAAATATTTAAAAAATAATGCTGTTGCTGGTGAAAAAGTCTTTCTAAATCCCTGTGAAATTACACGATAGTACAAGTGATGAAAAATTTTACTGTTTTGCTAGCAATTCAGAAGTAATACTATGTAAGAAAAGTTCACAAAAAAGAAATCTTAAAAGGTCTTGTGAAGACCTTAATGTCTGCTAACGTCTTGTACAGTCTTACGTTCTATCTTTTGATCGTGTTTATCTTCATCAGAATTTATTTATATCATCATCGTTATACTGCCACCCCACCCCTAGAAAAATATTTCGGATCCTTATTCCTTCGAATTTTTTTAATTTTTTTATTACTGTCGAAGTGTCATGGTAGGAACCGGCAACGGAGGAAATGAAATTAATGTTGACAGTGACAGATTACAACAGGTGACACTTTTACATTCAGTCATTGTAGGAGTTGTTCGAAGCGAGAGGTACTAGATTAGAAAAGTCAGAGTTTTTTAACTAACCTAACCCTTTTCAGTTTCAGCCAGTGATTATTCTAGTGAAGAAGAGAAGTAATTCTCTCGTTGTGATCCTTTAACTAAAGAATGATAAAAATACAATTCTCTGTTTAAAACTTGTTTCCTTTATTAGACTGTAGATGTAATGTTTGTCAACATTATTAAGAAATTGTTCCTTTTAAAACGGATTGTTAAGTTTTAATTTATATTAAGTTAATTAGCATGAATTCGAAAAATGATTTTATATGATAAAGATTTTAAGAAAATTAATATATTAATCTTAAAATGTAATCGTAATACATTTGAGGGAATAATGTTTTAAGCCTGGCTTTGATTGCATACATCGACCGTTTTGCATTGAGAGATCGTGCCCGAAAGCTTCCACAAAAAATGCACTGCCCATTTTAACTAGCTCATTGCTTTATAGGCTGTAATAAAGCAATCAAGGTGAAGTTGGGAACTTTACCATAAAATTCACTTATATACACTATGCTGCCACTTTATTAGGTACACCTACCTAGTAGCGTGTTGAGCCTCCTTTAGCCTTCAAAACAGCCGGAATTCGTCTAGGCATGGATTGAACAAGATGCTGAAAACATTGTACAGGAATGGAGTACCATGCAGACATGAGTGTGTCACGCAGTTCCTTGAGATTCGACTGAGGTGTCCGTTAGTCCTGCAGCGAACAGCCCTTTCCATCTCATCCCAAAGATGTTCAATAAGATTGAGATCCGCGGACTAAGCGGGTCACCGCAGCAAAGATAAGTCATTGTCATGTTCCTGGAACCATTCCATAGTGATTCGGGCTTTGTGCACCGGCTCATTATCCTGCTAAAAGTAACCATCTGACTGAAGATAAACTGTCAACATGAACGGATGCACTTGGTCATCAACGATGTTCAGGTACGATGTGGCATTCAGACGTGAATCTATGGGTATCAATGGACCCAACGTGTGCCAAGAAAAAAACATTCCCCATACCATAACACTGGCCCCACCACCACCACCTTGCACAGTAGTCATCAGACATGACGGGTCCGTGGACTCATGTTGTTTTCGCCAAATTCTGAGCCTTCCATCAACATGATGCACCAGGAACTTCGACTCGTCAGACCAAGCAACTGTTTTCCAATCCTCGATAGTCCAATGCTGGTGTTTCTGTGCCCACAGGAGGCGTGCTCTCTTGTTCTTTATTGATAACGGCTGTTGTAGCCATTCGCGACAAAGTACGACTAGTGGTCCGTTGCGATATTTTGTTCTGCACACCAAGGTTGAATTCTGACGTGATGTGCGACATTGTGGCCCGTCTGTTTTCTTGCACAATTCTAGCCATCCTCCTCTGACCTCTCTCATCAACAAGCGATTTTCTTCCACAGGAGTGCCATTGAGAAGATGTTTTCTGTTCGTTGTACCATTCCCAATACACCCTTGAAACTGTGGTGCGTGAAAAGTTAAGGAGAACTGCCGTTTCAGAGATGCTTTGTCCAGCACGTCTTGCACCTACTACCATGCCACGTCGGAAGTCCGTTAGATCACTCCTTTTCCCCATTCTTGCTACGGTTTGTACGCTTAACTGATACTAGAAAGGTTGTTCCGATGCATTTATATCCACAACTGTGGTCATGTGACTTGCATGGTTTGTCCCACGTTGTGGGAGAAACCATTTGTGTGCACAGCAGGGGTCTACTTAATAAAGTGGCAGCACAGTGTATATACCTATGGTTTTGTCTTATGTGGCTGTATGTTGTTATAGGGTTTTAGGTGCACCAGCAATGTAGGCCATATTGCGCCGTATATAATATGGCTGTAAATTGCTTTGTGTTTTGTGGTTGATTTGCTGTTTTCTGGACGAAAAAACCCGATTTTCCGAGAGAAAAACCCATGCTACTCTCTCTTGAGGCGACGTGCCGCGATTCACCATAAATAACAACATATCCTCCCATGTATTCTTTTCCATCAAGATTCTTTAAATTCCGTAATTCGAAATACCAATAAATGTGCACAGTTGTATTCCAAAATGAAATAAAATAAAATGAAATAAAATCAGAAAATTATGTAATGCACATAGATTAATGTGCAAGAGTGTTATTATATGCATAAAGATAGTGTAGAAAGATATTTCGGCGCCATTTACTGAAGATATATATATATATATATATATATATATTATTTTATTTATTTTTTTTTTGCTGCATTGTTTTTCTGTTTTTGGCGCCCCATTAAAGAGTGGCTCCCCGGGCAAGGGGCCCTTCTAGCGCGTACCTGAATTCTGCACTGTGCAACGCGTATTTCACGGATCACATATGATTTAATAAAATAAACAAATGGCAACAAGTGTACTTTGCTGATTTCCTTTAGGATATTAATAATAACTGAAAGATAACAAGTAGTATTTCACGTTCTTATTGTAACAAATATGAAAAGAAAATAGTAATAATTCATGATGTATATATTTAGTAAATTGATAACAAAATATTATTTGATTAGTAATAAATAAATGTTATTGTTTTCACAACCATTTGATATGCTCCAGCTGAAAATCGAGAACCCATTTCTTTTCATGCATCGCCATATTATAAATAAATGTCGCACTAGGGCCACCAGGAATATCAATTCATCTGCCCAAGTGTATTGCCTAGGTTCGAATCCCGTCGATGACGCGAGGAACTTTAGTGAGCTTTTTTCACTCTGTGGCTGAGTTAGTCGGTCTCAGGCGTAAATAGCAAGGTTTTTCTCCCAGAAACTTGGGTTTTTTACGTCCAGCAAAACAGGCAAATCGACCAGAGAGCACACGCAATTTACTGACAATTTACATAAATGGGTATATGTAAGAAATTACGGGTGGCCCTAATATAATAATTTGAATTTGCCCAAATGTTTGAGGATTGCGTGTACTGTATTCTCTTGTCGATTTTCCTCTTTTGCTGACGAAAAACCCGAGTTTCCGGGGCGGGGAGGAAACCTTGCTATCTATGCCTTCCAGTATAATTCAATTATACAGAAAGAATAATTATATAGAATAATTCAATCATACAAGAAGGTTGATTTTTTTTTGATTTGGTAGTTGTTGGCGCATCGGCTTCTGTGGCCATATTGCACCTCCCAAGGTTTTTGCAGTACTTTGATCCAAGCCCGAGGCGAGAATCGAACCCGCGACCTTTGGGTTGCCGGGCAGGTACTTTACCCACTCGGCTAGCCCGGTCGGCCATACAAGAAGGATCTAGAATTAAGTAAACTTTAAAAATGAACATGCAAGATTAAGTAGAGACGAAACAGAACATTTTAAACAGCTATTATTAAAAAACTAGATACAGCTCCTTAAGAATACTATCGACGGTCCAGGTTCGAATCTAGTCAATGACGCCAGAATTTTTCATAGCGTGGCTGAGTGAATCAGGCTCATACGAAGTTGCATGGTTTTTTTCTTGGAAACAGTTTTTCGTCCAACAAAACTGACCAAAAAACGCACACTGTTTATGAAAATATACACGTGGGTAGATAAGGTTATTCTCAGGTGACCTTAATACGACAGGGCTAGGGCTACCTGAGAATATATTATAGGTATAATATATCTGTTATAGGTTTATACCTATTCCTAAGCAGCTTCCAAAACTCACAATGCTGTGAGCGACGTTTGTGCAAGTTTTCGTTTCGTTTCCTGCTTCTATGAAACGCAGTTCCTCTGCAATTTGTAAATGGTAATATATGGATTCTCTTGAATGTTTATGCACTTTTAGTATAAATTTTATTTTAGAATTAGCATTAGAATTAGGAGAATATATGATTCAAGAAAGCAATCTTATACAGCATCAGCTAAAAAAAAAAAAAAAAAAAAAAAAAGAACTCTCCATTTCACTCATCCATTCGCTCCAAAAGTTTGTCCAGTGTTTCCTTGAATTTATTTAAGTTCCACAACGACCGATGGCAGTTGGTTCCAGCAATCAACCACATGCTGGCTAAAGGCAAATTTCCGCACATCTATTTTGCAACTGTCTTTCCTCATTTTGGTCCCTTATAAAAAGATTTTTCCAATTGAAAGGCTTGTTTCTCTAAAAGATATTTATCTTCATTGTATAAAATTAATCAAAAGATAAGATAAGAAAATAAATTTGGACACGTTGAAGTTTTTTTTTTTTTTTTCTAATAAGCCATAGCAACCATTTTTATTTTATGTTCCTTATGTTTATATAACATCAAGTTATAAATTAACTGGATTTTGATAGCTTTTTATATAATATTGGATACATAATTATTCACAAGGAAGTTTTGTTTATTAAAAAATATACATAAAATCTAAGGCCCTAATAACAGCGTATTGAAGTCGGATTAACTACTGTTAAGCGCAAAGGGAAGTGCTTTTACTTTCGTAAAGGTGATTAGAGTGATCTCAGTTATTCAAAGAATATTTATGGGTCTTTTTCACAACGTGGCAGTTTTAGTCCGTCTCAAGCTAGGGTAGCATGTTTTTTCTCCCGGAACCTAGGGTTTTTCGTCCAGCAAAGAGGAAAATCGACCAAGAAGCATTCGCAATTCATATGGCACAATGTGGATTTTTCGTTGATGCGCATAAAACCCTATAGCAACAACAGTGGTCTCAGACAGTTTTTAAATTCTTTGCAGTCGGACCAATTGATGATACGACCAATAACAAATTCTAAATGGGAAGCATTCCGGGAAGTAACTATAGAAGCTAGTAGGTTTTTCATACCAACTAAGAGATACTGTTCAAGACTAAGACTTAAATGTGACCAGTGGTAGGAAATAAAAACGCATGGAATGCATATAAATTATCAGTCGATAATTTACAATCATTTGCTGCAATCGTCCTTTGTGACTTAATTAGTCACAGAGGATGTTAAGCAAGCTTAGGCAGATCACGAGAAGTCTCTGACAAAGACTTCACTACTTATTTGAACACTAGAAGGTGGGGATGTATCATATTGGTCCACTAAATGTGACTGGTATAACCTGGACGAACCAGAAACGTTCGTGGACCAACCTGAAATGTTGGTCCATATGCACCAGGGATCCTAGTTATTGCCACTAGAACACACCCTATGTTAAGCAACCACCACCTCCAACCTGGATACTTGGCATCATGCCCGATGGGCTCATGGACTGTGTTACTTGCGGCACACACGAACGCGTCCACCAGCAAGTTACACCAGGTATTTGGACTTATCCGATCAGCATACTCGTTTTCAGTCCTCCTGTATCCAACCAGAGGGTTGTTGACCACAGCATTCACTGTCGATCTTGATCAGCCGTGAGGTAGAGGGTGTGTTCTGAACCTCCATTATATTATATTATTTTATTTTCGTAGACAAGCAGAAGCTATTCAGAACATTTTGTTGAGGTATCAGAGTCGTGGTATCACACAGATATAAGGAATGCCGAACTGGAATTTGGGGAGTACAATGTGTACAGAAAGGATAGACAGGATGGGAAGGGAGGAGGGGTTATGCTCTTAATTAAGAAATACATAAATTCTGAGGAAGTGCATCCAGTTGACATGGGTGGACAGTGCAATGTTGAGTCAGTTTGGTGTAACATAAGCACTCGGAGAGCAAAGTTGAGAATACCAGTGTGTTATATGCCTAATGACTCTGATGAGTACAACGAAAAACTGTACAGGGAAATAGAGTTGGCCAGTAAATCAGATTGTCTTATCCCATTATAAGACAATCTGATTTACTGGTCCGCTCTGTTTCACTGATTTCCCTGTTTGTAAATTCACATTTATTGGCTGGCACACTAGCAAGAATTTCATGGACTTATTGGATAATTGTATTCTACAGCCGCATGTTCGAGAGGCAAAAGAGGAAGTAATACTCTTGATCTGATTATCAGTAGTGATTACTCATGCATTAAGAATCTGCAGGTATAGGAACCACTAGAGGGCAGTGACCACTGAAGTGAAGTGGAATTAAATCAAATATGTAAGTACTGTCAGGGTAAAGGGTAGAGTTTATGTCTTCGTAAAGGTGATTTAGGAAAGCTTTTGATACTGTTGCACATAAAAGACTGCTGTACAAATTAAAGCATTCGGACATTAAGGCAAGTTACTGCTATGGATAAAAGGTTTGCTGAGTGGAAGAAGACAGACAGTGGTAATCAATGGACACTGCTCTTTGTAGATTAATGTTATTAGTGGAGTCCCCCAAAGTTCGATGTTCGGCCTATCGTTGTTTTCTATATTTGTCAATGATATTGATGAATATACAAATTTTGTATATCATGTTGAATGTCCAAGTTTGCAGACGACACACGAAGGTTGGCAGGGTTGTTAATGACAGTACGCTACTGTAAAAGGTCCAGAAAATTTGGGCAGATGGGCTGAGAGGTGGCAACTGAAGTTTAACATTGACAAATACAAAGTATTGCATATGGGTAGCAGTAACCCCAGAATAACATACCAAATGTGCGGTACCACCCTCAGGGAAGTAGAGAAGGAAAGAGATCTGGGGATAATCGTGCAGTTAGATATGAAGTTTCTGAGCAGTGTAGATAGACTACAAAAGCAGCTCACGGAGTCTTGTCATATATTATTGACAGGAATTTTGCTAGCAGGGATAAAAATGTGGTTATCCCCTTGTGCAGTGGTCAGGCCGAAAAAAAAAAAAAAAAAATAGCTGATAAAATTTTCTCGAATTTTTGACAACATTGCCAAAAACTGCAATGATGGAAGTATTCAAATACTTATGGTCTAGTATTGTACAGTGGGGACAAAAAAACTGCATCACTTGTGAATTTTGCAAATAATGAGTTTTGCGCTGCATTGTGGGTTGCAGAAATGTTTGAAATGCATTTGTTAGATGGGATATATATCTCTGTGAATTAAATCCAACGAAAAGAGTCTACCTGATATATCTAATTGCCATAAATATCTTCCCAATGGGTAAAATACATAATTAATGGCAATATGAGAAATCATGCAAATGGCAATCATGACAACCAAACATACATTTATTGCATTTAAGCGTACAAACTGAAATTACAAAATACCGTAATAGTATTATGTACTGTAATTCAGCAAAATAAGTCCTCAATATTTTGTTGTTCCTCCTCGAGCAACAATTACAGCCTTGCAACGATCTGGTATAGAGTTAATCAACTTCTGGATATACGGTTACCCATTTCGTGGTATCACACCCTTACAATGCGCTCCTGAAACTGAATCTTACTTGTTGGTTTCTTCTGAGAGATTTTAGACAACATTATGTACCAGCAATTTTCAATAGGGTTCAGATGTAGACTGTTGCAGGGCCAGTCCAACACTGTAATGCCAGCCTTTCTGAGGTATGACTGCTGCACCTTAAGGGAGAAAAACGAGAGAAAACATTTGTGTAAGTATGTTTTAAGCCTTGTGAGATAAGAAGACAAACTCATCATTAAATCTAAATAGCATAAAACTTACCAAATTTGCTGTGTGGCAAGCACACAGCAAATTTGGTAAGTTAACCTGAGTCCTGTTGAAAAATGCAGTTTTGGACGTCTGTGTGGTGATCCCTATTAACCGGTTTTAGGCACTCCTTCAAGATAGCAGTGTAGGTTTCTGCAATCACCGTTCCGTTAATAAACTTAATTTGCCCCACTCCTTTGCTTGTTATGCATCCCAAGATCATCTGACTGGCAGGGAACTTTACTGTCAGTGTTATGCAGTCAGGATGGTATGACTCTGATTTTCGTCTTCTGATATATTGCTTCCCATCCGAGCTATGCAGGCTGAATTTCGATTCGTCAGAAAAGATGACTGTATCCCATTGCTCTTTTGTCCATGAAACATTTTTTTTAGCACAAGCAAGTCGCTTTTTCCTCATTTGTTGGGTCAACAAAGACTTCTTCTTGGGCCGATAGGCATCCAGACCACATTCCGAAAACCATCTTTGGATACTTGTTTCAACACCAGAGGCCAACTCAATGTACAGTTTTAGATCAGGAGCACTAGCATGGCGATTATGAAGGCATAACCATTTCAAATATCGATATTGGGAAGGAACAGTCACTCTCTTACGGCCTGATCCAGGTCTTCTCTTCACATGACTTGTTTCACGCTTTAATTTCAGCTCCCGGGATACTATTGACTGGTGGCAGCTTATTTTATCAGAGATAGCACGCATACAAAGCCCTTCTGGGACAGAGCAACAGCTACACTTTTTTCTCTTGGTGTCAACTGAACATATGGAGTCATGCTTACACTTCTGCAAAACAGGATACTAATGAGCGTGTATACCCTTTCAATCAGCCGTATTTATAAAAACGGCTGATGCAACACCTTACAATTACTGCCTGATGCAATAGAAGCGTTATAGTAATATAATAGTAACAGTAATGTGACGCAATACTTTGTTTTGCGACAAACAAAATTACAGTAATCAAAATCTTATAAATTTTCTGTTTATACTCCGGGACGACCAAACGGTCAGAGGAGTTTGCATGATAGATTGAATACAAGAAACAGCACCGTATTCAGTAGTCACGGGCTTGAACCCCGGTCACTTAAGGCACGTGTACTTAGACACCCGTGCGCCTGAACACTAGGCTACGGCGGCCTTACGGTTCACTACAAATCTTATTTTTTTAAGGTGATGCAGTTTTTTTGTCCGCCCCTGTGTGTTATTAGGTTTAGATGTATCCTAGGTGAAGTAATCCTTCAATCCTTGTGTAAGGATTTTTCTCTCACACACATGCGGCAAAAACTGCTTACAAAATACTGTAATAGTGAAAGTGTGCTTCATCTGCCAAGGGATAGCTGATCACCAATCTTGAAACCTCATTAATGTCGAAGTTTTGTCTGAATAGGAAACATTTTTCTGCCACCAACTTCAGCTTGTGGCTGAAATCGCGGTCTAGGCCTTTTCTTCAAAGTGCAAGAGCAGAAGTGAAGCTGAAGTCGCGGTCTAGGCCTTTTCCTCAAAGTGCAAGAGAGAAGCCCTGTCGTCCTGTATTGCTCGTTTCGAATTTTGTAAGAATGCTAAGGAATTTTAGGATTTTTGTTGTTGTTGGGTTTTAGGCGCATCCACCACCTAAGCCATATACAGGGTGTTTCAGTTAAACGTTTCAGAACTTCTAAGAGGGGTAGGGTACATCCTGACAACTCGAAATCATATAGCAATGTGGGGTTGGAAATGCTTTCCTGAAGCGGTGTTGTACACAGAAGCACCATAAAAAGAAAAGAGACCGTAAGTGAGAAATCGTTTTAATAATACATGAAAAGAAGCAAAAGGTACATGGATTAAAGTAAGTGTTCGAAGTTTCTTCAACCTCGTATTGCTTCCGCACAGTGGTACCTTGGAAAATGTGCTACAAATCCCCTTTTTCCTGCTGAAGTGTTGTTTTCCGATGAGACAAGGGAAGGAATTTTCAACACGCATAACGACCATATCTGGGAGGTCGAGAACCCGCATGCAATACGACGTCGTGCAGCACAGATTCGATTTTCGGTCAATGTATGGGCCGGTATTATGGGAGATCACCTCATCGGACCTTACCTGTTACCGTGTCGTCTAACCGGACCTATCTACTTGATCTTTCTGCAGCAAGTATTGCCACAACTTTTGAGAGATGAACAGATTTCTGCATCGACGCAACAGACAATGTGGTTCCAACACGATGGAGCCCCTGCCCATTATAGCGGAGATGTTCGTAACTACCTGGATGTCACATTTGGTCAACAGTGGATCGGACGTGGTGGTCCCGTGCGTTGGCCTGCTCGGTCACCCGACCTATCATGTCTTGATTTTTATTTCTGGGGTCATATGAAATCGCTAGTTTATGACACCCCTGTTGACAATGCTGAGGAGCTGGTTGCAAGAATCGCAGTAGCTGCCGAAGAAATTCGAAATTCGCCTGGAGTATTCCAGAATGTTCGGATGTCCATGCGTCGGAGATGTGAGGCGTGCATTGTAGCCCGTGGAAGAAACTTCGAACACTTACTTTAATCCATGTACCTTTTGCTTCTTTTCATGTATTATTAAAACGATTTCTCACTTACGGTCTCTTTTCTTTTTATGGTGCTTCTGTGTACAACACCGCTTCAGGAAAGCATTTCCGACCCCACATTGCTATATGATTTCGAGTTGTCAGGATGTACCCTACTCCTCTTAGAAGTTCTGAAACGTTTAACTGAAACACGTTGTATAGCGTCTTAGATACACTTCCGCTTAAAAGTTTGAAATCACTGCGTATAAACACAGTTTTTGTTAAGTTTTTTTAAAATTAGCTATGACAAGGTATAAAAAATGACCACCTACGTAAGGATTTTTTTTATTAGTTTAAAAATTTACAGCAAAAATGTTGAAATAATTAATATTAACTGATTAAAATGATTTTTCATCAAAACCTCCTCACAAGATTGTACCACTGTCTTGCATAGACATGTTATTCTGACGATTAATTTTATAATAGCGTCTTAACTAACATTATTCCAAGCGAGCTGCAAAGTTTGTCAAAATTTTTTTGAAGATGGGCAAACTTCAATGACTTGAGGGCCTAGATGATCTCATAAAAGCTCGACTGGGTTTAAGTCACGCAAATGGGGAAACCACACCATTAATTTTCAATACGACCTTCTGTTGTTTACTTGCTGGAGAGTCCCTGAACAAATTAGAGCTGTGCTTCGGGTAATTGTCTTGTTGTAATATAAAATTTCTTGTACAAAGTTATAACCCAGAGGATATTGCGTTACGTTCAAGAATGTTTTATACCCTCCAATTTTTAAAATGCCTTACTTCTGACGATGTCACTCACTGGAAAAAACAAAAGCAACCCCAGTTCATGATGAAACCACCACCACCACCGTGTTTGACTGTAGGCAGTAAACAATGTAGTACTTTTTTTCTTCAGTTGATCGTCTCACATAAATTCTACTCTTGGATCCAAGAGTAGTTTATGTGAGAGTAGTGTTTATCTTCAAATTTTTAGAATTAAAAATATATTAATCCAAATTAATATTTTGAATAAATTAGATTTTGAATATATCTAATTTATTCAAAATTAGATTCGATCTTCCACAATACGTTTATGCACTCCTAAATTGTCCCAGCTTGTTAGCACTTAGCCCAAGTCGACCGTTTCTTTCGATTTTCCCGTGTTAATAAAGGTTTTCCGACGCTACATGACTATCAAGCCCTGTTTTTGTTTAAGACGAAGTTTGTGCGGTAGCACAGTGCTATCGTCACCGTCCTCCCCACACCCCGAGGAAAAGTTAAAGAAAAGGAAAATTGAAGTTCCTCACGTAGATGACGCGAGGAAATGTATTTGTTTTTTCACTCCGTGGCTGAGTTAGTCGGTCTCAGGCGTAGATAGCAAGGTTTTACCCTCCCCACAGAAACTGGATTTTTTTTTGTCCAGCGAAACAGGCAAATTGACCAGAGAATACACGCAGTTTACAGACAAAATATACATGGGTAGTTGAATTAACATTCTGGGTGACCCTAATAAATAGTGTTTTAAGACGAAGTTTTCAGTGGATGTAGACACTGCAGTTTCTGTGTTCCTATTGAACTCATCTCGGATTTCAGATGCCGTAAGTCGTCAGTTCCGTTTAGAAATCAGTGTTATGGTATAATCGCATGCTTCCTTATTATACAGGATTGTCCTTATCGTGATTTTTCCTTTAAACAATCAGTCTCCTTGATTCGTCGAATTGTAGTTTGTACTCCTTCAAATGAAACACTTAAATTTTTGTCAATGCCTCTAATGGAACAACTTTCTTTATCCAGAGTCAGATTCCATAATTAAATATTTTCTACTATGTATATAAATGAAAAAAACTTAATATTTAAGAAATGTCTAGAATATTCAAGAACATTGCAGAAAGTTGTAGAAGACTCCTGAATGTGGTAGAACCAGAAGCATTTCTATGGTAGTGGCTCCCCCGGGTGCCAATCGCAATTTGGAACCCCCTTTAAAATTTTCTTCATATGTGTATAAGTTTCAGGCTGTCAGGCGCCCCTTGAACGTTGGGACCCCAATACTAGCAAAATGCACCATTTAAACGCACAGAGAGCCAGAGCAGTGGTTGCGCAGGTCCGCAATGAGGCGGACGAGGAAAACGCGGATGTAATCCTGCTTCAAGAACCATATACACATATCAAGCAGATAAGAGGATACCCCCTAGCCTAAAAAGTGATCCACACCGAAGAAGATACACCCGGGGCAGTTGTTGTTATCCGCAATCCAGAGATAACTGCGACCTGTATCCATCGGCAATCTCTACGCAATCGCGCTCTACCGTAGGCCAGGGGAGGATATCCAACAATCTATAAGATACCTCCAGACTATCCAAGGCATCCTTCCAGGACAAAAGATCATAATGGACCACATCTGATCATCGCACCATAACATACCAAATTGACAGAACCATGTGACCTACCATCAGGCTGAAGATGAATAGATTTTCAATAAAAAAAGCAAATTGGCAGTTGTTTCAGGAGCAAATTATAGCTAAAGCAAATGGACCGAGGCACAAAAAAATCTGACTTGCAGGGAAACCCAGACATCCTACAAAGAAAAATAACCCAAATGATTACAACAGCGGCAGAGGCAACGATGAAAAGAAAGACCCCGCCATCGAATGTGAAGCCCTGGTGTACTCCGGAGCTCCAGGGGCTGAGGAGAGAAGTCCAAAAAAAAAAAAAATTCTTGGGCCCTACTTCTGGAACTTGTTACTAGATGAATTCCTTCTTATGGATCTAGGTCCTGTGGACTGCATGGCCTATGCAGATGACCTCATCCTCCTTATCAAAGCTGATTCTAGAACTCAGCTTGAGCAAATTGCCTCCCCTGCCTTAACGATCCTCCAAAATTGGGCAAACAACCACAAGTTAGTCATCTCTAGGGAAAAAACGAAGACTATCCTCCTCAAAGGATCCTTGGACATAAGAAGACCGCCCCAAATTAAAATCTCTGGGCAGACATTGCAACTCAAAACAGAACTAAAATATCTAGGAGTAACCTTCGACTCCCGATTAACATTCTTACCTCATCTTAATTACCTCTCCAACAAAATACGTCGTTATACTGCCATGATCGTAAGAATTAGCAGAGCAGACTGGGGTTTCAAGAAGAGGACTCTCATGCTACTTTACAAAACCATCTTCTTACCAGCTGTGTGCTATGGTGCAGCCATATGGTTCCCTCGTGCCATCATTGCCCGTAATAAAGCAAAGCTACATACAATTCAACGCAGTATCCTACTCACTGTGACTAGAGCTTGCCGCACAGTCAGTAATCCTGCCCTGCAGGTCTTAGCAGGTACTCTTCCTCTGGACCTGGAGGTTATTCGTCGCGGCCTTGCATACCGCATAAAGAGAGGAATTCCCACCACCATTCTGGATATAACACTCGATCTAGCTAATGATCCAAAAAACGAAATGAAACAGATTTACTCTAAGCTCCTCCAGCATTGGCAAAGATCTTGGGAGCAAACAACCAAAGGTGAAACAACTAAAAGATTTCTTCCACAAGTTATGATAACTGCACCAAAACCTCCTCCGTGGTACTCACCAGGCCTTCATCTCGTTCTTCCTCACTGGTCATGGATCGTTTCGGGCCAAGTTTCATGGGTCTCACCGATTCTCCTCTCTGCACATGTCTTGACAATGAAGACTGGATTCACCTCATGTATAATTGCCCTCTTTATGATTTACCCAGAAGTCTCCTAATTACCAGAACTGGAAATATACCAAGTGGGCAGGAACATCTCTACATAATTGACGAAACCAACTACAAAGCCTTCACTACTTTTGCCCAGACTGTATTTGAAATGCGCCAAATTCACCTACAGCAAACTGTTCTACGCACCCCATCTTATAATGAACCCAAAACTCAATTCACAGAACATATCCTGATTGGAATCAAAGAAAACACAAACAGGATAGTGATCTTTATCCTGACCTAACAGGAATCTCTCGACGTTCACAAAGGAAACTATCTGACAAACCCACGAACCCAAAAAGGACTTTTCTACAATAGACACAAGAACTCCAAGCAATCCTCGAGCTTCACGAATCCATGTGCCTCCTCTCATCCCCTAAGAGAAGATTATCCAAGTCCTCTACCCAGTGTGGGACACTGCTCATTGCCTACAAGCCACCCTTGGATGAAGAAGATTAAATTGCTGACACTGGGCCCCTTGCCCAATGTGGGACCCACTCACTTGCCGGCACCTCTTCTCTTCAAGTTGTAGGACAATATCTGATTTTCCTACTTGTGTAGGAACTCAAATAAATACTCCTCTGGGAGTGGGACTGGCATTTGACATCAAATGCAGGGTCATGCTATTAGGCAATCTGACTTTGTGGGTCACTTGACCTCACAATCTTTTCTCTTCTTCCTGAGGTAGGGTGGGCTCCCCCCAAAGGGGGGAGCCCACTCGCCCTCTTTCTTCTGCTTACCTTCTTTCTTCACCTCAATCTCTCACCCCTTCTCCTATTTCAAAAAAAAAAAAAAAAAAAAAAAAAATTATTTTTATTTTATTTTTTATTTTTATTTTATTTTATTTATTTTTTATTATTATTTATTTATTTTTTTTTATTTTATTTTTTATATATATATTTTTTTATATATTTATTTATTTATTTATTTATTTTATTTTATTTTTTTATTTTTTTATTATTATTTATATATATTTTTTATTATTATTTATATTTTATTTATTTTTTTTATTATTATTTATATTTTATTTATTTTTTTTATTATTATTTATATTTTATTTATTTTTTTATTATTATTTATATATATATATATATTTTTTTTTTATTTTTTATTTATTTATTTATTTATTTATTTATATTTTATTATTATTTTATTTTATTTTATTTATTTATTTTTTTGGCTCTCCCTGGGAAGCTCAGGCAAACCCCAGGGTTGGCCAGCCAGAGTTCTCTTCCCACATACCTGGTCCAGCTCCCAGTGCCAGTAAAGGTAACTAGCAGTCTGTGGTGTTCCATGGACCCTAGGCCAAGCGGCCAGATGAACAACATAACCCGCACTAAGCAAACATGAACATACACTAACATATGCTATCTGGCCTTGACAGTACTGTACTGTCTTACTTCACAAGAGATTCAAATGCGGAGTTGTGCGAAAGCACCGGTGCCGCTTGTCAAAAAACACTATGTCACTATGTCACTATAGTCCAAGCAAAAAAGAAAGGGTTCTAGCAGGTGCATAGATCATGCCAGCCGCAGAGGTGGAGCATCCGCATCAGCGCTATAGAGAAGCCAGGAACAGATACACTGACAGGATAAAAAAAAAACAAGAGGGCATCTTGGTAACGGCTAGTCTTCACAACTCGGAACACAGACCCGTAGGGAGTGGTTTTTAAAATAACCGCTAACAAATTCCCGGGGAAGAGGTTCAAATGGCAACAAAGACGCCACAAGATATTATAACAACAACCTGGGAGGACTCAACAACTAACATACTGAATACAGTTCTACGGGAGCCACCGAGCATGCTGACACCTGAACAACAGACCAACTGTCAGGCAAACGATGCATATACCATGCAGAGGATGGAACCACAATTTACAATGGACGAACTTCAAGCTGCAAATGCGCAAATGAGAAACGAAAAATGTCCTGGCCCAGATTTGCTGGAGTCAGAGATTATCAAGAAAGTGGTAGAAATAGCCCCAAACCTCCTACCCAAACTATTCAACTGTTGCCTCATGGGAGGAAAATTTCCAACTAGCTGGAAAACTGCAAACTTGAGGCTGATTATAAAAAATCGAACCAAGAAATCAGATATGCTAGACTCCTATAAGCCAAAAAAAAAAAAACTATTATTTATTTTTAGGCCACCCGAATAATTAAATTCACTTGCAGTGTTGAGTGCCTTATGGCTGTTAATTGCATGTGTTCTATGGTCAATTTGTCTGTTTTTCTGGACGAAAAACCCTGCTATCTACGCCTCAGACTGACTGACTCAGCTTTCCACGGTGAGCAAACTGTTCGAGAGACTCCTACACATGAGAATTACTAGCTACTATAACTCAGCAAACCTCGCCTCTGGCAGACAATACGGTTTCAAACCAGGCTCATCAACAGTAGATGTACTCCAAAACCTTATCCAAGCAACAAAACAGTGTTCCAAGAAATACTTCCTGGTGCTTTCAATTGACTTTTCAGGAGTTCGACTCCTTTTGGTGGCCGAGCGTCCTCGGCAGACTCTGGGAGGCAGGCCTACCAATGAATCTCAAGACCATAAGATCATACCTACATGATAGAAAAGTGGAAGTTATAACAGCATATGAGAAAATAACTAGACCCATACACCAAGGCTGCCCGTAGGGTCTGGTGCTGGGGCCACTCCTGTGGAATGTAGTTCTAGATGATTTCCTTTCGATGGACCTGGGAGAGGTAAACAGTCAAGCGTTTGCAAATGACTTCATCCTCACCATGGAAACGAACTCAAGGGCCCGTTTGGAAATCCAGGCATTCAGGGTGCTGGAAAAGCTACTGGAATGGACTAAGCTGCACTCATTGACAATGTCGCCAACAAAGACGGCTCAATCCTATTAAAAGGGAAACTAGACACTCGTCGGCCCCCGCAAATTAAAATTGAGGGCGCAACCATCAAGCTTAGCACGCAACTAAAGTATCTTGGAACCATTTCAGACTCAAGCTTATCCTTCGAGCCACATCTCCTCTACCAGAAGGAGAAAATACGAGACCATGATTGCAAGAATCACTAGAAAAGAGTGGGGACTAAAACAAAGAACTCTGACACTCTACTACAAAGCGATTTTTATCCCGGCAATAACCTACGGCTCGCCAGTATGGTTTACCAAGGATGTGATACAAAAGAATTCTTGACACCATCCAGAGAAATATTCTACTAACTATAACTCGTGCCTGCTGTACGGTGAGCACCCATGCCCTACAGACCCTGGTGGGCATGCTTCCCCTTGATCTAAAGGTGGTGCGTTGTCCGATAATGTACATGCGCTCTAAAGGAATCCAAACGACGTTCATAGAGTACACATTAGATCCGGCGAATAATCGGAAACAGGAAAAAACGCGGCTGGTTCTGCCCCCGTGGCAGGCATGGCAAGAGGGATGGTTCAACTCCTGTAAAGAAGAAATCAATCATAAGAAAATTCATATCTCAAGTCAGCAGAGTCTACCCCAGAACTCCAAATTGGTTCTTTCTAGGATTACGCACTACATACCATCTGACGGGCCATGGTGCCATAAATACCAAGCTAAATAACATGAGAATTGCAGACCACCCAAATTGTGGATGCGGAGAGTTAGAGATTTGGCAACACATAATGTATGAATGTGAATACTATGAGGGTCTCCGAAGCATCCTGATAACCAAGACTACATACTTTCCCCATAACTGGGAACACCTTTACTGGACACGGAAGAAGAATACAACGCGTTCAGTAAGGTCGCAGAAGATCTTTTCACAAGGAGGAGGACATTGATTGCGCTGCATAACAACGCAGGGGATTAACAAAGCTGACCATAGACCCACACCAAACGAGCAAGAAAAGAGCAGCAGGGAACCTAAGTAAGGGAATGGTGCCCCTATCAACAAATCCTTACTGACTGGACACCCAGAAATGACACCTAAACTTTACATTATTAAATAGAGAAGGCAATGAACAAAGAGAAGGATGCCTATGGTGACACTACACTGATGATGGATATGTCCCAAATCAGCCTCATGTCTGATGGTCCACTTTAAAATCCACTGTACACTTTAAATCCCATCCCCAGGCAGGGGATGGGGATTTAAAGTGGATGGTTCCCATCTCCTCTAACGACTCGACTACTGCTGATTGCCACCCCATCACTAAGCTACATGACCACTGCTCAATTCATTATTATTGGCGGTTTTTTTACCTTTTTATTATTTTGTTTTCATCTTTTTTTAAATTATTATTTTTTATTTATTTATTTTTTTTATTATCATTTTTTATCCTTTTCTTAATTATTATTTTTATTTATTTATTTTTATTATTATTATTTTATTTATTTTTTATTATTATCATTTTTTATCCTTTTCTTAATTATTATTTTTATTTATTTATTTTTATTATTTTTTATTTATTTATTTTTTATTTATTTATTTTTTATTATTATCATTTTTTATCCTTTTCTTAATTATTATTTTTATTTATTTATTTTTATTATTTTTTATTTTATTATTATTATTAATTATTATTATTATATATTTTTAATTATTATTATTTATTATTATTGTATTATTATTATTTATTATTATTGTGTTATTATTATTTATTATTATTTATTATTATTGTATTATTATTATTTTATTATTATTTTATTATTATTATTTATTTATTTTTATTATTTTTTTTTCTCATTTTATTTTTTTTTTTCGTTTATCTGCTGGTAAATGAAAGGTACCACCGGTTTGGGCTCCCAGTGGTACGGAATTTGCTGGCATCCATTGGAATTGATTTTTCCCCCAGTGGATGTAGAATTCTTACCTTAGTCACTTTCGTTTGACAGTACGCGTATTGTTGTGGCCGGCCTCCTCGTGACTTGGACGGGTACTAGGGAGCATCCATCCTGGTGATCGCGGCTCCCTAGTAGCTAAGTGGCCAGATAGAACAAAACAACAGAACAAGATACACACTTTGCAGACATAACACCATACTTGTATCTTACACAGAGCTCTGTACTCATCACGGTGCATCATGGCGGAGTTGAACTAACGTTTAGGTGCCGCCGTACATAAGACACAACACATGTCCACATGTCCTCTCTCCCCTGCCTCCTCCTCTTCTGCTGGTAGGGCCTGTCCCCACTGATCTTCATGGAGACGCCTTCCCTATTGTCCCCTTATCTCTATCTGTTCCCGCAGCCTTCAGTCTCTCCCCCTACTCAAACTTAACTTACCGAGTATGCACATAAAGTAACTTAATTGAACTAGCGCAAAATTTAACCCCTCTCACTTAAACCTATACCCCAATTCGGCTGTAAATTCAGCGCAATACTCCCCATTTGGAAAAAAGCGTTACGTTACTTAGAAATCGTCACAAAACCAAATGCGGATGGGTTGTACTTTTTGTTGCGTGCAGTGACACAAGTAAAACGCATGCGCCCAAGAAAACTCGATTGTACACAACAAGTACAATCGTTATATCAGCATAATTATTAATACGCGAGTGACTGTGCCCAAATCCACAGCCCGGCGTTCGAAGGAATATCCTGAAATAAAGTAAGGAAAGTTGGGCAGAAATGTGAATCCCGATGAAATTCAACAAGAGTGTTTCGTTATGCCTGGGAGTTCTCAAACTGCACCAAAAAAAAAAAAAAAACTAGAGCTGAAATAATTAAGCAACATCGTGAACGGAAGAAAAGGAAATTAGAAATTCAAACTATTCCGAATCATAATGAAATTCTAACTTCAAAATTACTTCAAAATGAATTTCATTTAGAAGACGTGAGTACTTTCATGACGTGTAATACATGTCATACTTCATTAAAGAGGGACGGATACCAACTATGGCCAAGTCAAATGGATTTATATATCCAACATATCCTACTCATTTGCCTCCACTGGGTGTTATAACTGAGCGTTTGATATCACCACGATTACCCGTTATGCAAATTCGCTGTTTACGTTATGAACATGTACAATATGGGATCATTAGACAAGTAATAAATGTACCAGTTAACGTAAATACGATGGTTCATCAATTCCATTGTGAATTAGATGACGATTATGCCATTAATATACATATAAAACGAAGACTCATACGTAAATCATCATATCTACAAGGTGTGTGTGCAGAAGAAAATAGTGAAAATATGGTTACGGTATGTGATAAATTCACCTTTGTATAAATTCTATGGCATAAAAGTGAGTGACGATTTCTTGGGGACAAATGATGATAGTGAACAGGAACATTCAGATGAAATTGTGGAACCTGTCAACAATGATGATGAACTATTGATAATTCAATAACAAACATTATTATGGTCTGAAGATAAATATTTATGTAAAGCACCGTGTCAGAAATCATCTCCAACAAGTTTCATATTTGATATACATGCAAAAGAACTTTCTTATCCAGCTATATATCTGGGACATGCATGAAAATTTAAAATTAGATTGAAAATTACTCCCTTTATGATGGTATCGAGTGAAATTGGTAGATCTGATCGTCGTGGAGTAACTCTCCAACATTTGCTATGTATGGCAATGAAAATTATGCGAATGCGTACCGCAGAAAATTTGCAAATCGCATTTAAATAGTAGGAATAACAGCTAACATTGCTCATTCTGTATTGGAATCGAAATAATTTATAAACAATTCATTAGAGTCTAACTTGGCATTTCTAAAATCAATTCCCAATTCAGCATATTATTGGAGTCAACGTACAAATTCAGATATAAACGAAAAATTACAACTAATGAAGTCATGGATCTACCTTACATGGAAAGAGCTACATTAATAAATGAAGACCCAGTAACGTGTGCTATATACTTTAATAAAATTGCTGAGAGTATACTCAAAATTTTAAAATCGAAAACCTATAGTCCTTTTGGGAAATATTATGTTGTGAATTTCTTTAAACGCATTGAATTTCAACATCGAAGAAGTCCACATGCACATATATTATTATGGATGAACAATGCACCCTCTGCACCATTAGAAGAAAGAGAAGGTGGGATGGAAGAAGCAATCCAAATGATAGATGCGTTATATTCTATACAGAAAACGAAGATTAGCTTATCGCAAAAAATATTGTAAAATGCACGACTCATTAGAATTGGATAATCATGTTAATTTCGAACAATTCCTTAAATCAAATCAATGCCAATCAGAAGAAGAATATCTAATTATTTTGAGGGCTGGTATCAAACGACCACGTGTATTTCATAAACGCAAGATAGAAGAGAAATTTATGAATAATTACAATTCTTGAAATTTAAGAGTGCTCAAGTCTAATTCGGATTTACAATTTATCATAGAAGAATATTCATGTGCAGCATATTTAGTTGAGTATGCGAATAAAACTAACAGAGGAATAAACAACCTGCAAAGGAAAAATATAGAGCTACAAGAAGAATATTCTGATATGGGTATAACTGATTTAATACGAGCATTAAGTTTAGATGTATTGAATTCTGTGGAGATGAGTTCACAAGAGGCAGTTCGGTATTTATTACGGTACACAATGTCTGTGTCTTCAAGAGCGATATTATTATTATTAGTCATATGGTGCAAGGAAGCCTGGAGCTTATGAAAAAAAAATTCCCTAGTTACCCTGAGAGAGAGAGAGGAATCACCAAGAAAGAGAAGAATGGTGATATCCAGCTCAGAATCCTGGGTGTGCCAAGTCCATACTCACAAGATGTAAATGGTAACTTTACACAAAATTTTAGTTTCATAATGAGTTCCTGTAGTAAAGACGTTTTTAATGGCTGCCGCTGTGACATTATCAGTGACACTATCAGTCTCAGGATAGAGCGGCAGCAACGAAATCTATCTTCGGAAACTAGGTGGCAAGGCCTGCCAGAGTACGTAAAAATCTACTGGGTGCCTGACCTGCCTCCTCGTGGCAAAGTGTGGGCAACTGTGGGTCCCAATAGGGGCCTAACAGCTAAATGATCAGAAGAATAACAGAACATAACACTACGCGACATTTCACTCCATACACACTTTTAAATCTCTGGCCTCCACAGAGTACTGTGATGCACAAACATCGTATACAATGCGTAGATGGGGGGGGGGAAACCCCTGGTGCCGTCAGACAGCTAACACTTTACACTTTACCCTTTACACACTTGGGACGGCATTGTAGAAGAATCCTGAATACGGTAAAAGTTGTGGACGATTCTAGAATATTCTGTAAAGTGGGAGTGTTGTTTCAATTTTATAGAAGATTGTAGATGATTCTAGCATGTTTTGCAATAATATAAATTGAGAAGGAAGAGTTGTAACTTCTAAAATCGTACATTTCACCAAACATTCTTTCATTCAGAAAGAGTGTTTGGTAAAAGCTTTGTGTGTTTTGTGATATGGCAAGGAATAAGAAACTGAGTGTTGAAAAAAGAAGTATTATTATAACTCTGTTTCGAAACAAATTTTCATGAATTTTTCAAATTTCGAAAATTTCACGGAAAGTTATCCCATGAAAAGTATTCGCAAAAAACTGTGTTTCATTTAAAGGAGTACAAAATACTATTCGACGATTCAAGGAGACTGGCAATTTAAAGGAAAAACCATTATCTCGATGACCACGCATAACAAGGAAGCACAAAATAAAACATTGACGCAATCGACGACTTATTGCACATGAAATCTGAGTTGAGTTCAATATGAACAAAGAAACTCCTACATATCCTGTGACACTTCGTCTTAAACAAGCAGGACTTCTTAGTCCTGTAGGGAGTCCGAAAACCCATATTTACATCTTTCAAAACTTTTGGAACTTTTTTTCGACTTTTTGAAAGGAACTGTTAGTTTGAGCTAAGAGCCGTCAGCATTAGATAATTGAAGACTAAAAAAAACGTACTATGGACGGATGAAACTAAATTTTAAATTTTTGGATCTAAGCATAGAGTTTGTGTGAAACGATCAACTGTAGAAAAAATTATGCCACATTGTTTAGCGCCTACAGTCAAGCATGCTATTGGTTTCACAGTGATCTGGGATTGCTTCTATTTTTCTGTTGTGTGCTGAAGTTCTCCCTACGATTAAAAACAGCATTGAAAAAGGTTTGAAGGATCTGAAAATTATTGATAGAATCAAATGAGTAGCTCCTCATACCTAGGAGATAAGTTTAGAACTGTTGTCGTTAGGTCTTCATAAAGGTGGAATTCAAAAAGAGCGTGAGGGGGGGGGGTATTCAGGTAGCCCTCATCGACAGGAGACAATATTAGAAAGTCTAAATTGGTAAAGTTTCTCATTAAGCGAATTATGTCCAGTTAATACATAGGAGGTAAAGAGAGGGTGAAAACCATTTTCTGGCGAATAATGGAAGTACTGTAGTTACATTGGAAACAAATTTTGTGGTGATGATTCCTTTTATGAAGAATTTCATCTGTTCTGCCAAATGCCCAGGCATCTATTAACAAGAGGGCACGCCATTCCTCAAAGCACGGCAGACTGGTAATTGGTTTCAGGAAAATGACAACGAATACTCTGTCCTCCCATTGTCGCCAAACTGGCCTCTGATTTCAACCCATTTGAGCAGGTTTCTCTGAACTACTGGAATCGGACCATGACTGTCAACGTGAAAATGTACGGTCATTACTTGTCACATTGTGCAAAACTCTTGGGTAGCACTACCATAGGACACTTGAGGATTCCATGCGAATACGTATGAGGCTATATTACGGTCAAAAGGTGGCCCACGAGGTATTAGTTAGGTGTTGCTAATGCAACACCAACTCAGTGTGTTTATATATATATATATATATATATATATATATATATATATATATATATATATATATATATATATACGAGTATATAAATGTTTCCATGGTCTTTCCTTCTTTTGAAAAAGAAAAGCCCGAGTTTCTATTAAAAAAAAAAAAAAAAACATGGATCCTTTCCTATGTTCATTTATCCAAAGAGTTAAAACATGCCATCAAAGTTCCTTCCAGGGCAGTGCAAGGGTACGTGGGGGCCTAGATGCAAAAGGGGTTAAGGAGGACCTCGTTTATTTTTATTGAGACTAATGGCTCCCTCGATTGGGGCTCTCCAGATCGGGGGTCCTGGTGCGGCACATCCAATGCATCCTCCCTTTTGCATGGCCCTGGTGCCTTCCATCTAAAACGAGACTCTAACGCAACCTTTTGATATGGTATGAAAGAATGATGATCGTAGTCAGTGTATTTGTATCGATGGTATTGCACTGCGGCCTGATATGATATGAAGTTTATAAAATTATTATAAATAAATACAGCTTGAAAGTTTTTCAACGTTTCTCTGAACTACAATGTGCTTTATCCCATAGTATTCAAAAACTTTTTATTACACAAAAATCAAGTCTTTCATACCAGTCTTTCATGGCACACATGACCTCTTTTTTTTTTTAATGAAATCTTTATTGGAGAACCTTGGGGGGTAACATAATAGTTATGATCGCTGACCTTGTATTCCATGTGGAAGAGTTTCTCTCATGGAAATCCAGATTTTTCATCTAGTAGAACAGGCAAAGTGACCATAATATACACGATTTTTACAGACACAAGTCTCTGACATCTCATAGCCATAGTTTCATTGGTGCAAAAAAAAGACAGCTTAAAGTATTGTACTCCTCGTGTAGCAGTTGGTAGAATCGCCGTCCTCCCCACACCCGGTGGAAAAGACCTGAGTTTGAGTCCCGTCGATGATGTGAGGAATTTTTATGGGCCTTTTTCACAACTTGGCTGAGTTAGTCGGTCTCAGGCGAGGGTGGCATGGTTTTCTACCCCAGAAATTTGTGTTTTTCGTCCAACAAAACAGAAAATCTACCTCAGAACACATATAATTTACAGACAATATACGTGGAGCAACATGGCCTTAGTTACTAATGCTCCTAAAACCCTGACACACACACACACAGTATTGTATCCACGAAAGTGCTTTTGAAATTTGGGAAAGGGGAAGATGCCATTTGAAGCATCTTCTCCTTCCTTGTAGGAAATTGTAATGCTTACTACCTATAATAGTAGGCATTACAATTAAATTCTGTATTCGTACGTTGTCTGAGGAAAAGGGTGACATGATGCAACTTCTTTCATCACCTCATCAGGGTTATTTCGCTAAATCTCACTATTGATTGTGCGCAATTGTGGCATATGATTGTGGAGCGTGCTCAAGGTAATCAACAAGCACTACTCCGAGAGCATCCTAAATGTAGGCCATTGCCCGTCTGCTGACAGCAACATAGAACTTATTGAATGGTACTCTTCCGTAGGTAGAATTTACCTGCACTTTGGCCACTGTTGTCTCTGGGTCGATATTTAAAGACGAAACAGGCTCAATGGACCGCTGCTATTTTCAAACTCCAGATTGAAAAATGGCTCAAATCCAAACAAAAAGGCTCCCTTCAGTCCCGGAGAATGCCTCCTTGCTGCATGCTTCCAAGCATGAAATTTTAAGGTTCCTTGAATTTTGGGACCAGATCTGTTCCCCAACATATGAGTGTGTATCACTTTTACAGAACATGTCTTTTTGATGCAACTGCTTGTTAACAGCATGAGGTGCCGATTTTTGCGATTTGGTATTTTCATCAGACTGGCTTACAAAGATCCTTGCAAAAAATTTTTTGATATTGTCCAAAATAATACATCTTGCTTGTTCAATAAACTATTTGAACCATTCTTTCAACCCAATTAATCCTTAGCTCAGCAAACCATCCATAGTCTAACAAGCTCTGACAAACTTGAATGAGCACATCTCTCCAGCAACTGATCCCTCTACCCTTAGCAAAGCTTAAGGCTATAGCTGTCTAATATTAATGGACAGTTAGGCTATAGATATCAAAAGCCCATATGCCTGGGTCTTTCTTATATAGAGAACATTCCTGTCTCCCTTCTTTCCGTTTATAGTTTTTTTTTTTTTTTAAATACCGATGAGGACTGTCCCCTAGGGAAGTTGTCCGCTCCCTTTTCCTCTGCTTCAACATGTTGAGTGGTGCATTGAGTGGATGAGCTGGTTCGCACCTACCGAATCTACAGGTGCCGACACTTTGGTTTTTAATAGTGGGTGATATACATTTTTCAGAGTAAAGTGTTTACTCCGAAATATGTATTTCGAACCAGCATTGTGGTCGAAACAATAATTTCGCTCCACTGTTAGCAGACCGCCCGTTCCTCCCTTCCCCCCTTTTATGCCATATTCAGCGTCTGTGACTTCTCTCTATGCCCCACAGCGAGACCCAAAAGACCGATTCAGCAGTTTTTTTTTTTTACTTTTGCTTTCGCCAACTTAGCAATCTTTAATTTTCATCTTTGAACAAATACTGTTAATTTTTACATATGTTACTGAGTAACAAAAATCAAGGTTTTTAGTGTGTTGTTAAATCGCATCCGAGATTTTGAAAAGGGGTTTATGTTTAGTAAATAACAAAAATATTTAGTACAGTATATATCAATAAGTGTGTTGTTGAAAGAGTTTGTGCAGCGGACCGATTCGTTGCTGCAGTGTAGTGATTATTCGGTTTGAGCTGTCTCACCATACATGCAGAACGTGGTTTAGTCCCTTAGTAATAGGCTTAAGTTTTTTTGTATATTACTCAGCGTTAGCTATTATAATCAGCAGGTCGTAAACGAATATTAGTAATACAGTAGTAAGTAGCAGAAATACAACTACAACGGGTTTGTAGTTGTTCTATTAAGGATTTATAGAATGAACCCAGCAGCTACACCGACACCTGCAATCGATAAACACGGAGATGACAGATGGATGTGTATGGTAATTTAATACATATATATATATATATATTTTGAATAACGGAGAATGGCGTAGTTAATTGAAATTAAAATTTCTGGTAAGGGTAAGAGAAAGAACAGTATCATATTTTTGACAATTGCGGTAGCAGGCGAAGTACTATGACTTGTTATATTACTCTAGTTGCGTCACATTACCATTTGTTATCGCTTGCTTACAATGCTACTTACAAAAATACAAAAGAAGCATGGAGAACCCCAAAGTACTTTGCACTACTCTCGCAGGCGTCGATATTACTGATCTTAGAAAAAATGAAATTTATATTTGAATAATTTTAACTGCATTGCACAACTAGACTTATGGCCAGTATTAACAATTTATGTAACAAAATCATCTTATAAATAAACCCTATTGCTGATTATAATGGTTGTGGAATAAATATTTTACATAAAAAAAATTTATGGAGGAAATCTTGAGAGGAAGGAAGGAATTTTTTTAAATATTTTAAAGTTGGATTTATTTTCATTTTATGTGATGATATTGATAATGTACATAATAAAAAAAAAAAAATAGTACACTTCAGGTCTTGGTACTTTTCCCCCTGGCTTTTTGTTTTAAGGTCAAAAAGGCTTTGCAGACATTTTAACATTAGCTACCATGTGTGTGTTTTTTTTTTTTTTTAATAGGCTCATCGAGCTATTTGATCATATACAACAAGCTTTCGAATTTTTAATTGAAAAAAACCTTGAAAGGTATTGTGATGTACAGTGTCAATGGTCTGCCAAGAAGTTAAAATTACAGTGCTGAACTTTGACTTAGTCAGTGCTTCACATATCTGATCTTTTCTTTGTCTCCAAAAGGAAAGATGAGTAATCTGAGCAAGAGGATTCTTCCTCTTGCTCAGATTACTCACCTGAGGAGGCATAAATTCAGATTGAGGAAAGACAATTGTAGAATAGATGTGTGGAAATTTGCCTTTAGCTAGCGGGTGGTTGATAGTTGGAACAAACTTCCATCTGTTGTAGTGGAGGTCAGCAACTTAAAGTTCAAGGCAGAACTAGACAAACATTTGGAATGAATGGATGGGTGAAATGGGAAGGGTGTGTTTTTTTTTTTTTTTGGCTGATGCTATATAAGCTTGCTTTCTTGCATTATATGCCCTGCTAATGCTAAATGAAATATTCAAACAAAAAAAAAAAAAAATTACCTGGCCAGTTGTACCATACATTTCCACTGAATGGTACAACATAATTTGGTGATCCTGTTCATGTTGCTATGATACATTAATGTTTATGCATAAGTTTTTTTTTTTTTCTGAAAATAATAATTTTATTTTTTTCCGAAAAAAAGATTTTTAGGGCAAAAGCTTCAGCATACAGGAAGTTCACTAAATAAGAGGTTAGGGCATTGGCATCATGTTTGTACATAGTGAATTACCAAAAAGGCATAGTTTTTATTATATCTCATATTGTTGAATACCTTCAGAATGAGTTACCCGATATTGCACTCCCTCAAATAAGTAACACTTCACCAGTGAAGAAGACTGTTGCTACTTATTCTCAGTGGATACCACCACCCAGACTGCCCTTTCAAGGTTCTTTGACCTCTCGTTGGTGGATGGGTAGGTACCCTGGTGTTCCAATAGTGACAACGTAGTTATGAAGTATAACTTCACAATATGAGAGATACTAGATGGCGTGCAGTAGTATAGACTAAAAAGATTTTTTAGGGCAAAAGCCTCAACCTACAGGAAATATACGTTAGTGCATTAGCATCATGTTTGTTTGTAGTGAATTACCGAAAATGGCAAAAAAGGCATTATTTTTATTATATCTCATATTGTGAATACCTTCACAACTAGTTGTCTGATATTTCTTTGAATAAATAATGCTTCACCATTCACTATACGTTAGTGCATTAGCATCACCCAGGGGCTTACATCTGGTGAATATTTTTTATTTTATTTTATTTTTTTATGAAAACCCCAAACACGAAAGGTATCAAAACCTATAATACTTAGTACCGTGCATGGGTTGAAGGAGAGGTATGGGGGGAGGGGGGATGCCGGAAACTTTGCTCTAGAGACTAAACATGGGTTTCACCACTTCAAGCCTCCAATAAGCAAAGTGGTGGTATTTCACCGGTTGATGAAAGTCATCTACCACCCTACATATGAGCTTGGCACAACCATGGTCCTGAGCTAGTTATCATTCTTCTCTTTCTTGGTGATTCCCTTCTACTTCTGACTCTCTCTCTCTCACTCAGGGTAACTTAAATTTTTTTGGCTGGAGAATTTCACAATATTTTCTCATTGTGAGCCAAAAAAAAATTTTTTTTTTTTGGCTCACAATGAGATATAATAAAAACTATGCCTTTTAGGTAATTCACTGTGTACAAACATGATGCCAATGCACTAACCTCTTATTTGTTGAATTTCCTGTACGTTGAGGCTTTTGCCCAAAAAAATCTTTTCAGAAAAAAATAAAATTATTATTTTCAGAAATTATTCCATAAACCTCAGGTTTCCTTGCACCATATGGCTAATAATAATAATAATAATAATAATAATGTTTGTACATAATGAATTACCAAAAATGGCAAAAAAAAAAACATTATTTTTATAAATCTTAGAGTTGCCTGATATTGCACTACCTCGAATAAGTAACTTATTCGAGGTAATGCAATAGTGACCAATTTGTAAAGGTATTCACAATATGAGATGTAATAAAATGCCTTTTTTGCCATTTTCAGTAATTCACTAAGTACAGACATAATGCTAATGCACTAACCTGTTACGTTTAGAATAAATGTTATAATATTCAGAATAAATATAATAAATATTATATCAACTCTTTTGTAGTTTTGGAAGGGTAGTATAACATCCTTATGGCAGTGAGGAACATTGGAAAGATATCAAGAAATCTGCTATGAAAGCTTATTGGACAAAACATCCACACAGTTTGTCCATGACTATGAATATTTCCAACAAATGCAAGAAAATATCACAGGAAATTTTATATATGGTGAAACATCTTAACTTGCGAGTGGATACAGAAGACGTGAGTGAGTTGCTGAAGGCTCATAGAAAAGACATGACCAATGATGTCATTGATTTGCAGGCACAAATGTAAATTGAAGAAAGGGGTAATAGTGCCTATGAAATCTCCAGGGCCCAAACCTCATATGTTTAAGAGAAATAATAATGAAGGTAGAAGAGATAAGAGGAATCGTAGAGGATTCTGATTTTTTTTTTTTTTTTTTTTTTAAGAAGCAGTACTGTTAGAGACATTAGTGATGTCTTCATTTTTCTATTTTCTATAAGATTTTTCTGATGAAAAGAGGGCAACTTGATAAATTTGTGTTTTTTCATTTTAAAAAACTTAAATTCACAAATCTTTGGGAATATGTCTCAGCAAGTTATATGAGTTTATATATTGGATTTCAATGTTTGATTATTCCACGTTCAGTTAGCATATGGTTTTCCAATTATTGATAGTGAATTTTGACTGAATGTTAGTTGTATGTTGCTAATTCTAACTGGTAGCCAAATGATTTCATGGTAACAGAGGAGAGTGGAAAAGAAGTTGTTGAAGATAAAAGTAAATAAGGTGACGGGGCTGATGGAATCTATCACATTATATTAAAAGAAGCAGCAAAAGAGGTAAGCAAACCTTTAGCTGTAATTAGGAGGGCATTCTTGGATTCAGGTGAATGTCCTCCAGACTGGAGATATCACAAAGGGGAATCAAAGGTTAAAGTGAGTAATTGCAGATATGGAAGCTTATATTCTGTGCTACAGAAAATAATGTAGTCAGTGGTTAAAGAAGCAATGCAGGTTCGTCTTGACAGGAACTCAGTTATGGCAATCACAGTTGATATGTTAAGAGAAATCTTGTCCGAGAAATTTAATTAGTTACTATGAGGTAATCCAGATGCAAAAAAAAGTAATTTTGACATCATATACTCAAATTTCAGTAAAGTTTTTGGTATTATTCCACATGACATGAAAGACTGCTGTAAAAATTAAATCTGTATGGCATTAGGGCAGTGGTTTACAATCGGAGTGCTGCAACAACATTCTTGGGGTGCCATGTTGGGTTTAAGTTACTTAAAGTTATTATTATTTTGAAATTTATATATTTATTTCATTATAAAAGAGTACAATATCCATTGTACCGTATCTTTTTAATTTTGTGGTGATCTATAATTGATCTTTATTTAGTACCTCTATGTAAAGAATAAAATTATTATATAGGTATATATTAAAAGGCTGAAAACCACTGTGTTAGGTATTTATTTTGGCCTAGGGGTGCCATGAAAAAAATTACTGGGACGCTAAGGGCGCCGTGAACTGAGAAAGGTTGGGAACCTCTGCATTAGGGAAAAGTTACTGCTATGAAGGGATGGTCAGTCAGCTGGAGATAAATGGTTATTAATGGGCATTATCTTTGTGGATTAATGTTATTAGTGGAGTCTGCCAGGATTGAATGTTGGGTGCCTTACTCCTTTCAGTATATATTAATGGGATCTAGGAAGATATATCAAGTTTGATGTCTAAATTTGGTGATGTTACAAAGTTTTGCAGAGTGGTTAATGACTAATAAGGGTATGGTGATCTGAGAGGAGCTAGTTGAAATAGATGTGCTGAAAAGTGGCAGTTGAGGTTCAGCATTGATATTGAAGTTAGCAGTAATCTGAGTACTGTAACAATTGGGTGGTATCACATTCAAGGTGGTGAAGAATGAAAAAGATCTAATGGTAATTGTGCAGTCTGATGTGAAGTCTGAACAATGTAGATGGACTGCTGGAACAGCTCAGAGAGTTCTATCAATGATATACAGGAATTTTACCAACAGGGACAAGGAAGTAGTGGTTATCCCATTGTGTGAGGTAGTGGTTAGGTGG
Source organism: Mastigoproctus giganteus (assembly GCF_048544385.1). Classification (NCBI taxonomy): domain Eukaryota; kingdom Metazoa; phylum Arthropoda; class Arachnida; order Uropygi; family Thelyphonidae; genus Mastigoproctus; species Mastigoproctus giganteus. The sequence goes on from NC_143583.1 coordinate 28,360,952, forward strand.
TCTCATACTATATATCTTGAGTACAGTTAATAGATCTGGAAGTCTCATTTTAGGAAAGATGTGGATCTAATGGAATAGGTGCAGAGAAGAGCAGTGAGATTAGGTGGGGCACAAATGGTTTTATTACCAAGAAAGACTTGAATTCTGTAAATTGCAGCATCCATGGGGAGACTTAATTGAAGTGTTTAAAGTGTTAAATGGATCGAGTAAACTAAATGCTGATGGAATACTTCCTCTTTTTAGGATTATACATGCATGCATACAAACACACACAGAAGGATATAAATTGGGGAAAGATAGTTGCAGTATAGATGTGCAAAAAGTTGCTTTTAAATGGAGAGCATGAGTAATTGATTGTTGGAACAAACCTCCATATGTTATGGAAGTGGGTATTTTGAATAAATTGAAAGATTTTCAGTCTATTAGAAGGGATTGACAAATGGAGTTTTTTTTTTTTTTTGCCGGTACTGTAAAAATTTGCATAATTTTGCCACTACTAATATAACCAACTTGCTTGTCACTTTGTATGAAGCTTGTGAAGATATAAATTTTGCTAGTTTTTAGTGTGATACTCGATTATATTATTCAGTCAATTACATGAGTATATACAGCAAACACAATGCTGATGTTTGTTACCAAAATTTTGTCACAGCTTTGATATCTGACACCCACTTAAAAGTTCTGGATTAAAAGATTAATAAAAAACAGAAAATTTTAAAGTTAATAGAATAATAATCTGCAGAATTTAATGACTTTCTAGAGTACTCTGTTATTAAATTCTATATAATGTTGTATAATTCTCAAGAATATTTTCAAGAATAAAATTTATCATGTATTATATAAAGAAGGTATGATTATATACTGTATATATTCCCTTACCACAATACATTTTTGTACACCTTATCTCTCCATTGGACTTCTTTTGGAGTTGTGCTCTTTCCTAGTTTCCACATTGAATGTATTTATCTACATTTGCCAGTCATCAGGCTACTAGTACAGGGTATTCCACTAGTTAGTTATTGACCTAACCTGTTTTATTAAAATTGCCAGTCATTATTTTGCTAATTTAGTACATTCAAAGATGCTAAATAAGATTTAATAATCAACTAATTTGATGCATGTTGGCATATAGTCTGTTTTGTTTCATGTTATTATCGAGTTTCTTAACCATTAATCAAACTCAATTTCTTTTCTTCATCTCACAGAAAGTTTTTCAGGAATTCTTTTGTATTTTATTACTAAAGTATATTTAACTTGATATAAAAAGTTCTGTACATAATATTTTAATGATATTAATATCAAAAAGACAAAGTTAAACCATTTACAAATGCCATGTATGTTTATTGGAATGGTTATAAGAGAGCAAGATAATCACCACAATATTTAACAAGATGATGTTTCATCACTCAACTGAGTAACATTGGGCCTAAAGGGACATAAAAAGGTTAGAAATATACAATAATAAAGTACAATTTACAATAATAAAAATTAAATAAATTAAGTTTTTACAATTAATGGAATGTAAATTTCAATTATAATGGAGTACAGGCAAGTAAAATAGTAAGTTAAAACAAGGTACGTTGCAGAAGTTTAGTAATTACAAATGCATAATACAGAAGTGCTGAAGTTAAAGGTATGTTAGGAAGGTGTATCAATCGAATACCCAGTGGGTATTCGATTGATACACCTTCAAACAAACAAACCCCAGGAGGATAACCACCACCATTTTTAGTGCACAGTCAAGAACCCTCAAACATGAGAAGCTGAGAGAAATTGCTACCTTTTAAGGCAACAATATCTCACATTTTAACCGAAAACAAAATAACTAAAGAGAACAATGGAAAAATAGATTCTCCTGTGAGTTAAGGCCCTTTTGCTAGCTGATGCAGAGTCTCTCTTTTTGTGCAGGATATTTGGTATGCAAAAAACTGACATATTCAAAAACTTCAAAAATAATTTATTTTTTTTATTTTTTCTTTATAATAAAACCCCAAACACAAGAGGGATAAGAACCTAAAGTACTTAGTACTGTGTGTGGGCTGAAGGTTGAGAAGATAAAAGAAGAATACTTTTTGACATTAGACTTGAATTCCTGTAGATTGTAATTTTCAGAAAACACATATGAAGGAAGGTGGTTTCAGAAAACAGAAGTTGAATGAATAAATGAGGAAGACGTTCTGAGAGTTTGAAGTTGGACAGTAAACCAATGTTGACTGGTTGTGGGGTGGCGTCTCCGTAGCCAGGTGGGAAGGAGCAGCAGTGCGCAGCACACGCTTCTTGATTAGACCGGGGTTCGAGCCCGTCACCACCAAATACGGAGGATGCGGAAAGGTTAAGGAATGACCACCGCATATCCCGGAGCAATATGGCCTTAGTTGCTAATGCTCCTAAAAACCAACCAAAACAAACAAACTGGTTGTGGCACATGTTCGGACTGCTTTGGAAGAGAGCGGGAATTGTAGAAGCCAATTCAGAAGAACGGTGCCCATGGAAGTATCTATAGAAAAGGCACACAGCGAAAATAGAACATTTGTGAGACAGAGTGGAGAGAATCTGTTAGAGATGAGTCATTAATTAACCTAACTACCCTCTTTTGAGTGGAATCTAGAAGTCTGAGAGAGGTATTGGGGGCACTGCCCCAGATGTGGGAACAGTATTCTATGGTAGGGCAGATTTGCAATTTGTACAGGGTAAACAACTGTTTGAAAGAAAAGTAATGCCAAAAGCAAAAGAGAACCCAGTTTTTTAGATGCAGAGGAAGCAATATTTGTAATATGCTTATGTCAAGAGAGATTAGAAGTCAGGGTAATCCCCAATAGAGATATGTCATCTTGCCTAGAAATCAGTGTCATTGAAGATAAGCATGGGAGCAGAAGAGTCCTTTTATATAAGACAGGACCGAGTTTTAGAAGGATTGAAATCAACTAAGTTATCTCTGCCCCACCTGAAGATCAGAATTTAAGAAATTGGTAGTGGATATTCAAGAAGTTGAAGCTGTTTGTGTAGTGCAAGGTTTCTCAAAATGGAAGGTGGAATGCAATGTGCTATCATCAGCAAAACTATGGCTAGGATTTCTGGTCAGTGGAAGAAGGTTATCAATATACAAGAGGAAAGGAGTGGGAACAAAACTGAACCTTAGGGAACACCAGCATTAGTGGAGAAGTTAGGGAATCATCACCTGCAGTGAATGGTCAGAGAGAAAACTGGATACCTAATTACAAAAAACATTTGGCAAACCATAAGATGGAAGTTTATTTAGAAGACTTTTATGCCAAACATGATCAAAAGCCTTTGAAATGTCAAGAGTAAATGCTTGAGTTTTGCCAAAATTTTCCATTGAATTTGCTCATAGATGGGTAACATAAGCCAGAATATCACCAGTGATTTGACACTGACAGAATCCATACTGGCGATCGTTGATCAGATGCAGTGGTTACCAACCTTTTTTGCCTTGTGAGTCCCTTTCAACGTAATATTTTTATCACGAACCACTTTTTTTTTTTTTTTCTTATGAAAACCCCAAACACGAAAGGTATCAAAACCTATAGTACTTAGTACCATGCATGGGTTGAAGGAGAAGTATGGGGGGAGGGGGATGCCAGAAACTTTGCTCTAGAGACTAAACATGGGTTTCGCCACTTCAAGCCTCCAATAAGCAAAGTGGTGGTATTTCACCGGTTGATAAAAGTCATCTACCACAGCCTATATTCTCTGAAATTATATAATAGTTCTGAATTTTTATTATAAAATATTTTCAATACGTTTTTATAAGCAATATTGCATAATAAAAATTATTATATAAGTACCTATACATAACAATGGTCTTTTAGAATGAAAAAACATTTAGTATGGAAAACACATTTATTTAACACGATATACTGTAAGATAGTTAACTAATTATAAGGAATTATGGGAGATGTGGTTTCTTTTGTTGACAGTTCTTTGCTTTATATTTAATTTTATCTTACTTTATTATTAGTTATTTTGTAGTTTGCAAAAATATACCTATGTAAATCTAAGCAGACACCATTACAGAATTTTTAGTGCAAACCCCCTGGAAGACTATCAGAACCCCCCAGGGTTTGCAAACCACTGGTTGGGAACCGCTGTTCAGATGGAAGGTTTCTAAATAGTTTAAGAGTTGGCAGTTAATTTAGTTAGAAAGACTATAAGTAAGTGTAATGGGACGATAATTGGTTGGGAGGGATTTGTCACCCTTTGTAGCTAAATATGAGAAAATTTCCAAGCAAAAGGGAAAACACCTTTGGGACAAGAAAGAACTTACTCCTGAACTTACAGGAGTAAGTTCAGGAGCGCAGGTTTTGAGAACAAGTGGGGAAATATCATCAGGACCTCTTAGCATCAAAATTGTTCAAAATCCTTCTGGCATCCTTTTGATGGAAGACTGCAGGAGGCATTGAATGGATTATACTGGGAATGGTAGGGGGATGATTTACCAACATCATCAATACATGAGTTGGAAGAAAAGTAAGTTGCTAGCAGGTCAGCTTTATCTTTGGCTGAAGTGCTATAGAACCATCTGGATTTGAAAGAGTTGGGAATACAGATAGGCAAAAGTTGAGGCCAATAGCTTTGGCAAAAGACCAGAATGCTTGACTACTGTTTGGGCAGGAAGCAAGTTTTCTACTCTTAGCTTGTTTGAAATTGTAGTGAGCTTTGGTGTAGACAGAAACTGAACCTGAAAATGAACAGACTTAGCAAGGTTTAGATAAAGGACGAGATTTTAAGGTGGAGTGTGGAATAAAGGATTTAATCGCTAAAAGAATAATTTCACAGGCACTTGACATATTGTTAAGCTTGATTGAGTCTTTTATTTAGTCGGTTGATACCCTGGAGTAAATGCAATCTTGAGCTCATGAGAGACGAGTGTATGATGCTGAATCGAGCAACATATTTTCAATCCACTCCTAGAAGTGGATAAACCAGTACAGAATGCTTTGGTTCTGCAGGAGGTAATCATAATTGAGGATTCAATTGTAAGTCATTCTTTAAGAAAGAATGCCATAGAACCAGATTACAGCTACTGGGTGCAAAAATTGATGTAAAAACAGTTTATCAGCTCATAATGGTACTAATAGGAGCATAGTAATATATATGATTAATGATTTAAAACTTAAATGAACTGATGAATTAGTAATGATTTAAAGTCACGTTGAAAAAGTTGGGAGATGGGACAAAATGTTCTCTTGTTTGTAATTCTCCCAGACACTATGGAAGATTTCATGACAAAAGTCTTAAGGATTAATTCTAGACTTGAGGGAGTGTGCAGCGTTATGGGAGGAGAAAAGTTTTCTTGGCATGGCCAGTCTTAGTTGGTAGATGGAATTTATTTTGTAAAAATGATATTCACTTAAACAGAGGAGGTGTATGGGTGTGTAAGGGATTTTAATTCAGTTATGATTAAGAAGGCATGTGAATATATTAAACGATTGGGAATGTTAATGAAAGTATCATTAGACTGAGAAGATAACCTTGGACTGGAGAGGTGCTAACATCTCTACCCACCAAGTTTGACTTCTGTAGTAGGGAAGATCATGGAGTATGTGGTTAAGGATAAACAGCCACCTTGATAAGAACGGTTCTTTAAGGGAGGTCTTACCTGAATGATCTGGTAAATTCAAGGGTTTGTTTGTCAAACAGTGTTAACTACAAAATTGCGTTTTTTGAGATAACTTTAGTTTTACTTTATACAAATAACAATGCATACATGTCATAGAACTGTATCTCTCTGATTAGTACTTTACAAGTTAGCTTGGGTTGTAAGTACATTTCCGGTAAACCAAGAAAATGTCAAATGATTTTTTTTCTTGGTTAACTACAAAATGATTTTGTAGTTAATGTTTTTGACACTAAATCCTCAAATTACCATAATACAAGTAACAAGTTTGACAATATCCAGACTTTAGGAAAGCTTTTGATATTGTCCCTCATGGAGGGCTGCTATATAACCTCAAAGAAGTTGGAATTACTGTTAATAGCCTATACTAGATTGCATAGTGGACCAGGGTAACAAGTGGGGTTTCTCAATGCTTGATGTTGGATCCCCTTCTAGTTCTAATTTTCATAAATAATATTGATAGGAGTATTCAAGGGAAGCTGTCAAAGTTTGTTGATTTGAAGGGAAAGGATGACTAAAAATTTGACCCAGGCCACGTTGCTTCAAAAATATTTGAATCAGTTGCATATATGGACTGAAAAATGACAAAGAAAAAGGATGTGGATCTCTTGGAGTGAGTGCAGAGAAGAGCAATGAGATTACTGAAGGGAAGAAAAGGGTACTCTTACAAAGAAAGATTTCAGTTCTGCAAATTACAGGGTCTGGAGACTAGGCACAAGGAGATCTGATTGTAGTGATTAAGGCTTTGAATATATTGAATAAGCTTAATGCTGGTGATGTAGACTCCTACTTCCAGTTCAGACTACATATATGAGTTGGCATAAATTTAAATTGAGAAAGGATGGTTGCAGGATAAATGTGAAGAAATTTGCTTTTAGCCAGCAGGGTGGTTAATTAGCATTAACAGAGGCATATAATGCAAGAAAGAAAGCTTATACAGCATCAGCCAAAAAAAAAAAAAAAAAAAACACTTCCCATTTCACCCATTCACTGACTCCAAAAGTTTGTCTAGTTCTGCCTTTAATTTATTTAAACTGTCAACTTCCACAATGACAGATGGAAGCTTGTTCTAGCAATCAACCACCTGCTGGCTAAAGGCAAATTTTCACACATCTTTCTACAACTGTCTTTCCTCAGTTTGAGTTTATGCCTTCTTAGGTTTGTAATCTGAGCAAGAGGAAGAATCCCATCAGCATTGAGATTGCTCAAACCATTTAAGGCCTTATACACCCTCAGTCAGATCATCTCTCAGGTGCTTAGTCGCCAGACACTGCAATTTGCAGAACTTAAGCCTTTACTCATAAAAGCACCCCTTTGTTCCACTTGCTTGCTGCCCTTCTCTGTACTCATTCTATCAACTCTACATCCTTCCTAAAATGAGGCCTCCAGACCTGTCCACAGTACTCAAGGTGTGGCCTGACCATTGCCTTATACAAAGGGATAATCACCTACTTATCTCTGCTAGGAAATTCCTGTATATCATTGACAAGACCCCATGGCCTGCTCTGTCAGCCTGTCTGCACTGCTCAGAACACTTCATATCTGACTGAACAATCACCCCAGGTCCTTTTCATTCTCTACCACCCTCAGTGTAGTATCACATGGTTGATACTGTTACCCATATACAGTGCTTTGCATTTGTCAATGTTAAACTTTAGTTGCCACTTCTCAGCCCAGATGCCCAACTTTTCTCTAGATCCTGTTTAAGTAGTATACTGTCATTAACAACTCTGAAAACCTTTGTATCATCTGTAAACTTCGACACATTAAGCATGATATACCTTCATCAATATCATTGATAAATATACAAAACAACAATGGGCCAAACACCGAACCCTGGGGGACTCCACTAATAATACGAAGAGCAGTGTCCATCGATTACCACTGTCTTCTCCCACTCAACCATCCTTTTATCCATTATAGACACTTCCCTTAATGCTATACTGCTCCACTTTCTACAGTAGTCCTCCATGTGCAACAGTATCAAATGCTTTCCTGAAATCCAAGTATATGATATCAAAATTATATTTTGCATCCAGTTCCTTTGTGACAACATCATATCCAATCAAATTGGTCAGACAAGACTTCCCTTTAACAAACCCATGCTGTGTCTGAATTATTACTGCAGTCTTTTAGCATTAGTAGAGGCATATGATGCAAGAAAGCAAGCTTATTCAGCATCAGCCAAAAAAAAAAAAAAAAAATCCTCTCCCATTTCACCCCTCCGTTCGTTCGAAATACCTGTCCAGTTGAGCTTTAAATTTGTTTAGGCTATCAACTTCAACAACAAGTGATGGAAGTCGGTTCCACCAACCAACCACCCACTGGCCAAAGGCAAATTTCCGCACATCTATCCGACATCCATCCTTCCTCAATTTGAATTTATGCCCTCTGAGGTGATTATTCTGAGAAAGATGAAGAATCCCATTGGCATTGAGCATGCTCAAACCATTCAAAGCCTTATACACCTCTATCAGATCACCTCGCCGGTGCCTAGTCTCCAGACTCTGTAATTTGCAAAACTTAAGCCTTTCTTCGTAAGAGCAACCCTTTGTTCCATTTACTAATCTTGTTGCCCTTCTCTGTATCCGTTCCAGCAGCTCTACATCCTTCTTGAAATGAGGCCTCCAGACCTGTATACAGTACTCAAGATGTGGCCTAACCATTGCCTTATACAAGGGAATAATCACCTCCTTATCCCTGCTAGAAAAATTCCTGTATATCATTGACAACACACCATGAGCTACTCTTGCAGCTCGTCTGCACTGCTCAGAGAACTTCATATCTGCCTGCACAATTACCCCCAGGTCCTTTTCATTCTCCACCACTGTCAGTGTAGTACCGCAGAGTTGATACATTGCTCTGGGGTTACTGTTTCCCATATGTAGTACTTTACATTTGTCAATGTTAAACTTCATTTGCCACCTCTCAGCCCATCTGTTCAACCTTTCCAGATCCTGTTGCAGCAGCATAGCGTCAGTAGTGTCCTTAATGACCCTGCCAACCTTTGTATCATCTGCAAACTTAGACATTAAACTTGATATCCCATCATCAGTATCATTCATAAACACCGAAAACAACAATGGACCCAACACTGAACCTTGAGGAACTCCACTAATAACATTAGTCCACGTTGAGCAGTGTCCATTGATTACCACTCTCTGTCTTCTGCCACTCAACCATCCCCTTATCCATAGCAGCAATTTGCCTCCAATGCCACACTGCTCCAATTTGTGCAGCAGTCTTCCATGTGCAACAGTATCAAAAGCCTTTCTAAGATCCAAATATATAATATCAAAGTTATTCCCTGCATCCAGTTCTTTTGTGACTACATCATAGTATCCAATCAAATTGGTCAGGCAAGACCTGCCCTTAACAAAACCATGCTGCGTCTGAGCTATAACTGAATTCTTGTCTAGATGATCCTGCAGTGCTTCTTTAACCAGTGCCTCCATTAATTTACCTGGAACAGAAGTTAAACTAACAGGTCTATAATTACTTGTGTCAGCCTTTGATCCTCCTTTGTGAATTGGGGTTACATTTGCACATCTCCAGTCTATGGGTACCTCCCCTGAGTCCAAAGAAGCTCTCATAATTATGGCTAGGGGTTTGCATACTTCCTTTGCTGCCTCCTTTAATATAACTGGATAGATCCCATCCACCCCAGGTGCCTTTTTTATGTTTATCCTCAACAATCTCTCCTCCACTTTCCTCTCAGTTATTACAAAATCATCCAGCTCACTGCCAATGTTTACTTTACCTACATCATTCTCCTTCCTGAATAACTCCTCATGCGTGAATGTAGATGCAAAATACTCGTTTAGATTGTTAGCCACCTGAGCAGGATCCTCAACTGTTGAACCATCAATATCCAGTGGACCAATCTGATTCATCCCTTTCCTTCTCGAGTTCAAGTATGTAAAGAACTCCTTTCTGTTTTTCTTTGCATCCTTTGCCAAGGATTTTTCGTAGTCTGCCTTTGCCTGCCTAATCTCCTTTGTGACTTGGTTACAGACCAACTTATATCTATCATAGGCTTCCATGTCACCCATTAATTTGTATGTATCCCATGCATTTTTCTTCTCTGCCACATGTCTCATTAGTCCATCTGACAACCATTTAGGCCTAAACCTTGAACAATATTTCTTAGTTGGTATGTAAAGCCTGGTAGCCACCAAGATTAGTTCCTTGAATGCTTCCCATTTTGAGTTTGCTGTTGGTAACATCATCAGTTGGTCCCACTGTATAGAATTTAAATACTGTCTCAGACCATCATAGTCGCCTTTACGAAAACAAAAACCTTTCCCTTTACCTCTGATGGTAGTTACCTCCTTGAGTAAATCCCACTTCAACACACTGTGATCACTGCCACCTAGTGGTTCATTTATCTGCAGGTTCTTAATGCATGAAGAATCACTACTGATAATCAGATCAAGAGTATTGCTCCCTCTTGTTGCCTCACGAACGTGCTGATGTAGAAAACAATCATCCAATAAATCCACAAAAGCCTTGCTAGTGTGCGAGTGACCAACCCACAAATTCCAGTCAATATCTGGGAAATTAAAATCCCCCATTATAAGACTCTCTGATTTACTGGCCCACTCTATTTCCCTGTACAATATATTATTATACTCATCAGAGTCATTAGGCCTATAGCACACTCCTACTCTCAATTTTGATTTCCCTATGCTTATGTCACACCAAACTGACTCGACACTGCCCTGTCCATCGATGTCAACTGGCTTCACTTCCTTTGACTTTATGTGTTTCTTAATTAATAGCATAACCCCTCCTCCCCTCCTGTCCTGTCCATCCTTTCTATATACATTATATTCCCCAAATTCCAGTTCCGCATTACTTATATCTGTGTGACACCACGTCTCTGATATCCCAACAATATCTGCCTTTGATGTTTTGAGCAATACCTCAAATTCATCAAATTTATTTACCAAACTCCTAGCATTGGTGTACACGCAGGTATACATGCACCTGTTTCTATTCTTAGCTACCCTAACACAACCCATGTGTTTACTTGTAACGCAATGACTACCAGCAGTCTCTGAAATATCCTGCATCTTGTTTTTCAGACTTCTGCTCATTTGAATAGAAGCAGTGCAAGAATCACTTCCACCTCTGCCAGTGGCTACTGTTAATCTATTAGTCCTTGTATCCCCCCCAACTAGCAGTTTTCCGACCCACCTAACACTGCCTCGACAGCATCAGCAAAAATTCTTGCACCCTTTCTATTTAAGTGTATCCCATCCCTGTAGAAGCAATCTCTCCTGTTAACAAGTACAGTCCAGGCTGAAAAAAATTCTACCCCTTGAGCCTTGCACAATCCCTCCAGGGCCGAATTGATCGACAAGGCTCTCATCATATACTCCCTCCTATCGTGTCTGGGCAGAATTGCAGACACTTTCAAGTTCAACCCTAATTCACGGCTTTTTTTCAACAGTGACCTGTACTTGCTTGTCTTATCTAATGATCCTGTAGTGCTTCTTCAACCAGTGGCCCCATTATTTGAGTAGAAGTTAAACTAACAGGTTTTTTTAATTTCTAGTGTCACTCTTTGATCCCCCTTTGTGAACTGGAAATATTATTTGCCCATCCCCAGTCATTGGGGATATCCCATGAGTCCCTTGAACTCATGGGAGATCCCTACAGACTCGATATCCTCAAGGCCAAGGGTTTACTTACTTCCTTTGCTACTTCCTTTAATATAACTGAATAGATCCCAGTCACCTTTCATATTTTTAACTTCAACAATTTCTCTTCCACTTTGCTCTCAGTTATTACAAAATCATTTAGCTCCCTGTTAGAGTTTAATATGCTTCTGTTCTCCACTTCCCTATAGAATTCCTCATGTGGGAATGTAGATGCAAAATACCCGTTTAGTTTGTCAGCTGTGAGCAGGATCATCAACAGTCAAACAATCGATATGAAGTGGACCAATCTGATTCATCCCCTTCTGGAGTTTATATAAGTAAAGAAGTCTTTGGCATTTTTCATTTCTTGTAATCTGCTTTTGCATGCCTAAACTCCTTTGTGACCTGATTACAGACTTATATGTAGAATAGGCTTCTGTGTTGCCTGGTAATTTATGTGCATCCCATGCATTTTTCTTCTCTGCCATGAGTCTCGTTATTACATCTGACATCTATCTGGGCTTAAACCTTTAACAGTATTTGAACAGATTGTTAGAACAAACTTCCATCTGGTGTTATGGAAGTGAGTAGTGTGAATAAATTTAAGGAAGAATTAGTCTAATTACACTACCCGACAAAAATTTTTTTTTCGTCATACCTCTGGTACGATAGTTGGTTATTCTGAACAAAATTATCTTGATTATGAAAATATCAGTCTTTTACTTCTGTCACGTGTACAAAAGATATACACATTTTTTAAATTCCTTTTTTTTAATACAATATCAGCATACATGGTTATAATTATTACACACAGTATGTTACTTAGACATGTTTCCCACTCAATGATTCCTTTTATACTCCAGATTGCTTTCCCGTTGAAGGAAGCAACAGTAATCTCCCATCATGGCAGAGTCCCAGCAACCTTGCTATCATTTTTTAATTGCAGATATGTACTGGTGGAAGATCTCTCCTTGTTCATCACTGACATTTAAGTTTTCAGGAAAGAAATCCAGATGGGAATGAAGGAAATGTATTTTCAATGACATTCGGCACCCCATGTTCTTATAACATTTCAGAAAGTTTGTCACCAGTTGCTCATAGTTCTCTTATTTTCTCTTTCCAAGGAATCCATGTACCACAGCCTTGAAAGATCTCCATGCAGCCAGTTCAACATTCAGGTTTCTTTGAAATTCTTCATCTTTTAGGAGCTTTCTTATTTGAGGACCTATAAAAATTCCTTCCTTCAGTTTTGAATGAGATAAATTTGGAAACATTTTCAGTAAATATGCGAATCCTCTGCTTTCTTTATGCAGTGCCTTAGTGAAATTCTTAATCAGTCCAAGCTTGATGTGTAAAGGGGGAAGAAAAACCTTTTGTGGATCAACCAATGGAACATACTTTACATTGCATTTGCCAGGAATATATTCATCTCTCTCGTCCCTGTGTTGTATGATGTAATGTTTGGCTGTTGCACAACTATCTCACAAACACAGGAAACAACAGTATTTAGTGAAACCACCTTGCAACCCAACAAGCAGTCCAGTCATTTTGAGATCACCACAAATATTCCAACCATAGTCATTGTAACGTATAGCAGAAAGAATCTGGGACATACTATCATAATATCACTGTTGAAAAATAGCCGTGAATTAGGGTTGAATTTGAAAGTGTCTGTAATTCTGCCCAGACACGATAGGAGGGAGTATATGATGAGAGCCCTGTCGATCAATTCGACCCTGGAAAGATTGTGCAAGGCTCAAGGGGTAGAATTTTTTTTCACCCTGGTCTGTACTTGTTAACAGGAGACTGCTTCTACAGGAATGGGATACCCTTAAATAGAAAGGGTGCAAGAATGTTTGCTGATGCTATCGAGGCAGTGTTAGGTGGGTTGAAAAACTGCTAGATTGGGGGATACAAGGACTAATAGATTAACAGTAGCCATTGGCAGAGGTGAAAGTGATTCTTGCACTGCTTCTATTGGAATGAGCAGCAGCCTGGAAAATAAGATGCAGGATATTTCAGAGACTGCTGGGAATCATTGGGGTACAAGTAAACACATGGGTTGTGTTAGGGTAGCTAAGAAAAAGAACAGGTGCATGTATACTTGCGTGTACACCAATTCTAGGAGTTTAGTAAATAAATTTGATGAATTTGAGGTATTGCTCAAAACATCAAAGGCAGATATTGTTGGGATTTCAGAGACTTGGTGTCACACAGATATAAAGAATGCAGAACTGGAATTTGGGGAGTACATTGTCTACAGAAAGGATAGGAAGGGAGGAGGGGTTATGCTATTAGTTAAGAAATACATAAAATCCAAGGAAGTGAAGCCAGTCGACATCAGTGGACAGTGCAGTGTTGAGTCAGTTTGGTGTGACATAAGCATTGGGAGATCAAAATTGAGAGTAGGAGTGTGCTATAGGCCTAATGACTCTGATGAGTATAATAAGAAACTGTACAGGGAAATAGAGTGGGCCAGTAAATCAGAGAGTCTTATAATGGGGGATTTTAATTTCCCAGATATTGACTGGAATTTGGGGGCTGGTCACTCACACACTAGCAAGGCTTTTGTGGATTTATTGGATGATTGTTTTCTACATCAGCATGTTCGGAAGGTAACTAGAGGGAGTAATACTCTTGATTTGATTATCAGTAGTGATTCTTCATGCAATAAGAATCTACAGACAAATGAACCACTAGGTGGCAGTGAACACAGTGTGCTGAAGTGGGATTTACTCAAAGAGGTAACTACTATTATGGGTAAAGGGAAGGGTTATTGCTTTCGTAAGGGCGACTATGATGGACTGAGACAGTATTTAAATTCTGTACAGTGGGACCAACTGAGATGTTACCAACAGCAAATTCAAAATGGGAAGCATTCAAAGAACTTATCTTGGAAACTACTAGGCTTTACGTACCAACTAAGAAATATTTTTCAAGGTTTAGGTCTAAGTGGATGTCAGATGAACTAATGAGACATATGGCAGAGACGAAAAATGCATGGGATACATACAAATTAACACATGACACAGAAGCCTATGATAGATACAAGTTGATCTGTAACCAAGTTACAAAGGAGGTAGTTGTACTAGTGGCATGTGATGCAAGAAAGCAAGTGTATGAGCTTATGCAGCATCAGCCAAAAAAAAAAAAAAAAAAATCACACCATTCCCTCCAAATGCCTGTCCAGTTCCTCCTTAAATTTATTCAACCTATCAACTTCCACAACGACAGATGGAAGTTTGTTCCAGCAATTAACCACCCGCTGGCTAAAGGCAAATTTCTGCACATCTATTCTACATCTGTCTTTTCTTAATTTGAATTTATGCCCCCTTAGTTTCGTAATCTGAACAAGTGGAAGGATCACATCAGAATTCAGCATGCTCAACCCATTCAAGGCCTATACATCTCAATCAGATCACCCCGCAGATGCCTACTCTGCAGCCACTGCAATTTGCAGAACTTAAGCCTCTCTTGGTAAGAGAATCCTTTCATTCCCCTCACCAATCTTGTTGCCCTTCTCTGTACACGCTCAAGTAAATCTACATCCTTCCTAAAATGAGGCCACCAGACCTGTACGCAGTACTCAAGGTGTGGCCTGACCATTGCCTTATACAGAGGGACAATCACCTCCTTCTCCCTGCTAGCAAAATTCCTATATATCATTGACAAAACCCCATGACCTGCCCTGGCAGCCTGTCTGCATTGCTCAGAAAACTTCATATCTGACTGCACAATTACTCCCAGGTCTTTTTCATTTTCTACCACCTTAAGTGTAGTACCACGCAGTTGGTACGTTTCTCTGGGGTTACGTCTACCCATATGCAGTACTTTGCATTTGTCAAGGCTAAACTTCAGTTGCCACTTCTTATCCCATCTGCCCAAATTATCTAGATCCTGTTGCAGTAGCACACTGCCATTACTGTCATTAACAACCCTGCCAACCTTTGTATCATCTGTAAACTTCGACGTTAAGCCTGATATACCTTCATCAGTATCATTGATAAATATACAAAACAACAGTGGACCTAACACCGAACCCTGAAGGTTAGGCAGGTGAAGGCAGATTACAAGAAATCTTTGCCAAAGGATGCAAAGAAAAACAGCAAAGAGTTCTTTACTTATGTAAACTCAAGAAGGAAGTGGATGAATCAGATTGGTTCACTTGATATCAATGGTTCAACCTGTTGATAATCCTGCTCAGGTAGCTAACAAACTAAATGAATATTTTGCATCGACATTCACACATGAGGAGTTATTCAGCGAGGGGAATGCCAGAGGTGTATTCAACTCTGGCAGTAAGCTAGAGAATCTTGTAATAACTGAGAGTAAAGTGGAGGAGAAATTGTTGAAGATAAAGACAAGAAAGGCACCTGTGGTGGATGGGATCTATCCAGTTATATTAAAGGAGGCATCAAAGGAAGTAAGCAAACCCTTAGCAATAATTATGAGGGCGTCCTTGGACTCAGGGGAGGTGCCCATGGACTGGAGATATGCAAATGTGACGCCAATTCACAAAGGAGGATCAAAGGCTGACACAAGTAACTATATACAGATGAGTTTAACTTCTGTTCCCAGAAAATTAATGGAGGCACTGGTTAAAGAAGCACTGCAGGATCATCTAGACAAAACTTCAGTTATAACTCGGACACAGCATTGTTTTGTTAAGGGGAAGTCTTGCCTGGCCAATTTGATTGGATACTATGATGCAGTCACAAAGGAAATTGGATGCAGGGAATAAATTTGATATTATATACTTTGATCTTAGAAAGTCTTTTGATACTGTTGTACATGGAAAACTGCTGCTCAAATTGGAGTAGTGTGGCATTGGAGGAAAATTGCTGCTATGGATAAGGGGTGGTTGAGGGGGAGAAGACAGAGAGTGGTAATTAATGGACACTGCTCATCGTGGACAAATGTTATTAGTGGAGTCCCTCAGGGTTCAGTATTGGGTCCATTATTGTTTTCTGTATTTATAAATGATATTGATGATGGTATATCAAGCTTAATGTCCAAGTTTGCAGACGATACGAAGGTTGGCAGGGTTGTCAAGAACACTACTGATACTATGCTGCTGCAACAGGATCTGGAAAGGTTGAGCAGATGGGTTGAGAGGTGGCAAATGAAGTTTAACATTGAGAAATGTAAAGTACTACATATGGGAAATAGCAACCTCAGAGCAATGTATCAACTCTGTGGTACTACACTGACAGTGGTAGAGAATGAAAGGGACCTGGGGGTGGTTGTGCAGGCAGATATGAAGTTTTCTGAGCAGTGCAGACGGGCTGCAAGGGTAGCTCATGGTGTATTGTCAATGATATATATAGGAATTTTTCTAGCAGGGATAAGGAGGTGATTATTCCCTTGTATAAGGCAATGGTCAGGCCACACCTAGAGTACTGTATACAGGTCTGGAGGCCTCATTTAAAGAAGGATGTAGAGCTGCTGGAACGAGTACAGAGAAGGGCAGTAAGATTAGTGAATGGAACAAAGGGGTGCTCTTACGAAGAAAGGCTTAAGTTTTGCAAATTACAGTGTCTGGAGACTAGGCACCAGCGAGGTGATCTGATAGAGGTGTATAAAGCCTTGAATGGTTTGAGCATGCTCAATGCTGATGGGATTCTTCCTCTTGCTCAGAATAATCACCTGAGAGGGCATAAATTCAAATTGAGGAAAGACAGATGTAGGATAGACGTGCGGAAATTTGCCTTTAGCCAGCGGGTGGTTGGTTGGTGGAACAGACTTCCATCCCTTGTCATGGAAGTTGATGGCCTAAATAAGTTTAAGGCTCAGCTGGACAGGTATTCCGAACGAACAGAGGGGTGAAGTGGAAGCGGTTATTTTTTATTTATTTTATTTTTTTTTGACTGATTCTGCATAAGCTTGCTTTCTTGCATCAAATGCCTATGCTAATGCTAATAAGTTTCTTTCAGGCCAACAGCACAAACAAGAGGAATTGATGGTAAAGTATTTCCATTATGATGCAATACTGCTTTCACACTGAGCTTTGACGCATCAATGAATAAACACCCATTCAGAGGTATTGTCATCAATGTTTAGTTCGTGCATGAGACCAACGATGTCTTTGCAGACACATGTTGTTTTCCATTGCAAAATATCTTTTAACTCTTTATTTTGCTTACAGTATATTGTAATGTTTGTAACTTTGGCAAGTAAGTTCCACTGTTGTAGTCTGGATCAGAGTAATTCAGCCTTCTCTTTGGGTCAGCCCAAGTTCTCTGATCAAGTCGCTTAATTCTTCTTGTTCAATGTAGTGTGAGGGATTTCTTTTTCTGGCTCGTAGTCCAAATCATGTGACATTAAGAGTAGAAGACCGGCGGAATTACTTGACAAGTACAGGTCACTGATGAAAAAAAGCCGTGAATTAGGGTTGAAATTGAAAGTGTCTGCAATTCTGCCCAGACACGATAGGAGGGAGTATATGATGAGAGCCCTGTCAATCAATTCGGCCCTGGAAAGATTGTGCAGGGCTCAAGGGGTAGAATTTTTTTCAGCCTGGTCGGTACTTGTTAACAGGAGAGACTGCTTCTACAGGGATGGGATACACTTAAATAGAAAGGGTGCAAGAATGTTTGCTGATGCTATCGAGGCAATGTTAGGTGGGTCGGAAAACTGCTAGATTGGGGGGATACAAGGACTAATAGATTAACAGTAGCCACTGGCAGAGGTGAAAGTGATTCTTGCACTGCTTCTATTGGAATGAGCCGCAGCCTGGAAAATAAGATGCAGGATATTTCAGAGACTGCTGGGAATCATTGGGGTACAAGTAAACACATGGGTTGTGTTAGGGTAGCTAAGAAAAAGAACAGGTGCATGTATACTTGTGTGTACACCAATGCTAGGAGTTTAGTAAATAAATTTGATGAATTTGAGGTATTGCTCAAAACATCAAAGGCAGATATTGTGGGGATTTCAGAGACGTGGTGTCACACAGATATAAGAAATGCAGAACTGGAATTTGGGGAGTACAATGTCTACAGAAAGGATAGACAGGATAGGAAGGGAGGAGGGGTTATGCTATTAGTTAAAAAACACATAAAATCCAAGGAAGTGAAGCCAGTCGACATCGCTGGACAGTGCAGTGTCGAGTCAGTTTGGTGTGACATAAGCATTGGGAGATCAAAATTGAGAGTAGGAGTGTGCTATAGGCCTAATGACTCTGATGAGTATAATAAGAAACTGTTCGGAGAAATAGAGTGGGCCAGTAAATCAGAGAGTCTTATAATGGGGGATTTTAATTTCCCAGATATTGACTGGAATTTGGGGGCTGGTCACTCACACAGTAGCAAGGCTTTTGTGGATTTATTGGATGATTGTTTTCTACATCAGCATGTTCGGGAGGCAACTAGAGGGAGTAATACTCTTGATTTGATTATCAGTAGTGATTCTTCATGCATTAAGAATCTGCAGATAAATGAACCACTTGGTGGCAGTGATCACAGTGTGCTGAAGTGGGAGTTACTCAAAGAGGTAACTACCATTAGGGGTAAAGGGAAGGGGTATTGCTTTCGTAAAGGCGACTACAATGGACTGAGACAGTATTTAAATTCTATACAGTGGGATCAACTGATGATATTGCCAACAGCAAATTCAAAATGGGAAGCATTCAAAGAACTTATCGTGGAAGCTACTAGGCTTTACATACCAACTAAGAAATATTGTTCAAGGTTTAGGCCTAAATGGTTGTCAGATGAACTAATGAGGCATATGGCAGAGAAGAAAAATGCATGGGATACGTACAAATTAACACGTGACACGGACGCCTATGATAGATACAAGTTGATCTGTAACCAAGTTACAAAGGAGGTTAGGCGGGCGAAGGCAGATTACGAGAGATCCTTGGCAAGGGATGCGAAGAAAAACAGCAAAGAGTTCTTTACTTATGTAAACTCTAGAAGGAAGGGGATGAATCAGATTGGTCCACTTGAGATCGATGGGTCAACTGTTGATGAACCTGCTCGGGTAGCTAACAAACTAAATGAATATTTTGCATCGACATTCACACATGAGGAGTTATTCAGCGAGGGGAATGCCAGAGGTGTATTCAACTCTAGCAGTAAGCTAGAGAATCTTGTAATAACTGAGAGCAAAGTGGAGGAGAAATTGTTGAAGATAAACACAAGAAAGGCACCTGGGGTGGATGGGATCTATCCAGTTATATTAAAGGAGGCAGCAAAGGAGGTAAGCAAACCCTTAGCCATAATTATGAGAGCTTCCTTGGACTCAGGGGAGGTACCCATTGACTGGAGATGTGCAAATGTGACCCCAATTCACAAAGGGGGATCAAAGGCTGACACAAGTAATTATAGACCTGTGAGTTTAACTTCTGTTCCCGGAAAATTAATGGAGGCACTGGTGAAAGAAGCACTGCAGGATCATCTAGACAAGACTTCAGTTATAGCTAGGACACAGCATGGTTTTGTTAAGGGGAAGTCTTGCCTGACCAATTTGATTGGATACTATGATGCAGTCACAAAAGAACTGGATGCAGGGAATAACTTTGATATTATATACTTGGATCTTAGAAAGGCTTTTGATACTGTTGCACATGGAAGACTGCTGCACAAATTGGAGCAGTGTGGCATTGGAGGCAAGTTGCTGCTATGGATAAAGGGGTGGTTGAGGGGGAGAAGACAGAGAGTGGTAATCAATGGACACTGCTCATCGTGGACTAATGTTATTAGTGGAGTCCCTCAGGGTTCAGTATTGGGGCCTTTATTGTTTTCTGTATTTATAAATGATATTGATGATGGTATATCAGGCTTAATGTCCAAGTTTGCAGACGATACGAAGGTTGGCAGGGTTGTCAAGGACACTACTGACGCTATGCTGCTGCAACAGGATTTGCAAAGGTTGAGCAGATGGGCTTCGAGGTGGCAAATGAAGTTTAACATTGACAAATGTAAAGTACTACATATGGGAAACAGCAACCCCAGAGCAACGTATCAACTCTGTGGTACTACACTGACAGTGGTAGAGAATGAAAGGGACCTGGGGGTGGTGGTGCAGGCAGATATGAAGTTCTCTGAGCAGTGCAGACGAGCTGCAAGAGTAGCTCATGGTGTATTGTCAATGATATATAGGAATTTTTCTAGCAGGGATAAGGAGGTGATTATTCCCTTGTATAAGGCAATGGTCAGGCCACACCTAGAGTACTGTATACAGGCCTGGAGGCCTCATTTCAGGAAGGATGTAGAGCTGCTGGAACGAGTACAGAGAAGGGCAACTAGATTGGTGAATGGGACAAAGGGGTTCTCTTACGAAGAAAGGCTTAAGTTTTGCAAATTACAGTGTCTGGAAACTAGGCACCAGCGGGGTGATCTGATAGAGGTGTACAAAGCCTTGAATGGTTTGAGCATGCTCAATGCTGATGGGATTCTTCCTCTAGCTCAGAAAAATCACCTGAGAGGGCATAAATTCAAATTGAGGAAAGACAGATGTAGGATAGATGTGCGGAAATTTGCCTTTAGCCAGCGGGTGGTTGGTGGGTGGAACAGACTTCCATCCCTTGTCGTGGAAGTTGATAGCCTAAATAAGTTTAAGGCTCAGCTGGACAGGTATTTCGAACGAACAGAGGGGTGAAGTGGAAGTGGTTATTTTTATTTATTTATGTTACTTTTTTTTTTTTTTTTTTTTTTTTTTGGCTGATGCTGCATAAGCTTGCTTTCTTGCATCAAATGCCTCTGCTAATGCTAAAGTACATGGTTCTGCTGCATCTGCTAAAACGATTTCTTCTGTACCTTCATCACTACATCCAATACCCCAAGATTTTGGTGGCACAGGTACTAGCAGTTCTTTACCGTATGGCACTGGTCTAATTGCTGATGGGATATTTGGATATTTGATGCAGTGCTTGCTCTCTTTGGAAATACCTTTTATTTTTGTCACGCAGAAATAGCAGTCATCAAAATGATTCTTGGGCTTACACCACACCACACCACAGGGATGGCAAAAAGTAATGCTCTCAGCTTGCCATATAATGACAGCCTTAAGTTTGTTGTACAAGTAATACAACAGATATGTGGAGCCCAATTTTTTTTCTTGGTCACCGATCTTATAGCCCAAGTACAATGAATATGCAACTTTTGTGACATTGTATATTTTCTTCCTCTGAGTTTTTGGGGTTAAGTGTCCACAAACATTGCAGAAGTTGTCTGGGTGATTGATGCAAGTTCTGTGCTTTGTCTTCTCCATTTTAACAATGCATTGACCTAAAATCAGTAAAAGCAATTGGTAAATTTGAGCAGAAGGTGAATTCTTGTAGCGTAGTTTATCATACACTATATATTGAACAGTTGAATGGTGTGTAAAATTAATAAAAATACTGACTTGTCTGGAAAAGTGCATCAAAATCAAAATATACTATATTGCAAGAACAGTAATGATGTTCTTGCTTAACTTTTAGCCCAATCAACAAAACCGACCAAAAGTTAATAAGTTTAAAAATTGTATTTCAAACAGTAATGATATCTTTGTACAGAATCAAGTTATCTATCTATATCTTAAAACCGAGATGTGCTAGCAACTTTTTATGATTAATTTTAAATTCTATACATAAAACTTGACCAGAAACAACCATTGATTTGCTGGAGGTAAAAATTATGTTGGGTAGTGTGATTGATTTTAAATTCTATACATAAAACTTGACCAGAAACAACCATTGATTTGCTGGAGATAAAAATTATGTTGGGTAGTGTTATTAGAGGGAATAGATGACAAGTGATGTGTCAACTTTTTTTTTTTAATTTTTGCTGGTTCTGTATAAGCTTTCTTCTTTGATTGATTTGTCAGTACTAATACTAAATGTAAGGTTATGCATTTGAGGAACAGAAATATATAAGTTGGGGGGGGAAGGAACTAAAAATGTTTCAAGATAAAAAAGACAGGTGTTATAGTTTAATCTGACATAAAATTTTCCTTGTGGCTTGGAAGAAAAATTATGTCCTGTCCATGATTTATTGGACTTTTGCTTGTAGGGAAAGGAATGTCATTATCCCTCTATACAAGATGGATAATGGAATATTGTAGACCTTTTGGAGATGGTTCTAAGGAGGGTGACCAGATTACTGATGAGTACAAATCAATGCACATATTAAGAACAGTTGACAATGTGTGGACTGCGAAGTTTGAATAAGGAGCGACAACTAGACATCTGATTGAGGTGTATTACGTGTTGAAGGGGCTGGATAAAATAAAAGAGGGATGTCTGGTCTCTCTTATATGTGAGACAAGAGCCAGGGGGCACATATAAAATCTCTGAGAATAACAGATGATTTAATCTCACGTAGTTCACTATGAGCAGCAGCAGGTTGTCAAACACTCTGGAATAATTGCCTCTCAATGAGTCAGTGAGCTTGGCTGAGTTCACAATTGAATCAGATGGTTACTTTGTTTGGCCTTCCTAATTCTAAATATTTTAACTACTTCACACACACACAGCGGAACCCCCAGTGCCATCAGACAACTAATATGCACGCGTGCAGAATGTGAAAACCAAGATTTATATATAGGCAACCATAACATATTTGGTGTGAAATTTTGAAGGTTTCAAATAAGTGTGTGCTCCTTCCACAAGCTTTTCCTGGATAGGCTAAGATAAAACAGCTACATGTGTTGAGGTTTTAAATGTGGTCATGACAATTTTGCATCCTGTGACTGATCATATTAGCTTGTTTATCTAATAATTAAGCATTCAAAAGTGTATGCAAAAATAAATTCTTTGACAGAATTCTTTGGAAAAAATCATAAATAATCAAATTCTGAATAGTTATGGAGTTGTGGCTATTTGAATAATAATGAAAAAGAAATAATAATGAGCATACATGTACTAGCATGAATAAGTATTTTACTAGGTACATGCCTTTTTAGTCATAATTTTTTCCATTCAGAAGCCCATAGCCATCTTTTAAAATTCAAACATCTGCAGTCCCGTAACTTTTAGAATTGGACGCATCTTATAACTTTTCTCCCTTTTTTAAATTTTTTATTTATTTATTTTATTATTTTTTGTTGGTACCTTGTGTGTATCCTAGAATTTTTTTGAACCCCCCCCCCCATATAATTTGTTTTATTGGGAAAATAGCAGGTGTTTCTTAATTTTGTGCCATGCTGGTGACAAAATCACAAAAATGACTAACAAAGAATATTTATTGAAATGAGAAATGTCTTCAGATGTATATACTTAGGTTTCAGCAAGTACTGAAGAGTACTACTAATGTGGATATTTAAAATTCTACCATAAAATAGCGATTGACAACTAATTGATAAGATCCGTAGCTTGCTGACTCAATTCTAGTATTAGTGTTGGCAATATGATGCAAGAGAGAAAAGCTTATACACCATCAGCAAAAAAAAACAAAAAAACTTCCTATTCCTTTCAATAATTTGGCCAAATTTTCCTTAAATTTATTCAAACTACCTACCTCCACCAACGTTTGGTGGTAGGTAGTTTGAATTATTATTTATTCCAACAGTTGATTATGCTTTGGCTGAATGTGAATTTCTATTCTATATCCTGTTAAATATTCTGTAGACCGTTGATATCTATTCTGTAATAATCCTTTTCTGATTTAAATTTATACCTCCTTGTGTGTTTTATCTGAGAAAAGATAAATTCAGTTTACTTAATTGTTTTAAAGCCTTATGCACTTCAGTTAGGTCACCATGCAGTTTGTAAAGACTGCAATTTACAGAACCCCAATCCTTGGTAAGAATATACACCCCCCCTTTCCCAAACTAATCATGTTGCTCTTCTCTGCACCCATTCAAACAGATCTGCCATTCTTCAATGCATTCCAGATGTGGCCTAACCATTGACTTATACAATGGGATAATCATCTCTTTGTCCTTGTTGGCAAAGTTCTTTTATATATCATTGATAGAAGAATCCCATGAGTTCCAGCAGCTTGTTTGCATTGTTCAGAGAATTTGTGAGGCTGTACAGTTAATCCTAGATCTTTTTTATACTCCACTACCTTGAGTTGAAAGAAAAAGATTGAAAGTAATTTTTCTTTTATTGCTTTCTGTATTAAGCATGAGAAATAGTTAATGTGAACTGCAGTAAAATTATCTTTGCCCGAAACCTTTAACATTCTCCATAAGGAACTCTTCCATAGGATTAAGCTTTGAGGAAAATCATTTAGAAATACACATTTGACAGTATTTCAAGGTTCCCCACTTCCCAATTCAGACTCTGGGTACAAATTTCTCTTAAGTATGTGGCCTTCAGGCAGCCATAGAAATATGTACATATGATCACAAGATGTGCTAACATCTTATTACTAACATGATGGTACCCTTACCACATTTCTCAAAAGAACTGACAAGATCAGGTTCTTTGCTTTCTTCTTCTGTAAAGTGGTAGCATTCTATAATAAGGATGCAAAGCAGAATAAGAGGTTTCTTCCCTTCAGGGAGCCCCCCCCCTCTCAACACATAAAAGTTGACAGTTTTCTACTTATGCCTGGAATGTTATAAAAATAGTTGTTTCTCTTTGTGGTTAGTTATGTCATTAAGTATTAAAAGTGGCGCCTCTGTAGCCAGGTGGGAAGGAGCAGTAGTGTGTAGCACCCTCTTCTTGATTAGACCGGGGTTCGAGCCCATCACCACCAAATGCGGAAAGGTTAAGGGAATGACCACCGCATATTCCCAGAGCAATATGGCCTTAGTTGCTAATGCTCCTGAAAACCAAATAACAAACAAGTATTAAAAGTTCAGCTATCTGCAACTAAGTGATTATGTCAGTGAGATCAGCACATTACTTATTTGATTGTGTGTGACTCCATTAACCACATGTTTCATTACTAACAGTGATTACAGTATTTGTAAGAGTCTTAACGTTACAACTACCATTTTTTTTGTTTGGTTTTAATTAATACAATTTATGCAAAAGGCTTATAATGAGAAGTCGGTGACAAACATTATTAATCTGCC
The DNA here is from genome assembly GCF_048544385.1 of Mastigoproctus giganteus. NCBI lineage: Eukaryota > Metazoa > Arthropoda > Arachnida > Uropygi > Thelyphonidae > Mastigoproctus > Mastigoproctus giganteus. Next base: position 28,386,188 of record NC_143583.1, read on the forward strand.
ACCAGAATAATTATAGTTACACTGGTGGCAGTTTAATAATTTCCTTATTTTTAACTGCTTTTGATACTAATAATATGATAGTCCATGCCACTTAGCATTAAATATCATATTTTTATTCTTCAAAGTCAAGTTTGTTTTCACTTTCTGTGGTCAATATTTCTTGTTTGATTGCAGTAGAGATTGTCTATCAAAGAGTATTTTTTGATAGCAGTAAAGATTATTATTGTAATGGAAATTAGAAGTCAATATGCAATTTGAGTTTTCTCGATTCTTGGGTTTTTTTCAGCATTTATGTACTTTTTGATGCGTACTTTTAACTATAAAAAAATTCTATTATGATAACAAGTGATTCTCTTTGATTTTTCCCCCCCAGAACTCTTTATTTAACATTCATTGAATTTAGTCAAATTCACATTGCTCTAGCCATCTGGCTGCATAATGGTTAAGGCAGCACTGTTCTTTCACTCCATGTTAAAAAGGTCCAGGTTTGATTTTCTTTGGGGTCTAAGGAACATCCACTGTCTTTGACATTTTTCCTACTTTGGCTAAGTTAGTTGGTCATAGTAAAGGGTTTCATGGTTTTTTTCCTTTTCAGAAATTATAATCCTTCATCCTGTGAAACGGGCAAATTGACAATAAAATATACTCTTCTACTGATGTCTTATAGCTTTAATAGCTGCCTCTGTGTAACAAGTTGGCCTAATGATCCCAGTGCTTAGGGTGAATACTAATATGAATTAGTATTAATAATAATACTAATATTATAGTATTATTATTTTGCTAGCAGGGATTTTAATATGAATAACACCAATAATCAATTAAAATATGTGAAAAATTCTGTACAAGAGTTTCATGGTAAGTTTGGTTAGTAAATGTATCACCCTTCTCTTTCCCCTACATTTTCAACTTTTCTGAACTCAGTTAAAAATCAGAATTGAATGAAAATATACTATAGTATATCCATCGCATTGGAGCATATCTACATTTTCCTCCACTACATTGAGTTAATGAATTTGTAACCAGTATTTTTTTAGCATTAGTAGTGGTATCACTTGCCCACTACTAATGTTAAATGCTAATATCCTTAGTACATGGTATTAGCATCAGTAGTGGCATATGATGCAAGAAAGCAAGCTTATACAGCATCAGCCAAAAAAAAAAAAAAAAACCACTTTCCATTTCACCTATCCATTCCCTCCAAAAGTTAATACCTAGTTCTTCCTTGAATTTATTTAAGTTATCAACTTCCATGATGACATATGGAGGTCTGTGCCGGCAATCAACCACTCACTCACTAAAGGCAAATTTTTGCATATCTATTCTGCAACTGTCTTTCCTCAGTTTGAATTTATTCCCCCTCAAGTACATATTCTGAGCAAGAGCAAGAACCCCATCAATATTGAGCTTGCTCAAACCATTCAAAGCCTCTTAGCACCTCAATCCGATCACCTTGCAGGTGCCTAGTCTCCAGATGCTACACTTTGCAGAATTGAAGCCTTTCTTGGAAAAAGTACAACTTTGTTTCCCTCGCCAATCTCATTGCCCTTCTCTGTACTCATTCCAGTAGCTCTACATCCTTCCTAAAATGAGGCCTACAGACCTGTACTCAGCACTTAAGGGGTGGCCTGACCATTATCTTATGCAAAGGGATAATTGCCTCCTTATCCCTGCTAGCAAAACCTCCATGAGCTGTCCTGGCAGTCTGTCTACACTGCTCAGACTTCATATCTCACAATTACCTCCAAGTCTTATTCATTCTCTGCTACTCTGAGTGTATTATCACACAGTTGGTACGCCGACCGGGCTAGCCGAGTGGGTAAAATACCTGCCCGACAACCCAAAGGTCGTGGGTTCGATTCCTGCCTCGGGCTTGGATCAAAGTACTGCAAAAACCTTGGGAGGTGTAATATGGCCACAGAAGCCGATGCGCCAACAACTACCAAATCAAAAAAAAAAAAAAAAAAAAAAAACAGTTGGTACATTACCCTGGGATTACTACTACCCATATGCAGTACTTTGCATTTGTCAATGTTAAACTTCAGTTGCCACTTCTCAGCCCATCTGCCTAACTTTTCTAAATCCTGTCATTAACAACCTTGCCAACCTTTGTATCATCCAAAAACTTGGACATTAAGTCTGATATGCCTTTATCAATATCAGTGATAAATATAGAATTAAATGCTGGGTACGCCACGAAGAGCAGTGTCCATTGATTGCCACGCTGTCTTCTTCCACTCAATCATCCCTTTATCTATAGCATCAACTGGCCTTTAATGCTACACTGCTCCAATTTATTCAGTAGTCTTTTATGTGCAACAGTATTAAAAGCTTTCCTGAAATCCAAGTATATGATATCAAAATTATTTTTTGAATCTAGTTCCTTTGTGATTACATCGTAGTATCCAGTCAGTTTGGTCAGACAAGATTTCCCCTTAACTAACCCTGAACTATAACTGCAGTCTTGTCTAGTTGATCATGCATTACTACTTTAACCAGTGACTCCATTATTTTCCCCAAAACTAACAGGTCTGTAATTACTTGTGTTACCCTTTGATCCCCTTTGTAGATTTTGTACAATTGCAGTTCTCCAGTCCATGGGACCTCCCCTTATCTACTCTAAAGTTAGAGTAGATAAGGGTCAAAACTTAGGTTTTGACTACAGACTTTTGGTGTACCGACTTTTGTCTTAAATTGTTCTGTAAATTGCAAAATTGGTGCAGTTTGACGTATGTGATGTAAAGCACCATGTATGTCAAAAGATACCTTTTACTATGGTAACTTTCCAGGAGTATTGGTTTCTTTATCAGTTTCATTATCAAAAATATGACTGTTTTCGGTGATGGTTTTTGAACTTGTACAACACAATATCAGAATTCAGAATACATTTTTAAATTTGTTAATTTTAGACTATTTATTGCCTTTAGTTTTTTGTAAAAAAAAAAAAAAAAAAAATTGAAATAAAGGTACCATGGATCTTTACTTCCTCTTATTTAGGTAATTAATAGTAGCAAGTATATGGGTATCTGCTACTAGTAAGATGTTTTGCATACCAACTTAGATGGTTAAAGAAGAATTTACAGTCTACATGTTTGACATCTCTTCAAGATGTGTTTTGTACATTAAATTGTGTGGAGTGAAATTAAACCATTTGAATCAAATTTATTTCTGTGGTCATTCCTTGGTTTAGTTTTTGGATTGTTTTTGTGAAATGAATTTTTTTTTTTTTTTTTTTAAAATGTATACTCTTAAATTTTTATTTTGCAGCATAAACAGTATTTAGAAGAAACTAAAGAAAAAGAACCTGATGTAGTTTTTATTGGGGACTTTACTGTAGCTTTGATGGCTCACACTGAGGTAAGTTGAAAGAATATTACATCATAATTGTTTTTTTTAACTGCTTTAATCAAAGGATAGTAATAAATGTTTTTTATCTCTTCAAGCTGCAAAGAAGAATTGTTCTTTTTTGTTTCTAGATTTTAAGGGTAATAACTGTCAAAAGAGCATTAGTTATTCTGAATCAGAGACACTAAGCTAAGATATACTAAGGCAGTGATGCAGGTTATAAGACTATCTGATGTATAGTCCCCCCCCCCCTCTCTCTCTCTCTCTCTCTCTCAAACCAGTCTGAATATGGGGTGCAGCTATTCAACAGCCACCCCCCAACTTCAAACTCACAGAAACAACTTTTTTTCTTCCCTTCAGCTTCCATTTTCTGGATCAACCTCCCTTCACACATTTCCCAAAAATCCATCTACAGAATCCACTACAGTCTAATGTCAAGTATCTTCTTTCATCTTCTCAGCCTGTGCATAGTACTTGGTACTATGCACAGGCTGCATACAAATACCTTTCCTATTTGCATCTTTCATATTAAAAGACAGACAGAAAGAAATCATACTTTAAGTTTTAGGAAAGATGTTTAGGTTACTCATTTTCTTTTGATGGGAATCTTTCATTCGATCAAAGTACTTCTTCCTCTACATTAATATTTAGCATTGGTTGCATCAGTCACAAGCACTAAGAGTAAGGAAAATAAATAATTTTATATTAACAGAATTTCCTTTTCTAATAGAGAAAAAATTAAAGTGAAAGAAGACAGAGTATTTATCAACGGGCACTGCTCTTCGTAGACTGATGTTATTAGAGGAGTTCATCAGGGTTCAGTGCTCTGCCCATTATTGTTTTCAGTATTTATCAATGATATTGATGAAGGTAAATCAGGCTTAATGTCTAAGTTTGCAGATGATACAAAGACTGGAAGGGTTGTTAACAACAGTAATCAGGGTGAGCTACTGCAACAAGATCTAGGAAAATTGGGTTGATGGGCTAGGAAATGGCAGTTGAAGTTTAACAGTGACAAATGCATGTTGATAGCAGTAACCCAAGAGTAATTTATCAACTGTGTGGTACTACACTCAGGGTAGTGGAGAATGAAAAAGACCTGGAGGTAATTTGCAGTCAGACATGAAATTCTCTGAGCAGTTTAGACGTGCTACCAGGACAGCTCATGGGGGTTTTGTCAATGATATACAGAAACTTTGGTAGCAGGGATAAAGTGGTTATCCCTTTGTATAAGGCCATGGTTAAGCCACATCTTGAGTACTGTATACAGAGCTGGAGGCCTCATTTTAGGAAGGATGTAGATCTCTGGAATGGACGCAGAGAAGGGCAACCAGACTGGTAAAAGGAAACAAAAGAGCATGCTTTTGTTTCCTTGCAGCCAGCATCTGGAGACTAGGCACCTGCAGGGAGATATGATTGAGGTGTTCAAAGCCTTGAATGGATTGAGTAAGCTGAACGTTAATAGCATTCTTGTAGTTGCTGAGACTACACACGTGATAGGACATGAATTTAAGTTGAGGAAGGATCGTTGCAGGTTAGATGTGCAGAAGTTTGCCTTCGGCCAGCATGTGGTTGATTGTTGGAACAGGCTTCCATCTGTTGATGTTGAAGTGGATAGATTGAATATATTCTTGGAGGTACAGATTGGGGGAACTGTGTAGGTTTTGTTTTTTTGGCTGATGCTATATAGGCTTGCAATATTTGTCATTACTACTACTATTACTACCTTTGTTTCAAATAACAAGTGCGCTGCAGAACATGGATTCTATAAAGTGTTTTAGTGTGTTTTGATCTAATTATAACTGTTCTTTCATCAAAATATCACATAGCTACAACAAAGTTGAAGGAAGAAGATTTTGTTGCCAAATAGTTCTCTTCAGCATATCCCACATTCTTAATAGGACTGAGATCAGGTGAATATGTGTGTGTGTGGGGTGGGGGAATGGGGAAGATGGTGATAATCTGTGTTGTTCTCCAAACCTTTCTGTTGCATTGTCATCCATAAAGTGGCCATCGCCTTTGGGATGAAAGTGTAACATTGCAGGGTGCAGTAGATCTGATTTAAAATTCAGATAATCTCTGAATGACATTCAGCCTTACACTGGTATCAGCAGACCCAGTCCATGCCAACAAAATATTCCCCAAAACAAACAAAACAAAGCAAAACAAATCACAAGTCTGTACTTGTTAACAGGAGAGACTGCTTCTACAGGGATGGGATACACTTAAATAGAAAGGGGTGCAAGAATGTTTGCTGATGCTATCGAGGCAGTGTTAGGTGGGTCGGAAAACTGCTAGTTGGGGGGGATACAAGGATTAATAGATTAACAGTAGCCACTGGCAGAGGTGGAAGTGATTCTTGCACTGCTTCTATTGGAATGAGCCTCAGCCTGGAAAATAAGATGCAGGATATTTCAGAGACTGCTGGGAATCATTGGGGTACAAGTAAACACATGGGTTGTGTTAGGGTAGCTAAGAAAAAGAACAGGTGCATGTATACTTGCGTGTACACCAATGCTAGGAGTTTAGTAAATGAATTTGAGGTATTGCTCAAAATATCAAAGGCAGATATTGTGAGGATTTCAGAGACGTGGTGTCACACAGATATAAGGAATGCAGAACTGGAATTTGGGGAGTACAATGTCTACAGAAGGGATAGACAGGATAGGAAGTGAGGAGGGGTTATGCTATTAGTTAAGAAATACATAAAATCCAAGGAAGTGAAGCCAGTCGACATTGCTGGACAGTGCAGTGTCGAGTCAGTTTGGTGTTACATAAGCATTGGGAGATCAAAATTGAGAGTAGGAGTGTGCTATAGGCCTAATGACTCTGATGAGTATAATAAGAAATTGTACAGGGAAATAGTGGGCCAGTAAATCAGAGAGTTATAATGGGGGATTTTAATTTCCCAGATATTGACTGGAATTTGGGGGCTGGTCACTCACACACTAGCAAGGCTTTTATGGATTTATTGGATGATTGTTTTCTACATCAGCATGTTCGGGAGGCAACTAGAGGGAGTAGTACTCTTGACTTGATTATCAGTAGTGATTCTTCATGCATTAAGAATCTGCAGGTAAATGAACCACTAGGTGGCAGTGATCACAGTGTGCTGAAGTGGGATTTACTCAAAGAGGTAACTACCATTAGGGGTAAAGGGAAGTGTTTTGCTTTCGTAAAGGCTACTACGATGGACTGAGACAGTATTTAAATTCTATACAGTGGGACCAACTGATGATGCTACCAACAGCAAATTCAAAATGGGAAGCATTCAAAGAACCTATCTTGGAAGCTACTAGGCTTTACATACCAACTAAGAAATATTGTTCAAGGTTTAGGCCTAAGTGGATGTCAGATGAACTAATGAGACATATGGCAGAGAAGAAAAATGCATGGATACATACAAATTAACACGTGACACAGAAGCCTATGATAGATACAAGTTCATCTGTAACCAAGTTACAAAGGAGGTTAGGCAGGCGAAGGCAGATTAAGAGAAATCTTTGGCAAGGGATGCAAAGAAAAACAGCAAAGAGTTCTTTACTTATGTAAACTCTAGAAGGAAGGGGATGAATCAGATTGGTCCACTTGATATCGATGGGTCAACTGTTGATGATCCTGCTCAGGTAGCTAACAAACTAAATGAATATTTTGCATCGACATTCACACATTAGGAGTTATTCAGCGAGGGGAATGCCAGAGGTGTATTCAACTCTGGCAGTAAGCTAGAGAATCTTGTAATAACTGAGAGTAAAGTGGAGGAGAAATTGTTGAAGATAAATACAAGAAAGGCACCTGGGGTGGATATAACTGGATATAACCTCCTTGGATATAAAAGGATATAAAAGGATATAACCTCCTTTAATATAACTGGATCTATCCAGTTATATTAAAGGAGGCAGCAAAGGAAGTAAGCAAACCCTTAGCCATAATTATGAGAGCTTCCTTGGACTCAGGGGGTATCCATGGACTGGAGATGTGCAAATGTGACTCCAATTCACAAAGGAGGATCAAAAGTCGACACAAGTAATTATAGACCTGTTAGTTTAACTTCTATTCCCGGAAAATTAATGGAGGCACTAGTTAAAGAAGCACTGCAGGATCATCTAGACAAGACGTCAGTTATAGCTCAGACACAGCATGGTTTTGTTAAGGGGAAGTCTTGCCTGACCAATTTGATTGGATACTATGATGCAGTCACAAAAGAACTGGATGCAGGGAATAACTTTGATATTATATACTTGGATCTTAGAAAGGCTTTTGATACTGTTGCACATGGAAGACTGCTGCACAAATTGGGGCAGTGTGGCATTGGAGGCAAATTGCTGCTATGGATAAAGGGGTGGTTGAGGGGGAGAAGGCAGAGAGTGGTAATCAATGGACACTGCTCATCGTGGACTACTGTTATTAGTGGAGTCCCTCAGGGTTCAGTACTGGGTCCATTATTGTTTTCTGTATTTATAAATGATATTGATGATGGTATATCAAGCTTAATGTCCAAGTTTGCAGACGATACGAAGGTTGGCAGGGTTGTCAAGGACACTACTGACACTATGCTACTGCAACATGATCTGGAAAGGTTGAGCAGATGCTGAGAGTTGGCAAATGAAGTTTAACATTGACAAAAGTAAAGTACTACATATGGGAAACAGCAACCTCAGAGCAACGTATCAACTCTGTGGTACTGCACTGACAGTGGTAGAGAATGAAAGGGACCTGGGGGTGGTTGTGCAGGCAGATATGAAGTTTTCTGAGCAGTGCAGACGGGCTGCAAGAGTAGCTCATGGTGTATTGTCGATGATATATAGGAATTTTTCTAGCAGGGATAAGGAGGTGATTATTCCCTTGTATAAGGCAATGGTCAGGCCGCACCTAGAGTACTGTATACAGGTCTGGAGGCCTCATTTCAAGAAGGATGTATGGATGTTGGAACGAGTACAGAGAAGGGCAACAAGATTAGTGAATGGAACAAAGGGGTGCTCTTACGAAGAAAGGCTTAAGTTTTGCAAATTACAGTGTCTAGAGACTAGGCACCAGCGAGGTGATCTGATTGAGGTGTATAAAGCCTTGAATGGTTTGAGCATGCTCAGTACTGATGGGATTCTTCCTCTTGTTCAGAAAAATCACCTGAGAGGGCATAAATTCAAATTGAGGAAAGACAGATGTAGGATAAACGTAAGGAAAAATGCCTTTAGCCAGCGGGTGGTTGGTTGGTGAAACAGACTTCCATCCCTTGTCGTGGACGTTGATAGCTTAAATAAGTTTAAGGCTCAGCTGGACAGGTATTTCGAACGAACAGAGGGGTGAAGTGGAAGTGGTTATTTTTTTATTTATTTTTATTTTATTTTTTTTTTTTTGGCTGATGCTGCATAAGCTTGCTTTCTTGCATCAAATGCCTCTACTAATGCTAATGCTAAGAAGTAAAATCATTATTTCATTGTTCACTGTGTGATCACGATGTTCTTTTCACCACTGCCAGTGGATTTCTCTGAAAAAGCAACTACCAGTATCCAGTTTCTTCAATTCTTTGCACATGGTACAGGTTGAAATATGGCAATTCTGGGCTTTATTGAATTCAGATGTTATTTGCTGCACACTGGATGTCCTATTTTTCCATACGGTCCTCCATAGAATACAACAGCTTTGCTCTTGAAGTGTTGTTTTTCTGCCTCATTTATACCCTTTAGATGTGGAAGAACTGCTTGCTCTTCAGTTATTAAAAACCTTTGAGATGGATGCTTTTGGGGAAACCATTGTCTTTCATTTCTTGAATTGTGGCTGTACTAAAAGTGCATTCACAGTAAGACCTTTTTTCATAGTTTGGTAGATCACATATTTTCCCCATTCTGGCTTCAGATTACGAATCTTTGTACTCAACAAGCAAATACGTCATCACTCCATGTCAGTTTTCTTTGCATCTATTTGCATTTCTTCTGTCTGTGACTGTCTTAATACATAGCATTAGCATTAGTAGAGGCATATGATGCAAGAAAGCAAGCTTATTCAGCATCAGCCAAAAAAAAAAAAAAAAAAAAAACACACACACCACTCCCATTTCACCCCTCCGTTCGCTCGAAATACCTGTCCAGTTGAGCCTTAAATTTGTTTAGGCTATCAACTTCAACAACAAGTGATGGAAGTCGGTTCCACCAACCAACCACCCGCTGGCCAAAGGCAAATTTCCGCACATCTATCCGACATCCATCCTTCCTCAATTTGAATTTATGCCCTCTGAGCTGATTATTCTGAGCAAGATGAAGAATCCCATTGGCATTGAGCATGCTCAAACCATTCAAAGCCTTATACACCTCTATCAGATCACCTCGCCGGTGCCTAGTCTCCAGACTCTGTAATTTGCAAAACTTAAGCCTTTCTTCGTAAGAGCAACCCTTTGTTCCATTCACTAATCTTGTTGCCCTTCTCTGTACCCGTTCCAGCAGCTCTACATCCCTCTTGAAATGAGGCCTCCAGACCTGTATACAGTACTCAAGGTGTGGCCTGATCATTGCCTTATACAAGGTGATAATCACCTCCTTATCCCTGCTAGAAAAATTCCTGTATATCATTGACAAGACACCATGAGCTACTCTTGCAGCTCGTCTGCACTGCTCAGAGAACTTCATATCTGCCTGCACAATTACCCCCAGGTCCTTTTCATTCTCCACCACTGTCAGTGTAGTACCGCAGAGTTGATACGTTGCTCTGGGGTTATTGTTTCCCATATGTAGTACTTTACATTTGTCAATGTTAAACTTCATTTGCCACCTCTCAGCCCATCTGTTCAACCTTTCCAGATCCTGTTGCAGCAGCATAGCATCAGTGGTGTCCTTAACAACCCTGCCAACCTTTGTATCATCTGCAAACTTGGACATTAAGCTTGATATATCATCATCAATATCATTCATAAACACCGAAAACAACAACGGACCCAACACTGAACCCTGAGGAACTCCACTAATAACATTAGTCCACGTTGAGCAGTGTCCATTGATTACCACTCTCTGTCTTCTGCCTCTCAACCATCCCCTTATCCATAGCAGCAATTTGCCTCCAATGCCACACTGCTCCAATTTGTGCAGCAGTCTTCCATGTGCAACAGTATCAAAAGCCTTTCTAAGATCCAAATATATAATATCAAAGTTATTCCCTGCATCCAGTTCTTTTGTGACTACATCATAGTATCCAATCAGATTGGTCAGGCAAGACCTGCCCTTAACAAAACCATGCTGTGTCTGAGCTATAACTGAATTCTTGTCTAGATGATCCTGCAGTGCTTCTTTAACCAGTGCCTCCATTAATTTACCTGGAACAGAAGTTAAACTAACAGGTCTATAATTACTTGTGTCAGCCTTTGATCCTCCTTTGTGAATTGGGGTTACATTTGCACATCTCCAGTCTATGGGTACCTCCCCTGAGTCCAAAGAAGCTCTCATAATTATGGCTAGGGGTTTGCTTACTTCCTTTGCTGCCTCCTTTAATATAACTGGATAGATCACATCCACCCCAGGTGCCTTTATGTTTATCCTCAACAATCTCTCCTCCACTTTCCTCTCAGTTATTACAAAATCTTCCAGCTCAGTGCCAATGTTTACTTTACCTACATCATTCTCCTTCATGAATAACTCCTCATGCGTGAATGTGGATGCAAAATACTCGTTTAGATTGTTAGCCACCTGAGCAGGATCCTCAACTGTTGAACCATCAATATCCAGTGGACCAATCTGATTCATCCCTTTCCTTCTTGAGTTTAAATAGGTAAAGAACTCTTTTCTGTTTTTCTTTGCATCCTTTGCCAAGGATTTTTCTTAGCCTGCCTTTGCCTGCCTAATCTCCTTTGTGACTTGGTTACAGACCAACTTATATCTATCATAGGCTTCCATGTCACCCATTAATTTGTATGTATCCCATGCATTTTTCTTCTCTGCCACATGTCTCATTAGTTCATCTGACAACCATTTAGGCCTAAACCTTGAACAATATTTCTTAGTTGGTATGTAAAGCCTGGTAGCCTCCAAGATTAGTTCCTTGAATGCTTCCCATTTTGAGTTTGCTGTTGGTAACATCATCAGTTGGTCCCACTGTATAGAATTTAAATACTGTCTCAGACCATCATAGTCGCCTTTATGAAAACAAAAACCCTTCCCTTTACCTCTGATGGTAGTTACCTCCTTGAGTAAATCCCACTTCAACACACTGTGATCACTGCCACCTAGTGGTTCATTTATCCTCAGATTCTTAATGCATGAAGAATCACTACTGATAATCAGATCAAGAGTATTGCTCCCTCTTGTTACCTCACGAACATGCTGATGTAGAAAACAATCATCCAATAAATCCACAAAAGCCTTGCTAGTGTGCGAGTGACCATCCCACAAATTCCAGTCAATATCTGGGAAATTAAAATCCCCCATTATAAGACTCTCTGATTTACTGGCCCACTCTATTTCCCTGTACAATATTTTATTATACTCATCAGAGTCATTAGGCCTATAGCACACTCCTACTCTCAATTTTGATTTCCCTATGCTTATGTCACACCAAACTGACTCAACACTGCCCTGTCCATCGATGTCGACTGGCTTCACTTCCTTGGACTTTATGTGTTTCTTAACTAAAGCATAACCCCTCCTCCCCTCCTGTCCTGTCTATCCTTTCTATACACATTGTATTCCCCAAATTCCAGTTCCGCATTCCTTATATCTGTGTGACACCACGTCTCTGATATCCCAACAATATCTGCCTTTGATGCTTTGAGCAATACCTCAAATTCATCAAATTTATTTACCATACTCCTAGCATTGGTGTACACGCAAGTATACCTGCACCTGTTCTTTTTCTTAGCTACCCTAACACAACCCATGTGTTTACTTGTACTGCAATGACTCCCAGCAGTCTCTGAAATATCCTGCATCTTGTTTTTCAGGCTTCTGCTCATTTCAATAGAAGCAGTGCAAGAATCACTTCCACCTCTGCCAGTGGCTACTGTTAATGTATTAGTCCTTGTATCCCCCCCCCAACTAGCAGTTTTCCGACCCACCTAACTCTGCCTCGACAGCATCAGCAAAAATTCTTGCACCCTTTCTATTTAAGTGTATCCCATCCCTGTAGAAGCAATCTCTCCTGTTAACAAGTACTGTCCAGGCTGAAAAAAATTCTACCCCTTGAGCCTTGCACAATCCCTCCAGGGCCGAATTGATCGACAAGGCTCTCATCATATACTCCCTCCTATCGTGTCTGGGCAGAATTGCAGACACTTTCAAATTCAACCCTAATTCACGGCTTTTTTTCAACAGTGACCTGTACTTGCTAAGTAATTCCGCCGGTCTCCTACTCTTAATATCATTAGTGCCAACGTGTACAACTATATCACCTTTTGTGCCCTTAAAAGATGATATCCGCTCTACAACGTCATCAACCTTTGCCCCTGGCAGACATACCCTGGTCCTATTCCACCTATCCTTTTTACAAAGCATGTTCCCCGCTTCCCTGGCCAGTAAAATATGAACCATAGGTTCATATTTTACTGGCCAGTACTCTATATTGATGTTTTCAATACTGTGGTCCATGGTTTGGTACTGGTCTTTGGAAGATAAAAAAAATAATAATAATAAATAAAAAAAAAAAAAAAAATTACCAGTCCTTAGAAAATATACAAAGCATGATCCTGTTATTCATGAATGTGGAAAGTCATGACATAAGTGGGAAACTAAATTCTTGTCTTTGGTTTTTTTTCAACAACAGAAATAGACTGAATGTCAAAATTAGATTGAAGGATAAAATTGTCTTTTGTTTCTGACTTAGAGTTGCTGTGATTATGTAAAATATCATCATCATTCACATTAGCTCTCTTCTCAGTTATTTAAAAGCTATAAAGGAAACATAATAAATAAGTTATTATTATAAGGTTAAATAAGTGTGTTAAATAAGAGTGAAAATTTGGGTTTTTTTATTGTTTTTAATGTGTTTATATTTTTGGGTCCAGAAAAGAGGTATGCAAAACACCAGTCCCCCAGCAGTCTAAAACAAGTCCGTGGCTATATAACATTTAGGAAACACTGCTGTATATCATATATACTAATAAGAGAAAACTAAATTCCAAAGGAAGAACTTTCCACTGTTATCTTTCTTAGGAGTTTTGGCAAGAAAAGTTGTCTGGTTGCAATATCTTTCCCTTTGGTCCTCTCTGATAGTACAATGTAAGTAATGGCCAAACCTGAAAGCCACAAAATGCTTGAGCATCTCATTTACATATCTTATTTTTCAGTTAAGTAAAAAATTATGTATGTAATAAAAAAAAATATCTTTTCAAATCAAGCCATTTAACATGTTAAGTAATAAATAAAGATGCATGTTTTTATAATATGTATCTACTATGCAGCTACCACTTTTGTCTTGAAGTATGTAGCTTGTCATTTTCAGCATTTTCCCATTATTTTATGGAAAAATACTGAAAATAAATGAATTACACATAAGAAAGTGCATGCATGCATGCATGCCCCACTCTCTAAAATTTAGTAGTAATAAACAATATTGATCCCCCATCTTCTAATTATTTAAGAGATCATTCACAGATTTTGTAATACAATTTGTAATCATTTCAGCATTGTGTGAATAAATTTCAGGGAGGGTAAGCCCACTCTCCGCCTACCTCTGAAATTTGGAAAAGATTTTTTTTTGTTTGTGAGAGATAGCATAATTTTCCAAAAACTTAGCAATTAGGAATCAGTTAAGTTGAAAGAACACTATTATACCATGTTTTGATAGTAGTAATTTTTTATAAAAATGCTTATAAGGGAATATTCAGTAATCGCCTGCAATACTAATAGCACACTCTGCATTTTTAAAAGAATTCACTGATTTTTTTTTTTCAGAAAAAGGTGTTTCTGGATATTTTCTAATGCTAATTTCAAAAATCATGAAAGAAAATTTTGATTTTTTAGAATTTTTATTAATTTTGGCATAATTTGTGCATTGAAATTATAATAAAACTACTTTTGCCAGACATTTAATACAGTATAATTAAATACATGTTGGAAATGCTATTAAAAAGGGTAGTGTGATAAAAAGTCCACTAAATACTCCTCTTATTTTAAAAACTGATCTACAATGGGTCAAATTTTTGTTTCTTTGATTTTCTTGCAGATCCTTCTACTCATCTCTGTGTCTTTAATGTCCTGGTGAAACCACTCACCCTGTTCTTTACTAACACTTCCCAGATTTTCTGAGTAGTAGTCTATATGAGAGTGTAAAAAATGTACTTAGACTCTCATGTTGCAGCCCAGCTTCTTGAAATTTGCCAAGATATATTCAACTATATTCTTGTAGTCAGTATCCTTGTTGTTCCCTAAGAAGTTCTCAACACTAGACCTGAAACTAATCCATGCCTGTTTTTCTTTTATTCATAGTTCCCTCAAAATCTGTCCCTTGCCAGTTTGTGAATTTGACATACAACAAAAATACCCTGTTTTAGCTTCTCTTTGGTGATCAGTCGGAATGCAGTACAAAGGTAGTTGAAGCAGGAACCTTCCTGAGGTAAAGCTGTCACAAACTGTTTCATCAAACCTAGTTTGATGTGCAAGGATGGAAGGAAGACAATTTCGGTGTCTACCAGTGGTTTATGAACCGTTTTTTGATGCAGGGAACAAACTTCCCCTTTTTTGCCAGACCTTGACATCCCAGTGCTTACTCCTTGCCCGACTGTTCCACTAACACAAAAAGCACAGCATTTTTGTGTAGCTAGATTGCTGTCCAAGTAACATGTCTGTTCAACTTGCAAAAAAAAAATGTAGCCCTAAAGTGAGTGAAAAGGATGGCTGAATGTGAATGTCCTGTATATACACCAATGAATCAAAATGTTATGACCAGCGTGCCGTTATGCAAATCGAAGCAACTGCAGATGAACAGCACTTGCGCGGGTTGGGACATGGTATAAAAAACACCTGATATTGCACTCTGTTAATCAGTGTTACTCTTGTTCTTCAGATGGGAAAGTCAGCTGACTTGAGCGAGTTTAACAAAGGCCAAATTGTAATGGCCAGACAACTGGGTCAGAGCATATCCGATATGGCATGGCTGGTGGGGTGCTCATGGTCAGCTATGATTAGTACCTACTGAAAGTGGTTTGAGGAGGGAAAACCCATGAAACGCCGGCGAGGTGTTGGATGACTATGGCTCATTGATGCTTGAGGTGAGTGAAGGCTTTCCCGGATTGTATGTGGCAACAGAAGGGTGACTGTGGCACAACTAGCCGGTAATTGGAATGCTGATGACAGGAGTAATGTGTCACAACACACATAGTACATCGAACCCTGCTGAAAATGGGGCTGTGTAGCTGCAGGCCACTCAGAGTGCCCATGCTAACCACGGTTCACCGGCAACAGCGCCTACAATGGGCATGCAAGCATTGAAACTGGACCTTGAGTGATTGGAAGAAGGTCGTCTGGTCTGATGAATCACGTTTCCTGTTACATAACGTGGATGGCTGGGTATGTGTGTGTTGTTTACCTGGGGAAGTGATGGCACCTGGATGCACGGTGGGACGAAAACAAGCCGGTGGTGGCGGTGTCATGCTTTGGGCAATGTTCTGCTGGGATACCCTGGGTCCAGTCATCCTTGTGCCGGGTACTCTGTCTACCACCTACCTAAACATCATTGCTGACCAGGTACACCCTTTCATGGCAATGGTCTTCCCCTCTGGTAGTGCAGTCTTTCAGCAGGATAATGCATCATGTTACACTGCCTAGATGGTTCGAGACTGGTTCACACAACATGATTGAAGACTTCCAGGTATTGCCCTGGCCTCGAAATTCCCTAGACATCAATGCCATCGAGCATCTGTGTTTTGTGTTAGAACAGCAACTCCGATCTGCGGCGTCTCAACCACGGACCTTACAGGAATTAAAGGATCTGCTGGTTACATGTTGGTACCAGATACCACAAGATATTTAGAAATTGTGATTATGTAAAAGTAGCATCCATGCCTCACCGGTTACGAGCTGTTTTGGCTGCACGTGGAGGACCAACATCATATTAGGTAGGTGGTCATAATGTTTTGGCTCATCGATGTATGTAGACTGCTGTACTCTGAATGTATATTAAATGTATATTAAATCTGAATATATATATATATATAAAAAAAATAAATGAAATAAAATAAGAATAAAAAATGATGATGAAATAAATTTTAAAAAATAATAATAAATAAAGTTGTACCTGCAGGTTGAGGTGTGTGTGCGTGTGTGCTTGAATGGTCATGTGTGTAAACTCTGCGGTGACTGAGTGAATGTTTTGTGAATAGTACAAAAAATTAAAAAAAAAAAAAAAAAAATAAAGGTAATTGTCTGACAACTGCTGTTTAGGTGGCACCTGCATCCTGTCTGGCTGAATGATGATGAATTCAAGATGACAAATGTATGTGAGAGAGTTGTCCTATTCAGTCTACCCCTAAACAACTTTTAAAAAAAGTGTGTGTGTGTGTGTGTGTGTGTGTGTGTGTGTGTGTGTGTGTGTGTGTGTGTGTGTGTGTTCTGACAGGCCCCTGCCATGCTGATATTATGCCTCCATCTTCCCTCCAGCTGGTCTGGTTGGTGTGGGATCTTATACAGAGAGAGCCAGTGTGCAATCTCCCCCTGGCCCTATGGCATTGTTCTCAACCAATCCCACATCCCTTTCCCCACCCAAATGTTTCACCTAGTAGGCTACCAGCACAAACACAAGCACTTGACAGTCCCCTGCTGTGTGGAGGATGGACTCCTTCCCCAGGGGTGCCCTTCTGTCCCCCTTAACTTCCTGTTTCCATTTGGAGTCTTATCATTCACCTTCCTTATCTTCATCTGTTCCCTCCTACCTTTACTCTCCTCCCAACTCTCTTATCTTCCAGAGCATTTTTTCCCCCTGGGGCCCTCCCTGGCAAGCTGAAGCATGGAGTTCACTGCAGCCAGAGACTGTCTCCTACAACACCTGGCTGCCTCCTTGGGCAAAGGACATGCAACATGAGGCCCACTAGGGGCCCTGCAGCTAAATGCTGGCAGAACAACAGGCCAACACTACACTACACTACACTACATAGACCAGCACCAAAATTATCTATCTATGGCATTTACAGTTTTTACTACAACACAGGGAATACTGTGTGGTTTTAAGGTAGATGTCCAGTGCCACTTGACAACAGACCAACCAGCCATGTTCTTTGTACAGCAGGCCCTCGTTATAATGCTGTTTGCTTTACGCTGATTTGCTATAACACTGTTCTTATATTATAAACCTGTATCTGACTATAATGCTGTCACAAATCACTATAACACTCTTTTACCAGATTTTACTAGATTGTATTTTTGGCATATTTAACAAAAATGTTTCATCTGATGGAGTCAGTAACTTGAAAATGAATAGCAAAACAGCATTAAAACATTTCCCATGCCGACTTGAGAAATTTTCCCATGCTCAGTGAAATTTTCTCACATGCTAATTTAATTGCAGTACAGTGACTTATGTAGTTCTGAGATCAAAATTTTAAAAAATTATCAAGTATATTCCTTGTAATATTTGCGTTATATGCATTTATCTGAAGTCTAGTCATCACTCAGTACAGTATTGGACATTGTGAGTAACTGTCAGTTTACTCGAACATTGAATCATAATTAAAGCAACCAATGCAGTTACATTTTCAAAGACTGAATTTGAAAAGTAAATTAGACATTTTGAAGCAAATCGATTCCGGCCAACAAGCGGATGTGTGCCATAATTTAGGACTGGCAGGTTTAACTGTAAGAACAATTATAAAAATAAAGAATTAATTTTAGCAGTGGGAAAGACAGCTGTTCCACTGCAAGCAAGTAGGGCTAGGCCGGCTATTAGAATTGAAATGGAGAGACTTTAATTAATTTTATTGAAGATATCCAATGCTGAATTCAATTAAGTTAAATATTATAAATAAAAAAAAAAAAAAATGCAGAACCATTTAAAACTAGTAGGCACTAGTTGAATGATTTAAAATCCAGGGAGAAGCCGCAAGTACAGATCAAGGAGCTGAAGCTTTCAAAAAAGAACTTGTTAAAATTATTGAAAAGGGGTATTATACAAGTTTTTAACATGGATGAAGCAGGACTTTTTTGGAAACGAATGCCTAAAAGAAGTTTCATATTGAAAGAAGAAAAAAATGTCAGGTTTTAAAGCAGCAAAGGATCAGTTGACTTTATTGTTGGGTGGTAACACTGTGGGGGATTTAAAATTAAAACCCCTTTTAGTTTACTAGGAAGAGGGCTAAAGTACAACCCAAAATCGACACATTTTTCATGATTAAATTCATCAATTAAATTAAATCAATTTAGATCAATTAAATTCGTGATTTTAATTGGAATTTTAAGTTTAATTTTGATACTTGTAGTTACCACATAATTATATATGTATGTGATGCAGAATATTTTATATGTACAAATATTTAAATATTAAATATTTTGACCAACATTTGTGCATCTTTTCACTACTGTTTATTATTGATTAGGAAATCGACTGCAACTCACAAATACATATGTTACCCAATGGGAATGCGGCGCTTGCTTAACGTGGATTCACTTAGTGCTCTGTTTTTCCGGAACGAATTATCAGCATTAAGCAGGGGTCACCTGGGCTTAATATTTGTCAACAACTTCAAGTTCTCATATATTTCTTTCAAATGCACAGAGTGAGCTATTGGAATTGACCCATATTTATTTCCATTGTGGAGCAATGCACTTTTGAAACTGCTCTTTGATGAGTTGATAAAAAGTATCCGCTGTGTAGATGGTAACTAATTCCTAAATAGTTTGTAAGTCATATATTACTGCAAAAAGCCATAGAATCATCATCAGAAAAGTAGGGGACTAATTCTCATTCTCTGTCTGTACCATGAGAAAAATGTTCCATGTGCTAGAATATTTTTTGACTTAAGTCTAGGATCAAGGAATTCTGTTCTGCAGATTCCTTTGGTAAATTTAAATCTCTTACCAGATCATTGAGTTAATGCTGTGAAAACAGTTGAGGGCTGGACCCAGTGTTTCCAGTCATGCAGACTTCAGTTTCAGCTTCGGAAGTTTCACTTTCAGTATATGTTTGACATGATAATCCCAAAAATAAACTGAGCTCACAATGATAAACACTCTGCATGGAGCTCTCAAGGTCAAGAAACAAATGACTGAAGGCAGTGTTGCCAACATGTGAAGATTTAGTTTACAAATTCCAAGAATTTAGCCCTAACTTAATACTTCAATGATACAGCATGTGACAGAAGAAAAATTTAAAATTTCTGAAATCAGCATAAAAAAACTGAGTTAAAAAAAAAAATGCTTTCAACTGTTGAAAACTATGCAGAATTGTGTAATTAAAACATAAATGGCAGCATTTTAAGATACTGTTCAATTTTCATCAGGCCTAAATGGTAAACTATGGCAGTTGCATTGTAAAAATATTAACATTATGTATGGCTATTAAAATAATACTGTAGAGCTTTGAAAACCCAAACGTCAATAATTCGAAATGTCAGTAATCCAAATAAGCCAGGATTTATTTTATTTTTTTATGCTGGTGCAATGAAATAATTACAATAAGCACCAGTTATTATGATCACGTTTGTGAGTTGAATTTTGATTCCATTAAACAGCAATTCTAATAAGCAAAAATATATCCATGGGCTATAAAAATAAAGATATAAAGCACAAATTTACACTTTTACTACATTCAATTAACAAAATTGCAGCTAATAAACGATATGTGCAAGTGAGATACAAAATGAAAAATTTATAAAGTTTAGATATAGGAATGAAGAGAGCAAAATTTGCTTTAATTTCTTGCAGTCTTCTTGGAGTACCAACTTTCTGTTGCATTTATTTCTTTTAAAGCTACATACTCCTTCTGTCTTTTCTCATTGTATACTTTGAAGTAAATTGCTTTCAACACACTAGTGATTTCCTTTGTTTTCTCAATTGTCGCTCCTGCCAAACATTTTCTGACAATAACACCCTTCTGAAAATTTAAAAATCATCTGTCTTTGTGATGACTGGATTGACTAAGAGCCCAAGAAAGAGTACAGTATTTATGATACTAAGGAACTAGTGATTCTACCATGTGACAACTTATATTTGCATACTATGCATTAATTATCTGGTTTTTTTAATGAAAACTCCAAACACAAAAGGTATTAGTAGTAATAGAGGCATGTGATGCAAGAAAGCAAGTGTATGCGCTTATGTGGCATCAGCCAGAAAAAAAAAAAAAAAATTTTCACACAACCATTCCCTCTAAAAGTTTCTAGTTTTTCCTTGAATTTATTTAAGCTATCAACTTCCACAACGACAGATGGAAGTTTGTTCCAGCAATTAAACACCCGCTGGCTAAAGGCAAATTTCCACACATCTATTCTACAATTGTCTTTCCTGGATTTGAATTAATGTCCCCTTAGGTTCATAATCTGGGCAAGTGGAAGAATCCCATCAGAATTCAGCGTGCTCAACCCATTCAAGACTGTATACGCTTCAATCAGATCACCTGACAGGTGCCTAGTCTCCAGCTGCTGCAATTTGCAGAACTTAAGCCTCTCTTGGTAAGAGGACCACATCGTTCCCCTCACCAATCTTGTTGCCCTTCTCTGTACACGCTCAAGCAAATCTACATCCTGCCTAAAATCAGGCCTCTAGACCTGTACGCAATACTCAAGGTTTGGCCTGACCATTGCCTTATACAAAGGGATAATTGCCTACTTATCCCTGCTAGGAAATTCCTATATATCATTGACAAAACCCCATGACCTGCTCTTGCAGCTTTTCTGCATTGCTCAGAAAACTTGATACCTGACTGCACAATTACTCCCAGGTCTTTTTCATTTTCTACCACCTGAAGTGTAGTACCACACAGTTGGTACGTTCCTCTGGAGTTACTTCTAAGAGCATATGCAGTACTTTACAATTGTCAAAGGCGCCTCCGTAGCCAGGTGGGAAGGAGCAGCAGTGCGTAGCACACGCTTCTTGATTAGACCGGGGTTCGAGCCCGTCACCACCAAATACGAAGGATGCAGAAAGGTCAGGGAATGACCACCGCATATCCCGGAGCAATATGGCCTTAGTTGCTAATGCTCCTAAAAAAAAAAAAAACCAAATAACAATTGTCAATGTTAAACTTCATTTGCCACTTCTCAGCCCATCTGCCCAAATTTTCTAGATCCTGTTGTAGTAGCACACTGCCATTACTGTCATTAACAACCCTGCCAACCTTTGTATCATCTGCAAACTTCAACACGAAGCCTGATATACCTTCATCAGTATCATTGATAAATATACAAACAACAGTGGGCCCAACACCGAACCCTGTGGGACTCCACTAATAACATTAGTCCATGAAGAGCAGTGTCCATTGATAACCACTCTGCACAACATGCACAACAGCGTCAAAAGCTTTCCCAAAATCCAAGTATATGATATCAAAATTATTTTTTGCATCCAGTTCCTTTGTAACCATATCATAATATCCAATCAAATTTGTCAGACAAGACTTTCCCTTAAGAAACCCATGCTGTGTCTGAATTATTGCTGCAGTCTTGTCTAGATGATCCTGCAATGTATCTTTAACCAGTGACTCCATTATTTTACCCAGAACAGAAGTTAAACTAACTGGTCTGTAATTACTCGTGTCACTCTTCAATCCCCTTTGTGAATTGGGGATACATTTGCATATCTCCAGTCCATGAGGACTTCCCCTGAGTCCAAGGATGCTCTCATAATTGTGGCTAAGGATTTGCTTAGTTCCTTTGCTGCCTCTTTTAATATAACTGAATATATCCCATCCACCCCAGGTGTCTCTCTTATGTTTTAACTTCAACAATTTCTCCTCCACTTTGCTCTCGGTTATTATAAAATCATTAAGCACCCTGCTACAATTTGATAAACTTCTGGCATTTTCCTTCCTTAATTAGAACCTATAGTACTTAGTACCATGCATAGTTGAAAATTGAGAAGATGAAAGAAGATATTTGTTGACATTAGACTTGAATTTCTGTGAATTGTTATTTTCAAGAAATACATGTGGGGAAAGGTTGTTCCAGAAAACGGAAGTTGAAGGTATAAATGAGGAAGAAGAAAAGTTGGTTCTGTGAGTTTGATGTTGGACAGTAAAAGGATGCTGACCGGTTATGGCATGTGTGCAGACTGGTTTTGAAGAGAGAGAATTATAGAAGCCCATTCAGAACTGTATTCATGGAAGTAGAAAAGGCATGCAGCAGAAACAGAATGGAGAGAACCTGTAAAGGATAGGTCATTAATTAACCAAACTGTCCTCTTTTGAATGGAGTCTAGAAGCCTGAATGAGGTTATGGGGGCAAAATCCTGGATGTGAAAACAATATTGTATAGTAGGGTGGATTTGAGATTTTTATGGAGTGAGTAGCTGTTTAGAAGAAAAGTAATGCCAAGAGCGAAAGAGAAAACCTTATGCCAAATGAAGTTAGAAGTCAGGGTAATCCATAGTAAAGATACGTGATCCTGTCTAGAAATTTGAGTGTCGATGCCAGTTGCCAAAGGTTTCTAATTTTTTTGGCTAGTGAGTATATACAAACAGCTGAAATTTCACCACTTTGATGCAGGGTTGTCACACACAACAGTTTCATCAACAGAGTTCTGTGCTGATGGTGCTCCTTGCTTGATGTGATGGGACCAGTATCTCAGTGCCATGGATGCTTGCTTTTAATCAGGTGTGTTGTTGAACCATTTATTTCATTTGAATGAATGCTATAAATTGCAGCCTAAATTGGAAGTATATTTATTCATTATCTATTTATTTTTTATTACATATATTTATTAATTTTGTTGGAGTATATTTATTGTGCTGAAAAGGAAAAAAAAAATTATGATACCAGTTGTGATAATTCCTGGGTTTACTTCGCTATTTTTTTTTTTTTTTTTTTAATTTCACTTCAGAAGTTAAGATATTAAATTGCAAAAAACTCCAATTTAATATTTTAATTTTTTAAAATCGTATTTTATTTCAAAGAGTGTGCTAATATACTTTATGAATATTGTATTCACATTAGAAAATAGCACTTAAAAAAACAGAAAACTTTTGGAGAGGTTTCACAGAAGGTGACCAGGTTAGTGGAGCACAAATTAATGCACATATGAAGAACAACTTAGATGTTGTTGTGGATTGCAAAGTTTGATAACTAAACATCTAAGGGGAGATCTGATTAGGGAATACAAGGATTGTTCTTGTATTCCCTAATCAGGGAGTTCTTGTGAGACAAGACTCAGGGAGCACAAATATAAAATCTCAGGGAATAACAGAAGATTGAATCTCATGAGTTCACCTGTGGGCAGTGGATTGTTGAACACTGAAATAAGTTGCCTGCATCCCAACATGGCAGAGGTAGTAAGTCTGGCTAAGTTTAAAGCAGAATTGGATGGTTACCTTGCAATTAAAATTATATGCATTGTTTGTCCCGGTTAGGGGTCAGCGACGTGGATGGAACACTTGTCATTCCTCCATG
The DNA here is from genome assembly GCF_048544385.1 of Mastigoproctus giganteus. Taxonomy (NCBI): domain Eukaryota; kingdom Metazoa; phylum Arthropoda; class Arachnida; order Uropygi; family Thelyphonidae; genus Mastigoproctus; species Mastigoproctus giganteus. The sequence goes on from NC_143583.1 coordinate 28,410,035, forward strand.
TTGATATGCCCAGCCTAATTTTTACAAGCCGGCTGGCCAGGCCTGGCACTCTTGGTTTTATTTTGGTGTTTCCATTACCAAACGTCAATGCAAAGACGTTTATCGTGTTTAGTAGTCATGGGATTGAACCCCCCAGTCCACTCAAAGAGCATTTGCCACTACACTCTCGCTCCTGACCACTTGGCTACGTCATAGCCAAATGTGGTTACCTTGCAGTAATGGGAATAAAATGAATTTTTTGTTTATTTTCATTTTAAATTATGTTATTTATTATATTTTATTATTATTTTATTTTTTTTTTTAAATCTTTTTTTTTTTTTTTTTTTTTTTTTCAGGCTTGGGAAAAGCTCTTTGTTCCTCTACATTGTTTGAATTTTGGTATACCAGAGGACCAAACACAGAATGTTCTTTGGCGAATAGAGAATGGAGAAATTGAAACCATAAATCCTAAGGTATGTTTCCTTTTGCTTGAAATTATAATTTTTTTTCTAACCTGGAAAAACAAAAAGTGAGTATTTGACAATTAGATAAATATATTGTAATCATCCATAATTAAGATGTTTTTTGTATTTTATTATCCCAAATTCCAAGATCCAATTCACACATAGCAGGGTCCAACAACAGATACTTTCACAACAGCATTGTCTCTTTTATAACATGTGCTTGATGCCAAAAATTAAGTTTCAAAGGCAATTTATTTCAAAACTGCTGTCTTCACGTGTTGTTTGACTTATTGGCAGGACATTCCAGAAACATTTGTAATTTTCTACTGTCACTGTAGAATGTATTGCAAGAACTACATTCCAAAGGTTTTTGATGTCTGGGGACTAAAAAATCCTATTATTCTGGAGAATTAAAGTGTTTTCAGTATGACATGTAATGTGTCACATATTAATTCCTATGAAATGCCCCAACACATTTTCACAACCACCTATTTCAGGTTTGACTAGTTTTGTCCTTCAGCATGTGTGGCTATGTGAGTAGGGTACATTCACAACAATATAAAGTTATAAAACTTCTTTTCCCAGTGGTTGTTTCAAATTATAACAATTCTTCCAGTTTTCTCTGTCTCTAACACAAACACTAGATTCTGGTGTGTGTGTGTGTTGCTGCAATTGCCATATCTTGGGATATAATTACTAAGTTCTGAATCCAAGCCTTTTCCATTTATAGATATTTTGATATGCACAGCCAGTGTGCAGAGTAAATTCAGTTTGTAATGTATGACAGTGACAAAAATATCAACATAGTGTACAGTATAATTCCATTGATCTTTTAGCAGTTGAAGTGACAGTATTTGAGAATTAAATATATTGTAATAATACTAATAAAATTTTATGGCAGAAAGCCTCAAACTATGAAAAATTCAAACTGACATTGTTTAATGTAATTACATCATTACTACATAATTGAATTTTAAGAAAAATGAAGTTTGTACATTAGGCATCATTATAAACTTCTCATGTGAAACTTCACAGTAAGTTGCCTTTCTCTTATACTTTTAATAAGTAACACTTCCCCGCTAGAGCAAGTCTGCTATTATCTAAATTTTTAGAAGATATAAACAAAAACTAATTTTACCTTAATGCATTTTGTCATGCATAAATTATCTGTGGCATCTTATGGCTTGCATTAATTTATTATTATTAAGTTGAAAGGAGGCTCCAGAATGCTCCCTTCTCTGAAAAACATTTTGAGAGAATTCAGTATACTTAATAGAATCAGAATTCAGAATACTTAATTTAAGAGTATAGGCCTGGCTGTTTAAAATGAGTGAGAGAACAATATATTATTTACCTATTTAAATGAACATATGTACTTCATCTGAATTTTAGATCGTTTTTTTGCTGATGCCACGTTTATTTGTTTAGATTATTGTGCTCTCAGTGGGAGCTAACAATCATGAACATAGTGCTCAACAGATAGCAGAAGGGATTGGAACATGTGTCAGAGCTATCTCAGAAAGGCAGGCAAATGCATCAATTGTTGTCGTGGTAAGTTCCTTTTTTATTTTTCATTTTTCTACTATGAAAATTTTTCAAATTGCCAAAATCATTGAGTGATTCACTTGGAATTCTGTTCTATACTTTTAATTTCTTTACTGTCAATATTCAACTATGGAAAGTGTTTTTCGTTTATCGAATCTATAAAAATATCAGAGAAAAATTTTTTTTCTTTAGTGTTTAAATTGTTTTAGAATTTGATATGATGAGACAAATAGCTTATAATGTTACTCTTTGGTTTATTTAGAAATTGTTTCCCTGTGGCAAGCATAATAATCCAATAAGAGAAAAAGCAACAGAAGTAAATCGCCTCCTTTCCAAATCCCTTAGGAATGTTCCCAATTTGGAACTGATTGACGTTGATCCCGGTTTTGTCCAAGGAGATGGAACTATTAGTCATCACGACATGTATGACTACGTCCATCTTACTCCCCAAGCCTACATGAAAGCCTTCAACACGCTTGCAGACCTTCTACAGCAGTTGCTCGATGAAAGATTTGAAATAACCGAAGGCGAAGAAGACCATAGAGATGAAGATTAAGTGACTATACTTTGAATGACTTAATCAAATTATATTTGTGATCACTTACCAGTGGCAGGTCCACTAGAAGCAAAGAACTACTAGCACTTGTTGTGCAGAAGGCTTCTCAGCACAGGAGTATAATTTATTTTATATAGGTACTTTAATTTTTTTTTAATATTTTTTTTTAATGGGTAAGAGACATAAAGGAAAGAAAAATGTAGATAGTTGATGACAATAAGATAAATTTTTCATTTATGTAAAAACCTTGATTGATAAAAATATCTTTATATGAAGTATCTTTATATCTCTTTAATCTGGGACCAAACCAGATAAGTGTATACTTGTGCATTTACAGGTAACTAAAAACATCAAAGTACATTTGTTCCTTGTATTGCTAAAAACTTTTTTAAGAAATTTGAAAAAATTATTGATAACATTAATTATTGGTTTAAATAGGGCTCAGATTTATTTCATGTTAATCTTATGAATGATGACAGATTTAATTGAATGCTGTTGTTCTTGGAGGGAAAAATGCTTCCTAAATTCATTTGTAGATACTCAGTTAAAATTTTATATTTGCGAACTGGATGAAAAAAAAAAAGTGTACTAATATAACACCTACAAAAGACAAAATTGTGTGTTTTGAAAGTTATATTTTATTATTACTGTATGAGTTTTGTTTACAGAGGGCAATTTGGTGATTGATGTCTGCTTGTAGTGATCCTGAAACACGTGTTGTTTTTTACTTTTAAATAATTTCCTGATTTGCTTAGACCAAAGAATTTTTTGGAAGTTTATGAATGATGTAATGTTTAATAATTACACACACACACACACACACACACACACACACACACACACACACACACACATATATACAGTGCAGCTTATTGTGCTGCTTATTGAGGTAATAGGGGAGATAAATGTATATGTTTTTCCAGTACTCATTACTTGTGCAAGTAATATGAAAATTTCTCTAAATTGTTTCACTGGTTTAAAGAAACCTTGATCTTCTTGGACAGTACGTTAAGTGGATAATTATTAATTGCTCTTATAAAACTGTTTTCTGTATATATTTGTGATGACTTTATTATCCAGTAATATCAGTATCTCTTTTATCACACAACTTTTTAGAAATTGCTCACATATACTTTTAATAGCGAGAGGATATAATATTCATGTTTTAGCAGAAAATTGTGAATTTCAACCCTCTTTATACTACTTCTTTCCCCCCCCTCTCCTACTCTATATATATATATATATATATATATATATATATATATAGTCTGTTTTCATCAGTTTAAGGTACTGAACAGGAATTTCATATTTGTTTTGTTTATAATGGAAATTTCCTTAAAATTTTCAGTTGTAATTATAATTTAATCCATATCATACACAATGTTCTGGTAACTTAAACTTAAGAAAATAAAAATTCAAACAAAAGTGGTAACTGAACAGTACTGATATTTGATTCATGAAGCATAAGATATTTTTTAAGTTAAAAAAAAAATAATTTTTTCTTTATCTTCTGTACATTCAATTTTTATATAATTTCAAGCTTTTAATCTATAAAAAGACTATAAAGTATATAATCACTTGTTTTGATTTTGCACATGGTACCAGATGCAAAATTATATATAAAGAGGTTAATTAAGATTTCCATGCTTCTTTTCTTGATAGTTAATTTTGATCTGATGAGATATATTTATTTAAGGTTTCTGTTACAATTTTTGCATAACATTCTTGGGAAGCCACATAAATGTATTTCTAGTGGTTTACTGGCATTTGGAAGTTTACTTTGTAAATAAAATTACTGTTATTATCTAGTTTAAATTTTGGCTTAAAGTGTTGTTTTCATTAAGATATATAATTGTCCAATTCAGTCATTATTGGGTTAAATAAGATCAGAAATCAGTACTTGCTGTTGTATCACGTGACCATTTATTCAACAGTTTCTATTGTCATTTGAGATTTAAATTTGTATTTAATGCAATATGCATTTTTGTACATGTTATCAATATAGTGATGCAAAATTATTTCCCTTGTCATTCTTTTCTTATATATTTATGGCATATCACATTACACAAGTGATGAGTAATTATGGATAATCTTTAGTTAAAAATTAATGTTGTAGAAGTAAAATAAATTCTTAATTCTTGTTATTTTATTTTATTTTATTCTGTGGATTAACCTTGTAAAGCAGATCTCACCTTTTTGGTATTATGAGGACAAAAATTCTAAACAAGAAGTGGGAAACTATTTTGGAGCATCATATCCCTATTAATAATATATAAGTAAATTAGTTTTATCTTTTGATTTTATTTTGTTAATATTTTTTACTTACATTTATAATGAAATTTTCATTTTATATTCTTAATATGTAATATCAAGCAATGGATAAAAATTATAAATTATTTGAAAGACAATCTTTGTTGGAAATGGTTAACACTGATGCTGCGATAAATGTTTTTCGAGAAGTGTATCACAATGTCAACGATAGTAATAACAATTCAAGACTGTCAGGTGTCTCTTAATTACATGCTAACAAATTGAGAAAAATATAATAAATCTATTACTGTAGTCTATTTAATAGATTTAACCTACTGCAATTTAAATTTATTGTAAATGTTTTAATGTATTGTACTTGATTAGTGACATCATTCCCCTCAGATTCAAAATTATAGTTTTAGCAAATTAAAGTGTCCAACTTTTTTTTTTTTTTTTATGTACTGCCCCAGCTGAAAAGTTACTCTATCCCCATATTAGTAGTTATTAGCAGTTATATAAATTAATTAAATAAATGAACCAATATTGGTTTAATACTGCCCATATTTAATGTTTTGTGTGATAAATTTATGAAATAAACTTCTTTTATTTCTCTAGTATTTCATCATAACTAATTGGTACAATTTTTTTTTTTTTAGGTAGGTAGGATATTTCTGAACTAACACTGAGTGTATATTTCATAATCTTAAGATGTGTTTCTTTCCGATTATGATCTTTAGTCATTTGTCCCTCTATATAGACTGTTTTGTAAGAGCAGATAAATTTTTTTTAACAAGTTTATTTTGTTAATAACTGATACGATTATATCAGCTATTAACAAAATATGATTAATAGTTAATGTAATTATATATCAGCTATTAAGGTATTCCTGCTCTATTTTAAAATTTCATTCTGTTCCCTTTTAACATAAAATTATGGGTGTGTAGAGTTTTAAGTCTGTAAAAGGAACTGACTGAAACAAGAAATAAATATTGACAGAGTAATCAACAATAAATGAGAAAACAAGTTAAAAGGATGGTCAAGTATAATCTAAGTAGAGCTTCAAATAAATTAAGAAAATTGGAGACAAAATAAATAGTATATCATTGACTTGCTCTTTGAGTGTTCTACAGGGCAGAGTTAAATGCTTAAAGATCATGATAGAAAAACATGATCTTTAAGCATCTACAAGGTCTAAAAGATAAACATTTTAAGAACATGAAGTATACCAGCAATGTTCAGAAACGTTACAAATCCCATAAGTATGCTGTATGAAAACAGGGCATAAAAAGAATAACAAGCAATTTTAAAATAAGTACATCCACACTGAAGAATCACCAGACAAATAAATAAAACTTACTTCATAAATAAATTTTTGTAACAAAACATTAAAGAATGGTAGGTGAGTGGACACAGACTGGATTCACTTAAATTAATATATATCAGATTGTTGTAATTCCTCTTCTGCACAGACATATTGCTGTAATGCTCATATAAGGAAATTTGGCATAATTGTTTCCAGTTTTGGTGGTCTTCAAATAGTTTAGGACAAATGACTAATTAAAAAATGAGTAACATAAGAACAAGGTAGATAAACTGCTAATTTAGGGATACAAGTAATTTTTCAGTTCAGTACATTCAAGGTTGTAGATTACAGACATTGATTTGCTTAAAACTGCATTCCTTGAACTTCAGAGTATGATGTTACTAATTAGGTTCAGTGGACAAACCAGTGTGATTAGTTCATTTAGTTGGATATCTCTTCATGCGTTAGCATATGAAGGGACCAATAATAATTTTGAAACATTGCTTATTGTTCTTTAAGTTTAATACACAGCTAAGGGATTGATGAAAAAAAAGCTAATGAAATGTTACTTGTTAATGTTTCAAGAATAACAATGAAGAAAAATAAATAGTAACTGGGACAAAATACTGAGGAGAGAGTGAGATTACAGGAGAAAAAAGCTGTATGTGGGGGATGCAGTAAAGTTAAATGAATGGTTTAATGTGGAATATTTTTGAAAATATAATTGCTGGTTTTAAAAAAAAGTAAAACTATAGGAAGGGTAATATATTCCCTATGTGCCCTTCTTAAAATTGTGAAAGGTGACCGAACTGATTGTTATTCTGGAATATTTGTGAACGTAAAATGTATTTTCTTATTTGTAGTTTCGGACAATTTAGACAACTAAATTGATTTATATTTAGTTGTTAGTTTTTCTTTTTAATTAAAAGCTATTTTTAAGAATTTGATACAGTACATGTATAAGGGCAAAGATGATAGGATTCATAGCAGCACTATGACAACTTTCTCATATATTGGTTTCTCTTGAATGATAATTGCTATCAATTTAATTGTATCATATAAACATTGGCACAGTATTAATGGAGCAATAATTTTTTTAATCAAACATTTTTAATTTAATGCCACAGTTTTGTCATGAGTTGCAGAATTTTGACAGACTCCCTAGGACAGCCCTTGAGCTGTTGGCCAATTTTTTTTTTTTTTTTTGGGGGGGGGGGAGTAATGACAAAGTAGTGGCATTTACATTAATTAGTTAAGTGTAAAAATTGAATCCCACATCAACAACAAGCACACGTGCATAATGCACTTACTTCTCGTTGCAGTTGGAGCTGTTTTGCATCTGAAAGATGTTCAACTTTCCCAATGCTCATTGTGACTAAGTTGTATCAAATTGAATAAAATTATAACATGAAAAAATAAAAAGTGAGATTTTGCTGATGTTTCTGATAAACTTTTTCTTGTGTGCACAATATAGCTTGTTATAAACGAGAGTTCAACTATATATTAATTTTGTTTTATCTGTTTGCTGTTCTTGAAATGCTGAGAAGTTGGGCTTTACTACTGTGCATCATCTCAGACGTGTAGCTTCTTTCCTGCATAATGCCTTGCAAGGTATTGCACAGGAAGTTAAAACACGTTCGTGTTTTTTATAACTTTATTTAAAGTTATGCTCCACAGTAACTACTCATAATGTGACTTTTACCTGTATTATTTGAAAGCTTTATAAGAGTAATTTGTTTACTTACATAAACATTTTGTATCTGAGTTAAGACAGTGTGAACCATTAATACAGCATGTTATAATAACATGCTAAATCTAACTATGATTTTGTTGTATTGACATGGTATATTTATTTTTCTTGTTTAAAATCTAGTGCTTTTATCTATGCATTACTCTAAGATCAGCTGTTTGTTGTGATGGAAATTTTTTATTTTTTTATTTTATTTGATTTTCATAATCAAAGGCATTATGGGAGTGTTTTGTGATTTTTCTCTTACCTGTCGTCAGTTGAAGTGCAGCTTTAACAGCATAAGAAAATTTGTGAATAGGCAATGAGAAAAAATATATTCATAGATATAAGATTAGTGTGGTTTGTACTGCTTTAATTAATTCCTATAAAAATGTATTAAAATATTTGTGGAGTTACTGCTTTACTACCTCAAATGCTGTTTTCAGTTTTGCCACCAAACGGTGAATGTAAGTTTTGTAACTATGATTTAGCAATTGCAGCATATCATGATAAATATGAATGTTCTTTTATTTTTGTAAGATATATGATCACATCTGCTAATGAAAAATAGCTATTTCATTGAGTGGAATAAATCAGCACATTTTTATATTGCAGAGTGCTTTTATTTGATTGCCAGTCTGCTTCTGTACTTCAGAAGAACATGGGTTTCCATGCATTAATCAAATTATATTAAAAATCAGATCTGAGATAAGTGGTTATGGGTAATTGAATTTTCATTACTGATCAAAATTGGAAAGACTGAAGTTAAGGGGGAATTTTTTTAAAAAAACCTGAATCAGTTAAGGAATTTGGTTGTCTATTTGTACCAGAACAGAAAATTATTTGCTGTTCTGGTACAAGTGCATTGCATTCAACAGGATGCTGAATGAAAATTCCACAATAAAGCTGTGCTTCAGTTAATTCATTGCTACTATATTGAAGGCTTACAAGCAGCTGTATAAAAGCACAGATAGGTGCAGTAACATGTTTTTCTATTCTGCTCATGTCTTTGTGCTTCTTGGTGAACAGAGTTGATTCCCTACTTGGCAGGTCTTAGTATGATATTTTAATTTTGGTCTTAGTATAATTTTTCTGATTTTGAAATAATATATATGTTTAACTACAGTCAAAACTATATAACAATCCTCCAGGGAATATAATGTAGTTATTAATTTTCTATATTATGATTCCACAATGCTGTATAGTATGCTTGATTATCAAATTAGCTGTTCCTGTATTTATTACCATATCCTTCAAAATCTCATTTTGAAATTAATATACATGTTTCTAAGCCACCAAGTAACATTATTTAATTAGTAATACAGCTCCATAAAATTCATAAAATCAGCAACAAAACAAGAAAGCTTGAAGATTTAATGTAATCCTATAATATAGTATAATCTTATTTATATTTACTACAGTATTAAATAAGAAAATTACGATTATAGTGCAATAAGGTTACAATTAAACTAAGGCGCATTTAGGGCTAGAGCCTCAAGCTGCGAACAAATTTAGACTATGTATTTAAAGTGCTTAGCATCATAATACACAGCCATTTCTGAATAAACAGAAAATTTTTAAGGTGGCATCGTTTTAGGTTATATCTCATATTGTGAATGCCTTTCATGTGAGGCATTCACAATATGAGATATAACCTAAAACGATGCCACCTTAAAAATTTTCTGTTTATTCAGAAATGGCTGTGTATTATGATGCTAAGCACTTTAAATACATAGTCTAAATTTGTTCGCAGCTTGAGGCTCTAGCCCTAAATGCGCCTTAGTCTAAATACATCATACACCATCAGGCATCTCTCATATTGTGGAGTTATACTTCATAACTGTTTTTGCCATCATTGCATCACTTGGGTACCTACCCACTCACTGACGAAGGGCCAAATAGCCCTGAAACAGTGCTGTCTGGGTGGTGGTACCTATCTGAGAATAAGTAACACTAGTCTTCTCCTTAGGTGAAGCGTTACTTATTCGAAGTAGTGCAATATCATGGCAACTCGTTGTGAAGGCATTCACAATATGAGATATAACCTAAAACGATGCCACCTTAAAAATTTTCTGTTTATTCAGAAATGGCTGTGTATTATGATGCTAAGCACTTTAAATACATAGGTTACAATTAAATTGAAAATTTCACTACATAGGCTACATGCCTATCAAGATTTTATATCCTAACAAGAGAATTATTTCATACTTTAAAGTAATCTGTCAAACAGTGTTGGTAGAGCTTATATTTCTTCCCTATTATCGGACTGTTCTTTGCAATTACTAGATGAAGAAGCATGCAAAACTTCATACATTGCATCATTCAAGGCAGTAAATCCAGCATGTTTGAAGCAGTTGGCAATTACTTTTTCATCAACTTCATTCCATGCTGAAACACAAATACGTTGCCTACAGGAAGTTGATTTATTGAATTTTGCTTTCAGCAAAATTTTGTTCAAATTGGTAGTTTTTCTTAAAACACTGGATTACGCCTTGATCAAGTGGCCAAAGGACCGGCATCATTTTTGGTGGTAGGTACTCAATAGTGATTGCACGTAGGTTGTTTACTTTATGAGGGGTACAGTTATCCACAAACAGCAAAATTTTCTATTCGCCACTCATCCTGCAATTTTAAGTCTCTGATCCATTCTTTGTACGTATGTGATGCCATCTATGCCTTTTGGTTTGCTTGATACAGTTAGTAATGTATTCGGACCTTAAAAACATCGAGGGTCCTGGGCTTTCCCAATGATTAAAAGAGGAAGCTTCTGTATGCCAGACATGTTTGCTGCTAGGAGAACAGTAATCCATTGTTTGGCTTTTTTATCTGCCACTACATTTCTTGCCTTTAAATGTGTTTTATCCTGTAGCAATTTAAAAAAAAAAGAGTAATTTTGTAAGCATTAAAGATGTCATTGTGGACGTGTGTCAGCAAAACATTTTTTAAATGATTTTCCTTCCATTCCTTTGTAGCATTAACATCCATGGCTGCACTTTTGCCACACTTTTTTGAAAAACAGGCCATAACAAGTTAAATTTCTGGAACCATCCATCTGAATTTTTAAATTCTTCAATATCTATTTGCTGTGCAAAAATTCAGCCTTATTTTAAAAGATTACCAGCTACAGGAACATTTTTTTGCATGCATCATTATTAGCCATTCCAAAATCTGGATACTTTGCCTTTCGTGCTTGAATCCTGCAGATTTCTCTAAACTTTCAATCTTTTTCCAATCTTTCAGAATAGTGAACAGAGTATACTCTTAGGAATGCTGAACTGATTGATGATGTCAGTGTTAGAATGCACACCATTATCTACATGTATGTTTACCCTGTCTATGGTAGCCCTCAGACTAACGTCCATCTTCACCTAGTGACACTGTGATAAAATACAGAAACTCTGTATTAAATTTGTGTAAAGCAATAATAAATATTTATAAACATAATTTCTATACACAAACCCTAATCTCATAATTGGCATATATAATCTACAGCTTGCAAAATCCTAATTTTATCTGCGATTGGCTGTCTGCTTTCTTGGAGCCATACCAATAACATAAACATTCATTTCATTATCGCACTGTGAGAAAAGAGCATGGGAAATCTTAAGTAATTTCTCACAGTCGGGCTTCAAGCTAGTCAATTACTTCAATTTGAGACATTAATTTTTCAATGTGAATATTGTAATAAAATGGTAAAAGATTCAGATTAAGAAATTTATGGTCATTATAGAGAAATCCTTTTATTTTCAATGTCGTTATAAATGTAAAACAGCATCAGGTTAATGAGAAATTGGGCAGGACCAACCACGTAGGACATTATAACATGTTGGTACATTAAAAAGAGGGTTGCTATAAGGAGCTTCAACTATATTTGTCTGTAGGTTAGATGTATGTTATTAAAATATATAACAAGGTTCAATTTGTTACACGTTATAAATTGAAGAGGTTTACCTCAATATTTTCTTATGAAACCCTTCAATTCTGATTCTTACTATATTACTTAAATGAATTTTTTCAGTACCCAAAAGAAAAGACTATCTAAAATATTTGGTATCAACAATTGGAGGCTCCAATGGCGACATTCAGAACTATAGTAAATCATCCCAAATACGAATGAATGCTAAAAAAAAATATTAATATCATAAAATAAAATATAAAGAACAAATAGAATTACGATAAAATATCTATATATTAATTCAGAAGCCGTTTCCTTGAGACGGCCATTGTGAATGATAGGTCTAACTGATTGGTCTGAAAGTAGTCTCAAATTGAAGATATTTCTTCCTAGGTGTGCAGAAAAATGGGAAGATATAAATATAAAAATTCCAAAGTTTTATTTTACGAAACTGGCCAGTTTTGTCTATTAGTGCTATGCCGCCATGCTACTCTGACTGGCTGTATTGAACATACCTTGGGGCAAAGAAGAAACATGCATTTATGTGCTCTTGCAAATGCATCCAGGATCAGTCTGAAATGTACATTTAAGGATCTGAAAGATGTAACATGTCACAGTATTGGCTTACTTAATGAAAGGTCTGTTCTTTGTCAAGCCTTACATTTTAAGTGTGCAAAAGTCTGGGATCATTTTATTTTACTGCAGGATATGGCAATTTCAGGATTGATCAATGGTACAAGACATAGTCAAAGTTACGTATCAGGATTGTTTGGATCTAGAAATAACAAGAGAAGCTAAAGGAAAACAGGTACGCTTACTGTGTGTAGATTTAACTTCATCCGATTCAACTTTGCCATTCTCATTTAAGAGATGGTAGTTTCCTGTTCGGATGGCTTTTGTGATGACTATAAATAAAAGGCAAGGGCAGTAGTTTGATAGAGTCGGAATTTCACTTAATAACCCTGTATTTAGTCACGGCCAATTGTATGTAGCAATCAATGTCTTGGGTGAGATCATTCCAGCATGTTAAGATAAGGTTACCCAGAGGGGCACAAGAATATAAAAAATGTTTTCAAAGAAGTATTATAGACTGTACTACATTTTGTATGTGTGAAATCATTATGCAACATCTTGATTAATCAGAAAGATAGCAAAGCAAAAGAAAAGTTATGTTTCCTCTGATAGGTGGTAGATGACTTTCATCAATTGGTGAAATACCACCACTTTGCTTATTGGACGCTTGAAGTGGTGAAACCCATGTTTAGTCTCTAGAGCAAAGTTTCCGAGATCCCCCATACTCCTCCTTCAACCCATGCACGGTACTAAGTACTATAGGTTTTGATACCTTTCGTGTTTGAGGTTTTCATAAAAAAAGATAAAGAAATGAGAAAGAATTCGACACGTACTGGCTTACCTGCACCAACAAAACACGGACTACATTTCTTTAGAGAAAAACTGCTACCAATTGTGAAATTTTTACAACTGGTACAGCTAGTACTTTATATTTTATATAAAATGTAAATATTTTATATTTGTTCTTTATATTTTATTTTATGATACTAATGTCTTTGTTTTTGCACTCATTTGTATTTGGGATGATTTACTATAGTTCCGAATGTTGTGGTTGGAGACTTAAATTGTTGATACCGGATATTTTAGATCATCTGTTTTCTTTTGGGTGTTGAAAAAATCTGTTTAAGTAATTTATACAATTTTAATTTAAGTAATATAGTGAGAATCAGAATTGAAGAGTTTAATAAGAAAATACTGAGGTAAGTTTTTTTCAATTAATTTGTTTGTTATTTGGTTTTTAGGAGCATTAGCAACTAAGGTCATATTGCTCCGGGAATATGCGGTGGTCATTCCCTGACCTTTCCGCATCCTCTGTATTTGGTGGTGACGGGCTCGAACCCCGGTCTAATCAAAAAGCGTGTGCTACGCACTGTTGCTCCTTCCCACCTGGCTACGGAAGTGCCAATTAATTTAATTAGATGCATGCATGTATGTATAGTATATATAAAATACATACAGTATAGACTAATGGTTTTCAAACTGTTGGTTGCAAGTCCTTTATGTGCATTGGGGGTGGAGATGAATCATGACTGCCAAAAAATACAGTTGAAAACTAATTTAAAAATTATAACTACACATATTCCTTTCTAACAGTATATATTCCTGATCAATATGAAAGGTTTTACAACAGTAATAAGCTCCTCAGACTAGCAACCTGCAGATGTTGCTGTAGTCAGCTTTCTATTCAGTGCAGTTTCCACTTCTGAAATACATCTTTTACATATCCATCATATTGAGGTAAACTCCTCTTATTATTTTACAAATATCCAGGTATATAAATAAAAATTATTTGCATACTTGGATATGTAAAAGGTATAGTCTATTATTCTAATTACATTGTGTTATTAGAATAAGCTGCCTCATTTTGAAATGTTTGGCCAGATTAGGCATATGCTGTGCCCTACAATTAATATTCAGTACCTGCATAAATGCAAATAACCTTTATTCACAAGAATAACTATTAACATGTGCTAAGACCTGTAGCCTTCGAGACAACCTCTAGTTTCTGCGGAATAACCCAGCCATCAAGGCAGTAAACAGATCTCAGCTCTATTTTTTGGGCAGTCTCTCCTCACATGCACCTGACAATCCAATTTATCCTAGGGATTCTCTACAGCAAGGAGTGGCCAACTTAATTTGTGATGCGATCTACTTTTTTCCTTCAAAATGTGCTGCGATCTACCATCTCAAAAATTTCATTGCACAAGGTGCACAAATCGAGGGATGACTCTATATTTAAAATTCGTCGTGATCGACCGAAATTAAATCTGCGATCGCCTCGTTGGCCACCCCTACTCTACAGGACAGTCCTGGGCTGAACAGTCCAACTTTTTGACATGTACTCAAACCAGTCTTGCAATGCAAGCAGTATGACACGGGGTGTCGTCCTGCTGATACAGGCTTGGGCTCTCCCGAACATGTCAGAATGCAGGTAATGCATTATTGTCCAGATAGCCTTCGACATTTATGGTTTCGTCCAAAACAGCCACTGTTCAGGCTGCCTCTGCCAAACTTCATTGTGGGGATGATACAGTCCAGTAGATAGCTTGCTCTGGGCTTCCACCACACCCCGGCACAACTGTCAGACTGTGTGCCATGACTTGGCACACAGTCTGACAGTTTTGGCACTCCAAAGCACAGCTTTCCATTGGTCTTCAGTCCAAGAATGGCAGGCCTTAAACCAAACTAAATGGCATTATGGCAGTTAGTGACATGGACAGCTGCATGTCCATGGGAACCTATATCATGCAGTGTCCTGTATCCTATAGTATGTACTATAGGTACTAGCACTGACAGGTGTCCTTTTCTCACTGAGGGCATGTGTGTGCTGCAACATGTATTCCAAACAGATGACTCTTTGCAGGGCTCCTATCATATCTGTCAGCTTCAGAGGTTTTCCTGGTCAGTTTCAGTATCCATTTCCAGATCACATCACCAATCATTGATCTAGGGATTTTCAGTGCCATTGAAATGTCACACAGAGAAGCACACTCAATCATTCAGAATTGTAATACTGCCTCCTCGAAGGCATACAAGCATATTTATCGATTGCCTTGTATGGCAAATGATACGACAAAGCAAGCTTATATAGCAATAGCCAAAAAAAACCTACGCAGTTCATCCATTCCCTCTAAGAATTCTTCCTTGAATTTATTCAACCCATACGCTTCCCCAACAACAACAGATGGAAACCTGTTCTAACAATCAACTGCCCACTGGCTGAAGCTTCCACACATGTATCCTGCAGCCATCCTTCCTCAACTTGAATTTATGTTCCCTTGTGTGTGTGTGTGTAGCCTCAGCAAGTGATGAATGCCAATAACATTCCACTTACTCAATCCATTCAAGGCTTTAAACACCTCAATCATAACTCCCTGCAGGTGCCTAGTCTCAAGATGCAATTTGCAGAACCGAAGCCTTTCTAGGCAAGAGCACCCTTTTGTTCCCCTCACCAGTCTGGTTGCCCTTCTCTGCACCCGTTCCAGCAGATATACATTCTTCCTAATGAAGGCTTCCAGACCTGTATATAGTACTCAAGATGCATTCTAACCATGGCCTTATACAAAGGGATAATCACCTCCTCCCTGCTAGCTTAGTGTCTGTATATCATTTGACAAAACTCCATGAGCTGTCCTGGCAGCATGTCTGACTGCACAATTACCCCTAAGTCTTTTTCATTCTCCAATACCTTGAGTGTGGTATCATGCAGTTGATAAGTTACTCTGAGGTTACTGCTACCCATATGCAGTACCTTGCATTTGTCAGTGTTACACTTCATCTGCCATTTAACTTCAATGTTAAACTTAAATTCCTACCCATCAACCCAGTTTTCCTGTAACTTGTTGCAGTAGATCACCCTGATGACTGTCATTAACCAGCTTGAAAAAAATTGTATCTTCAAACTAGACATTAAGCCTGATAACCTTCATCCACATCATTGATAAATATTGAAAACAATGGGCCAAGCACTAAACCCTGGGGAACTCTACTAATAACATTAGTCCACGACGAGCAGTGTCCATTGATAACTACTACTGTCTTGTTCCACTTAACCATTCCTTTATCCATTGCAGTAACTTGCCCACCACATTATTCCAGTTTGTACAGCAGTTTTTTTGTGCAACAGTATCAAAAACTTTCAAATACAAGTAAATGATGTCAAAATTTTTTTTTCATCCAGTTCCTTGGTCATTACATCAGAGTAACCTATCAGATTGGTTAGATAAGACTGCCCCTTAACAAATCCATGCTGTGATTGTAGTATAATTCCATGCCTGTCCAGATAATCCTGTATTACTATTTTAATGAATAATCCTATTATTATCCCTGGAACAGACATTAAGCTAACAGGTCTGTAATTTATGTTGCTGTTTGATCTCTCTTTATGAACTAGGGCTACATTCTCCCCTCTCCAGTCTATAGGGACCTTCCCCAAATCTAAGGATGCTCTCATAATTATGACTTTGCTGTCTCTCTCTTAATATAATTGGATAGATTCCATTCAACCCAGATGCCTTTATTATATCCATCTTCAACAATTTCTCCTTCACTCTCAGTTATCACAGTCATTAAACTCCTCTTTAGAATTTGATAAACTCTGGCATCACCTTCTCTAAAGAATTCCTTGTGTGAATGTAGATGCAAAATACCTATTCAATTTGTCTGCATCCTGAGCAGGGTCATCAACAGTTAACCCATAGACATCAAGTGGCCCAATGTGATTTAACACTTTCCTTCTACTGTTAATATAAGCATAGAAGTCTTTGCTGTTTGTGGTGCTTGGGTATTACATAATAAACTATCAATGGAAGGGTGTCCAGATATTATGGGAGGACAGCATAATCTGGCACTTAGGGGTGGTTAAGAAACAAAGAAGTTTGAAGGAAAAAACTGGTTTAATATACTTCCATTAATTTTGATAATTTAATTTCACAAAGCATAACACTGCAATTAATGGAATGAAACATTTTTCAATAGAAAAAAAAAATTTAGACACTTTATCACCTGGAATGTAAGCCCTGTTCAACTATGACTCAAGTCAGGAGAAATGAAAAAGAATATGTAAAATTATTGGAACCTGTTTATATGTATTTAGAAACTATTAGAAAAAATGTAATTGGATCAGAACAATTGCAAACCATGCAATAGTTTTTATTGAAAGAATTTAGTAGTAAGTTAGTACTGTGGATTGGTTAAGAGTAGGCAGCTAAGTTCCCCTGGAGATTGTGAAGGGGTAGGAATTGGAGTTAGAATCCCTAAGTAAAAAATAATCTTATCTGGATTAAAGGTGTTACAATATGGATGGAGCTATGCTGAAATAGGTATATACTTTCCAATGGCATGAATCCTTTTATACAAATGATAAAAAATATATTTTCTAAATTTCTGCATTTCTCCTTTCTAAATCACCATTTTATTTCACCTTGATTTTAATTTCTGATCCCTGAGTGAAACACCATTGTGCAAACCAAATTGTCACGTATGGCAAAATGTCATTCACCAAATTGTCTCATACACAGAACTGTCATACTTTGAAATGTTGCATACAGCAAACTGTCGTGCAAATTGACACAGATCCACTTCTACTTGCATTAGTTTCTGGTCATCACCAAGGAATCCATCTTGTACACTCTTGGTTCACATTTAATCCCACCATCACAATTTTTTGACCTCTTTAAATGACAAATTTAAACTGGCAGATAAATTCCCTAACAAGAATCTTTTGTCCTTATTTGCCAATTGGCTTTCTCAATAGTCATATCTTTAACAGCAGTGCTTGAGCCCCTACATGGTTTTTTCCTACTTCAGAGTGCCCCTGTCAGCACTGTTGTTTGATCATTACTTTTGAGATATTGACTTTCTGTTAACATATCTATATCAATTTTTCCTGAGTTTCAGATAAAATTCTATTACAGATAGAATTTTATGTGAAATATTTTGTCTTGAAATGTATCAATCTGGTTTCATAAAATAGCTATGAACCACGCAGATGCACCTATCAATCAAGCAGCGTTGTCAATGTTATTACCCTCCACACATCCTTTGTATATTAGATTTAAGGCTTTGATACTAAATGATAAAATATAAAAAAAAGCCTGCCATTAAGAATATTTTATTCTTATAGCACTTATGAGTTGCGCTAACCAAACAAAAAAATTTCTAAAATTATGTGTCCAACATATTAGTGACCACTTGTTATAAAGCAGACTGTGGCTGCAGATTAGTTAAAAATATTTGTCTTGAAGTTTTAAGTACAGCACAAGTCCTTTTTGTAGTCTGGGAAATTTGAATATTTTTAAATTAATGAAAAATGAAATAGTATGGAGTATCTTCCAGTGTCTTAAGTTAAATTTTTTATTAAATGCACAAAATTATTCATACTATCAAAAAAAAGGTTATATAACAATGATACAAAATACATATTTAAATATATTGCAATCAATTAAAGTGTTTGAAAAATAGATGTGAAAATTTATCTGGACATTCTCCTGTTTATATCTGAGGTGGGAAGGATTTTCAGAATTTGATCATTATTCTAATCTTTGATTAAGATGAACTTTAATAAGATATTTTAGGCAGAATATGAACTTTCACTTTTTTCTTCTACATCTTCAAAAGGAATAGTCACTGCTATCTGGGAAGAACTAGGCTGGATATTCTCAGAAGGTGAAGTAGTAATATCTGAAGTGGTTTCGCTTTCTTCAGTTTCAAACGTATGGATAATTTCTCGAGCTGATCTTCGCAGTTCTTGCTGGTGTGAATTATCTGGAAATAGAAGAAGACTTACTGTTACAGGGTATTGTTAAAAAATGCAAACAACTGTCCACTTGGACAACTGCATACCTGTGTCACCTTGTATCATAATGTCACCTTGTGTCATATGGCTGGATTTTGTGTACAGACTGGCTGCAAAATTCTTTCTGTAATTCAAATTCGCTCATTTACAACACTCTTGACATTACTGAAGACAGTTTAAGTGTTCTTTTATAGTTTACTACCCTGACATATCCCTTGAAGCTATTTAAGCTTGTTTCTCTAGTATTAGCTTCCCATTTGTTTGGCACACGGCTACCCTCAGCATATCTTGCCAATATCAGATGTGACAACAAACAAGAACTGTGTGCTAGTGTTACTTTAACTCATTCAGATAAACTCATATTTATATTGCCCGTCCCCACAAAACCAGCAGTTTCCTTTAATCTTTAAGGTTGGTACTAAAACCCTTGCACAAACTTTATGCAAATGTATTCCATCTCTACAAGATAGGTTCTTTCTACTTATAAGTGTGAACCACACTGATAAAAAGTCCCACTCCTCCAAAAAAATTTTATAGATTTTCTCAAATCGTGAATTAATTCAAGATTTCAGCATATAGTCCCGTCTATCGTGTCTGGGCAAACTGAAGACATACACATTCTGACCTAACGAACATTTTTTCAGCATGGTATTATATTTATCCAACAAATCATCAATTTGTGATTTGTTGGATAAATATAATACCATGCTGAAATATCAGTAGTTGCTAAATGAATAACAATTCTACTCCCCTTAAAAGCTGAGAATCTGTTAGTTACATTACACTGATAAACAAAAGAATTTTTTTTTTTTTTTCTGTCACACATTGTACAACTGGTTTGAGAGTCTGAACTGTGAAGTTGAAGAATTCTGAGTTCCTGGGAATGAATAAGTTTTTGAAATTGTTGTTTTATTGACCTAATTAGCATATTAAATTGTATTCTATTAAATAGCTTTACAGTACATCACATTTGTTAGTTTATTTTTAACTTTAGCTACAGATTTTGTAAGTTGACTTTTGTATCGATGATTTTGCAGGAATCTCATAACTTGATGGTGCAAGAGCTGCTTATACCATATTATTTATTATTATTATTATTAGCTATATGGTGCAAAGAAGCCTGAGGCTTATGCTGCACCAGCCAAAAAAAAAAAAAAAAAAAAAATTTTCTGAATTATCCTGAGAGAGAGAGAGAGAGAGAAGTAGAAGGGAATCATCAAGAAAGAGAAGAATGATGATATCCAGCTCAGGACCCTGGGTGTGCCAAGCCCATACTCACCATATTGTACCTATCAGTGATGTGGAAGTTACCCGTGGTGACTTCCACATGGGATAATGCAGTAGGGGAATTCTAGTTAAATAGGTATCTGGAAACTTGGAATAACAGAAATTGGCATTAATAGATAATTTTATTATATATTATAATTAACTTATAACTTTACAAGAGTAAGGGTTATAGCATAATACATACAGAGTGAACTCAGTAATGTAATATGTATATTTAATAATGTAAATTCAACAGTGTAATATATATTATTGTTGCATAACTGTAGTTTGAACTGCATTTAAGAATATTAGTTTAGTGTAATATTCTCAATTAAACTGAATTTGAATGGAAATCATGCCTCAGACCACAAAGCAAAGGCTCAAAGTTGCAGGAGTGCTGTGGCTCAGGAGAGAACTGTGTGTGTGTGGGGGGGGGGGGAACAGGTGCCCTCTGAATCAACCGTACAAAACATACTATTTGTTTAATGTTTGCAGATCTATCCGGAATGGGATATGGTACAGCCAAGGGTGTATTTGTGCAAGTTCGACGTAAAGAGTATATGGATATGAGGCATCAGTTCAGCATTCTGATGGGCAATTTTGAAAGTTTGAAGTAAAGGATGGATGCCCTTGAAGGAATTAAATTGGAGGACCCGTCAAGCTTTCAGCTGACCACCTCAGTGCCAGAGCTTGCATTTACTTATCAAGCTACACAGGTAATTCCCAAGGCAGAATGTCCCACAGGAAGTAGTTATTGTCAGGGAAACAGGAAATATATCATGCAAAAATATACTATCATGTATGATATATCATGTATACTATATACTATCATGTATGATATTGCATGATATATAAAATATATCATGCAAAAATATACCATGGTATGTCTGCCAAGGGCAAAAGCTTCAAATATAATCTTTGAAGGGCACAAATTGTGATACTGTTGTACACGTTGGCACTAATGACATTAAGAGTAGGAGATCTGAGGACTTTTAACAAGTACCTGGCAATGTTGAGAAAAAATCATGAGTTATGGTTAAATTTGAAACTGTCTGCAATTCTGCCCAGAAACAATAGGAGTCAGTACAAGACGAGAGAATTGCAAATCAATTCAGCCCTGAAGTGACTATGCATGGCTCGTGGGTAGAATTTTACACAGCATGGTTTGTGTTTGTTAACACAAGGGACTGGTTCTACAGGGATGGGTTATATTTAAATAGAAAGAGTGCAAGAAAATTTGTTGATGTTATCGAGACAGTATTAGGTGGGTTGGGAAAAGTGATAGCTTAGGGAAAATACACAGACTAACAATAGCCACAGGCAGAGGTGAAAGTGATTCTTGCACCACTTCTATTGGAGCATGTAGCAGCGTGTAAAGAGTATAAACGGGTTTCAAGGCCTGCTGTGGGTAATACTGAAACAAGGAAATACGTGTGTTGTGACAGGGTAACTAAGAGTAAGAACAGGTGCATATATACTTGCATGTAAAACAATACTAGGAACAAAGTAAATAAATTTGTTGAAGTGCTGATCAAGTTATCAAATGCAGACGTGTGGATATCAGAGACATGGTGTCACTGAGATATAAGGAATACAGAATTTGATTATGGGGAGTAAAATGTATACAGAAGGACAGACAGGATAGGAGACAGAGTTATGCTCTTAAGCACATAAAAGCTTAGGCAGTGAATCCAGTTGACATGGGTGGTCAAGTACAATGTTGAGTCAGCTTGGTGTAACATAAGCATTGGGAAAATAAAAATGAGAGTGGAAGTGTGTTATGGACCTGATGACTGATTAGAACAATGATACAGAGAAATAGATTGGGCTGGTAAATCAGAATTTCTTGTAATGGGGATTTTATGAAAAATAACTTTCCAGATATTGATTGAAACTTGAAAGTTTGTCACTCAAACACTAGCAAAATCTTTCTGAATTTATTGGATGATTTTCTACAGCAGCATGTAAGAGAGGCAACAAGAGAGCAATATTCATGATCTGATTATGAGCAGTGATTCTTCATGCATTAAGAATCTGCAAATAAATGAATCACTTGTTGGCAGTGACCATAGTGTATTGATGTGGGATTTACAGAGATGTAACTACCAGCTACATCTTTAAATTTCACAAAGGAGACTACAGAGGTGTAAGACAATTTTGAAATACTATAGAGTGGAACCAACTAATGATGTTACCATTAGTTGGTAACAACTAATGATGTTGTTAATTTAGCATTAACAACATCATCTAAATGAGAAACATTCACGAAAATAATCATAGAAGCCACTAAACTTTTCATATGAACTAAGAAATACTGTTCAAGGCTTAAACTTAGATGGATGTCAGATGATCTAATGAGATACGTGGAAGAGAAGAAAAATGCATGGGATGCATATAAATTAACACATGATCCATGAAGAAAAGTTGAATGCTAGCAGGTCAGCTTTATCTTTGACTGGAATGGCAATAGAACCATCTGGTTTTGACAGAGGTGGGAATAAAGTTGCGGTCAATAGCTTTGCCAAGAGACCAGAATGCTCAACTGCCAAACAGCAGTTGAGCATTTGGACACAAAGCAAGTTTTTTACTGTAAGCTTGTTTGAAATATAGTTTGGACTAATTAATAACTGCTTTACAATTGTTGCAAGCTTTGGTGTATGCAGAAAATGAACCTGGAGATTTGGATACAAGCCAATTGCAACATTCTTCTCTTGAACAGCCTTAGCACTTTTATTGGAAAATCAAGGTATAGATAAAGGACAAGATTTTAAAATGGAGTGTGGAATAAAGGATTCCATCACTACAAGAATAATTTCAGACATAATCTGAGCAAATGTTGACATCACAAATTTCACAAATTTTGAAACAGTAATCCAACCAAGGAAAAGAAGAAAATAAATCTCACAGATGATGACATTTTGCATTGTTGTAATACCAAACAACGTGAGGTTGGGAATGGGCATGAGAGAAAGGCTCCATTGGAGAAGAGACTGTCACTAAGTTGCAATCTGAGGTGCCTAGAGGACCACTCACCTTGACTGTGTACTTAGAAGGGCTGTTTGTGAAAAAAAGATCAAGCATGCTGGTGCATGGTTAGGATTGTTTGGTATTCTGGTAGGTAAATGAACAACCTGTGCAAGGTCATTAGTAATTGCAAAAGCTTCAGCATCTTGACCAGCTGAGTCTGTGTCACTAAAAAATGGAAGCTAGCTGGAGTTGTGAACACCAAGGAAAATCACCAAGGAAAATTATTTCACTGTTAGGAAAGTTGGACTGGGGAAAGTCAAGTTTCAGAGAGAGGAAGTCAAAGAGTTTCAAGTGATTAGTGGAGTTGGAAAAAAAACAGATGAATTTGACAAAATGTGGTAGAGAGATTTTAAGCCAGAGAAGACTGAAAAGAGGAGATCCCAATTACTGTTTCTGACAGGGAATATCAGAGTGAATATATGTACCATTTTTGGAGGGAATGGATGGGTCAGGTGGGTGGGTTTTTTTTTTTTTTTGTTTTTTTTTTTTGACTGCTTTATAAGCTTGCTTTCCATCATTTGCCACTACTAATGCTGATACAACATTGGGAGCCAAGTTAAGAATTTTCAGTTGAATTGCATAAGATCTGCTTTTTTTTGCATTATGTTGCATATACTAAGATATACAGACCACAGAAATTGTAAAACAAAACATTTCTTCATTTAATATAAACAAAAAGTAAATATTTGTAAATATTATTTTGATGTTGGCAATTAAACCACACATCCACTATGCTGACTTGTAAAATACTAGCTACTATGGTGATTTAACTTTGTTGAGTTCTGCTCATAAATAGCAGCTATATTCACACTCTTGTCCTATCCTATGGAGGAGGGATTCATTACCTACATTTATTCTCCCCCCCCCCAAAAAAAAACATAAAAAGAGTATTTCCACAATATTAACTAGAAGCATCGGGCCTTTAACGTGGTGTTCCTTCAAATCTGCATTGGTGGCTCCAGCTTAACATCTTGCAGTTTACCTTCAGAATTAGTGCAAAGCATTCCACTAAAATGAATCCTTAAGAAAACTTTTGTTTAGCAGATGAATGATAATATTCACTCATGCTATGTAAGAGATAAGTGAGAATTTCCTTTGTGGGTGACTTCTATATGTCTACCATTGCCTTTCCCACCTTAATTTGCAGGTATAAGTTTTCCATGGGATATGCACAGAATATACACCATACAGCTACAAAGACAACCCTCCCAACACATACGGTGGGAAAATGGAATTTCCTCACAGTATGGCACAGTGTTTCCTGTCTTGAAATTTTTATATCAAATGATGCAAATTACCTTTGGATTTGAATATACTGAATACAGTATCTACATTAGAACAGTAACTGGTATAGACATGAAATAAAAAGTGGAATATAAATATATTATTTTTATCCAGCTTTTGTGTTTCCCTGTGACATACTCATAAATATCAGTTTTGTTTTATTAATAAAAGACAACTCTCTCAATTTCTCTTCACATATACAAAAATGAAAGTAAAACTTACTTCTGTCTCTTAATGTTTGCTGTGAGGCTTCAGGAAGTAAATAACCATAGAGTAGTTCAGACATTATTTCTTCATTTTGCAGGAAGCGTTGCCTGTTTCCAAAATTATTATTATGTAAGTAATAATGTCTATTAATATTTTAAAAATAATGTTCAGCAGAGTATTTCATATCAGTGAAACATCATTAAAGCTTATATCTAAAGTTCATAATAAACTGGGACACGTTGTGACTTGATTGCTGTCTCACTGTTCCCCAATATATTATGAACTTCAGATGCTAAAGAATGGAGGGATATACAATGAAAGCATAATGACATTTAAGTTGGGGATAAGTTAACATAAATTTAAATACAGTAAGTGTTATGATGCAAATATGCAGCATTGGGTTTTAAATCCACTTGAAGGGGGAACCATCTGACTTTTAGAACTTTTCCTTGATTTGACTGAAGGAAAACCAGATATTTTTGTCAAGCAACCTTCAACAGAAGTTCAGAAGTGAGAAGAAATTGCAAAATGTGAGAAGAAAGTGCAAAAATTTCTCTGCTCTCCCCAACCAGGCTGACTCAATCCTGTGGTTCTCAATCCCAGGTCAAAAAAAGATTGTAAGTAAAGCCAGCCAGTATTAAGAGATAAGATAACATTAAATATAAACTGTCATAAATGGCAGTCATTTAGAATGGCAATAGGTATCAATCAAAAAATTATCACTATAAGTTAATATATTTTAATCATCAAGCAGGTGCATTAGTGAATTTTCATAACTAAAACAAAAGTTAAAAATAAAATAAAAAATTTCTATTAAAGTGATGACTATGTGAATCATAGAATTCCTTCATTACTGTTTTGACTTTCGATCTGAATTGTTACAATTCAAGAAGTATGACTGTAAAAAAGTGAGATCTATTACTGTTGTAACACTTTTAGCTAATGAAGATGGCTGTTGGTACTCCTGCAATGCTGTTGGTCAAAGCGTTGTCTTGATGTTGTTGTTGTCAACATATTGGTGCTCCTGCAATGTTGCAATCAATTTTTTTTTTCATAACTGTATTCTTTATATTGTTAAAATAATATGTGGCACTGCAAAGTGTACAATTTTAAAGTACAGGGTAGTTATAACTTAATGTAAAAATATGCATGTTTTTAGGCAAATATATTAATCTATGTACATGAAAACATAATAACAAAGTTTTATTGTGAGACTTCAACTTACATGGAATACAGCTTTACTTACTGATAAAGTCTTACTTTAAAAAATGTCTCCGAAGACCATGCTTCCTAAACCTCCAACCCCAATATGCTGAATCAAAAAAAAGGAGGGGGAGGAGTTTGATTTTCAAAGGTGTTCCACGTCCAAACAGGACTACTGGTAGGCTGATCACCTCCCCTTCATAGATAACCCTCTTTCACAACAAGTAAGATATATCCTACAATGGACACCCAGCCACCTGAAGGAGCCACAATAGCATTATCCAAAACAGTAGTCAAGAAAATCACCAGTCGTCTAAGACTGAACTGAAAACAGTACAATATGAAGACCCAAATGGAACAGCAGTCTGCAAATCAACACATCACAGCCAAAAATGATAATAAGCCAAATGACCACCTTTTCCTCTTGTTTGCTCACTCTTGATAATTTATTTGTATTCTAGCAGAATGCAAAATATCAAAGAATGCTAAATTATGTAAATTTTTAAAAATATTTTAATTATTTTATCCACAGATGAAGGAACCATACCGTTCTAAATTTAGGGATATTATAATGTACAGTTATTAATGTTCTATATTATGATTCCACAATGCAGTAGAGTGTAATTGATTATTATATTAGCTGTTCCTGTATTTATTACCATATCCTTCAAATCTCATTCTGAAATTAATATACGTTTTCTAAGCCACAAATTTTTTTTTTTTTTTTTTTATTATGAAAACCCCAAACACGAGAGGTATTAGAACCTATAGTACTTAGTACCGTGCTTGGGTTGGAGGTTGAGAAGACAAAAGAAAATATTTGTTGACATTAGACTTGAACTTCTGTAGACTGTAATTTTCAGGAAATACGTATGAAGGAAGGTTGCCCCAGAAAACGGAAGTTAAATGAATAAACAAGGAAGATGAAAAGTTGGTTCTGTGAGTTTGAAGTTAGACAGTAAATGGATGTTGGCTGGTGGTGGCAGCACGTATTCAGACTGTTTTGAAAGAGAGAGCAGGAATTATAGAAGCCAATTCAGAAGAAAAGTGCCCATGGAAGTATCTGTAGAAAACGCATGCAGCAGAAAAAGTACATCTATGAGACAGAGAGTGGAGAGACTGTTAGAGAGGAATCATTAATTCACCTAACTGCCCTCTTCTGAATGGAATCTAGAAGCCTGAGAGAGGTTTTGTAGGGATTGCCCCAGATGTGAGAACAATATTCCATGGTAGGGCGGATTTGCGATTTGTACAGAGTGAACAGCTGTTTGGAAGAAAAGTAACGCCGAGAGCGAAAGAGAAAACCAAGTTTTTTAGATGCAGAGGAAGTAATATTTGTAATGTGCATGTGCCAAGAGAGATTAGAAGTGAGAGTGATCCCTAAAAGAGATATATCATTTTGCCTAGAAATCGGAGTGTCACCAAAGATAAGCATAGGAACAGAAGAATCCTTTTTGCGAGATATAAAACAAGACTGAGTTTTAGAAGGATTGAAATCAACTAAGTTGTCTTTGCCCCACTGGAGAATTATCTGGAGATCGGCATTTAACGAACTGGTAGTGGATATTCAAGAAGTAGAAGCTCATTGAGCAGGGCAAGGTTTTCCAAAATGGAAAGTGGAATGCAATGTATTACATCGGCAAAACTATGGACAGGATTTCCAGTCAATGGAAGAAGGTCATTGATATACAAGAGGAAAAGAGGGGGGGGGGAAAGAACTGAACCTTGGAGGACAACAGCATTAGTGGAAAAGTTAGAAGACAGAGAGCCATCTACCATCACCCTCAGTGAGCAATCAGAGAGAAAACTGGATAACAAATTACAAAAAACAGTGGGCAAACCATAAGATGGAAGCTTGTTTAGCCAAACGTGATCGAAAGCCTTTGAGATGTCAAAAGCAATTGCTTGTGTTTCACCAAACTTTTCCATTGAATTTGTCCATAAATGGGTAACATATGCCAGAATATCACCAGTGGATCAACACTGACGGAATCAATACTGGCGATCGTTGATCAGACAGAAGGTTTATAGGTAGTTTAAGAGTTGGTGGTTAATTGATTTCTCCATTACTTTAGAAAGAGTAAAAGTAACTGCAATGGGATGATAATTGGATGGGAGAGATTTGTCACCCTTTTTAGGAACTGGCTGGATATGAGCAAATTTCCAAGCAGAAGGAAAAACACCTTTGGAATAAGAAAGTGAAAAAAAGGTGGCAAAGAACAGGAGTAAGTTCAGGAGCACATGTTTTGAGAACAAGTGGAGAAATACCATCAGTACCTGGAGCTTTCTTAGCATCAAATATTCGTCAAAATCCTTCTGACATCCTTTTGACGGAAGACTACAGGAGGCATTGAATGGAGCGTGTTGGGAATGGTGGAAGGTGCTTTACCAAGATCAATAATACATGAGTTAGAAGAGAAATGGGATGCTAAGAGGTCAGCTTTATCCTTGGCTGAAGTGACAACAGAACCATCTGGTTTTGACAGAGGTGGGCAGAATTTGTGGACAATAGCTTTGGCAAGAGACCAGAATGCTCGGCTACCGTTAGGGCAAGAAGCAAGTTTTCTACTCTTAGCCTGTTCAAAATCTAGTTTGAACTGATTAATGACTGCTTTACAATTGCTGCGAGCTTTGGTGTAGGCAGAAAATGAAACTGAAGAATTGGAAATAAGACAATTAAGATATGCAACATTCTTCTCTTGAACAGCCTTAGCACATTTATTGGAAAACCAAGGTTTAGATAAAGGACAAGATTTTAGAGTGGAGTGTGGAATAAAGGATTCCATTCCTGCAAGAATAATTTCACTGACACGATCTGAGCAAATGTTGACATCAGAAGTTTTGAAACAGTAGTCCGACCAAGGAAAAGAAGAAAAGAAATTTCGCAGGTCATCCCATTTTGCATTCTTGTAATGCCAAACAATACGAAGTTGGGAATAGCCGTGAGATAAAGGCTCCATTGGAGAAGAGACAATCACCAAGTTGTGATCTGAGATACCTAAAGGACCACTCACTTTGACCGTGTACTTAGAAGGGCTGTTTGTGGGAAAAAGATCACACGTGTTGCCTGTATGGTTAGGATTGTCTGGTATTCTTGTAGGTAAATGAACAATCTGTGCAAGGTCATTAGAAATTGCAAAAGCTTCAGCATCTCGACCAGCTGGGTTGGTGTGACTAGAAAACGGAAATCAGCTGGAGTTGTGAACGTCAAAATCACCAAGGAAAATTACCTCACTGTTAGGAAAGTTGGACTGGAGAAAGTCAAGTTGCAAAGAGACGAAGTCAAAGAGCTCCATGTGAATAGTGGAGATTGGAGAACGGTAGAGACAACAGATGCATTTGACACAGTGAGGTAATGAGATTTTAAGCCAGAGAAGATCAAAGAGAGGAAATTTCAAATTACCAATTCTCTGAGAGGGAATATCGAAACGGACATATGCATGTATGAGAGATATGGGAAAGTTTTGACCGGAACTTAGCTCAGGAGACTAAACATGGGTTCCACCACTTCAAGCCTCCAATAAGCAAAATGTGGTAATATGGAAGTATTTATTTATTTATTTATTCAGTTTATTGCTTTTTACAAACATTCTTAGAACAGCATGCAAGCTAGAAGGGTGCAAAAAAGGAACCAACATAAATAATTACAATAAAAAAAAAACAATGACAGTATTGATCTGTAGAAATACGTACAATTGATATTTGACATTTACATAAATATAAGGAATTGGACAAACTGGACTTTAGATAGGAGAGTTCACTGATTTCTTGGATCAAGGGAAAAAACACAGATGGTTCTTTCATACTAGATATCTCTAAGGAGTTAAGGTGTGGCTTATGCTGGAAATATATTGTTCAGGAAGGAAAGGTGTTGAGTTTCGTTCTTAATGGAAATTGAGAATTCTGTCTGCTTCTGTATCGGGATCTGGGCCCACTTGGACAATGGACTCATTTCCTTTCAAGAGGCAACCACTACAGGCCAGCAGCTGACATCCGGTACACAGCATTCCTGAGATGTATGATTAATTGGTCTGGACCTTACTTTTACCAATATCGATCTGGTAGGTGTTGGGCAGGATGGTGTACACACACAATGCACAATCTCAGTCTGGTAGTTCTTTTCTTTATGAAATCGGTCACAGTCAATGTCCAGGAGGATGAGGAACATACCTATGGTATTGGAAGGGAACATCCGGTCAACAGATTTTATCCTGTTCCTGGGTGGCTGCATTGTAGTTTGGCTATGTCGATGGGGTCTGCTAGAAGTTTGGTGGTGAAAGACAATCTCAGCTATGCTAGGGATTTCTATCTTTTTGCTGATGAGTTTTGAGAGGGTAGAAATGTTCATTTTGATTAGAATCAGTTGCCAGGGTACCCAATCTAGATTTGCTTGAAGGGTACTTCTAGAGGTGGTAAAAGTGTTTCCTAGGTAGCGGGGTTAATCCACCTCAAGATCCAGTATTCCACAGTCAGGAACCTCCTGAGATTTTCAACTGGTGTGGAAGACCAAACAGGGGAGACATAAAGGGCGATGGGAGAGACACATCTCACTACATAGCGTGTTACAAGATTAGAACTTCGAATCCCTGTCAGTTCCTGTTTAACACGCCACAGAGCCCCAAGGGTTTTCTTTCTTGCCTCTACGAGGTGAGGGGCAAAGGTGAGTTTTTCATACCATATCATACCAAGGTCTTTGTATTGTTGCACTCTCTGAACAGGATGCCCATTGAGGAAAATACTGCTTTATCATTCTTCAGCCTCTTCATAGTGAATGACATTTGAGCGATCTTTTTCGGGTTTGGGGCAAGTCCAATGTCATTTAGAAACAAGGCAAAGTCTTCAAGTTACCTGGTAGCATCATTTGCAATTAACTGTGAATTGCGATCATCACTGGAAGGAATGAACATCTTGAGGTCGTCTGCATATGATAGGAAATTGTCATGTCGTGCCAGATAGGGGTCAATGGCGGCAGCAAAAAAAAAGTAAAGCAGAAAGGACTCTACCCTGAGGGAGTCCTCTGTTCAGGGTGTATGAAAGGACTGTATTGTCATGCAAAACTTATGTTTGCCTGCTGGTGAGAAGAGCTGCAATTGTATCAAGAAGGGGGCTCCTGATCATATGATAGTGATGCAGGATTTTTAGAAGGGCTTTTAGAATGTCAAATGCAGAAGAAATATCCATAAAAATTACATCTAGTTGATCTCCACTATTCAGAGCATGTTGTATTTGACCAAACGTCTCAAGAAGGTTGGCTGTGGTTGATCTTCCCTTAAGTGTTGAATGAAGGTATACTGGGAAATGCCTAAAGCAGTGGGAGCCAAAGTACTTCAGAGTGCTTTTTCAAAAATTTTTAGGGTGTGGCAATTAACTGAGATGGGCCTGTAATCTTTGGTAGTCTTGGGATGTGCCTTTTTAGGAACAGGTTTTGTTTAGTACAGCTTCCATATCTGCAGGACGTTGGCAGCTTGCAAGATGTTATTATATGCTTGAAGGAGAAGATCAATTATGTAAGGGCTACAGATCTTGATAATAAAGAGGGGGAAGCCATTGGGCCCAACTGGAGCCTTTTTTGGAAGACTGTTGATGTCCTGAGTAAGGTCAGCCTTGTTGAGGGTAATGGAGGACAGTTGTACTGTATTTGTTCCTGGGACATAGCAAGCATTTACATCTGCACTATCTTTTCCCAGATCTTTGAAGGTATTCAGGGTCCATTCAGATAGAGTATGTTTACTTATTATTGTTTCCTTATTTGTTCCGACTCTTCTAATGTAATTAGTATCATTAATTTTCTTTTGATTAATTATAATTGTATTTTTGAAGTTTTGACATATATAAGTTTGTGCAGAGTAATCAAGGAGTTCACTCAAACAAAATTATCATCTTAAAAGACTACAGTATGCTACTTAAAAAATCTGTAGTGGGATATAAATACACATTATAAACATTAAATGGCACACAAATGCTACTGCTTACCTCCTAACAGCTTCTTCAGATTTTGCTTCTATGCTGTCAGCTAATGTTTTCAGCCTCTGGTCTTGTTCTTCAGTTACTTTTTCATCAGGACTAAGTAATTCCACAATGAGATTCTCCCAAAATTTTTCTGCAGATTCTTCATGTACAGGAACAGCCTAATTTAAATTTTAAAAAATGTTATGTTTTAAATTTTTATGCTGTTCAGGCCAGTGTAAAATACTGCAATTTCACAGTCCTTGAGAATACATGAGGATACATATCAATATAAAAATCTCTCCTTAAACAAAATCAAGTTAGGTTCAATAAAATACCTGCAAATATACTGCCTCGGCATGCAGTCCTCTGGTGAAATCTAACCTAGAGGGAAGTCTGATGGCAGCTTGTTAATAACATTTGCACACATGCCATTACTGCCCTTGTTTTTTGTTTTCTTTCCTTGTTAGCATTAGAATTAGTAGAGGCATCTGATGCAAGAAAGCAAGCTTATGCAGCATCAGCCAAAAAAAAAAAATAAATAAATAAATAAATAAATCAATAAAATAAAATAAAAATAAATAAATAAAAAATAACAACTTCCACTTCACCCTTCTGTTCGTTTGAAATACCTGTCCAGCTGAGCCTTAAACGTATTTAGGTTATCAACTTCCACAACAAGGGATGAAAGTCTGTTCCACCAACCAACCACCCGCTGGCTAAAGGCAAATTTCCTCACGTCTATCCTACATCTGTCTTTCCTCAATTTGAATTTATGCCCTCTCAGGTGATTTTTCTGAGCAAGAGGAAGAATCCCGTCAGCATTGAGCATGCTCAAACCATTCAAGGCTTTATACACCTTTATCAGATCACCTCACCGGTGCCTAGTCTCCAGACACTGTAATTTGCAAAACTTAAGCCTTTCTTCGTAACAGCACCCCTTTGTTCCATTCACCAATCTTGTTGCCCTTCTCTGTACTCGTTCCAGCATCTCTACATCCTTCTTGAAATGAGGTCTCCTGACCTGTATACAGTACTCTAGGTGTGGCCTGACCATTGCCTTATACAAGGGAATAATCACCTCCTTATCCCTGCTAGAAAAATTCCTATATATCATCGACAATACACCATGAGCTACTCTTGCAGCCCATCTGCACTACTCAGAAAACTTCATATCTGCCTGCACAACCACCCCCAGGTCCCTTTCATTCTCTACCACTGTCAATGTAGTACCACAGATTTGATACATTGCTCTGGGGTTGCTGTTTCCCATATGTAGTACTTTACATTTGTCAATGTTAAACTTCATTTGCCACCTCTCAGCCCATCTGCTCAACCTTTCCAGATCCTGTTGCAGTAGCATAGTATCAGTAGTGTCCTTGACAACCCTGCCAACCTTCGTATCGTCTGCAAACTTGGACATTAAGCTTGATATACCATCATCAATATCATTTATAAATACAGAAAACAATAAAGGACCCAATACTGAACCCTGAGGGACTCCACTAATAAAATTAGTCCACAACGAGCAGTGTCCATTGATTACCACTCTCTGTCTTCTCCCCCTCAACCACCCCTTTATCCATAGCAGCAATTTGCCTCCAATGCCACACTGCTCCAATTTGTGCAGCAGTCTTCCAAGTGCAACAGTATCAAAAGCCTTTCTAAAATCCAAGTATATAATATCAAAGTTATTCCCTGCATCCAGTTCTTTTGTGACTGCATCATAGTATCCAATCAAATTGGTCAGGCAAGACTTCCCCTTAACAAAACCATGCTGTGTCTGAGCTATAACTGAAGTCTTGTCTAGATGATCCTGCAGTGCTTCTTTAACCAGTGCCTCCATTAATTTTCCGGGAACAGAAGTTAAACTAACA
Source organism: Mastigoproctus giganteus (assembly GCF_048544385.1). NCBI lineage: Eukaryota > Metazoa > Arthropoda > Arachnida > Uropygi > Thelyphonidae > Mastigoproctus > Mastigoproctus giganteus. Next base: position 28,443,935 of record NC_143583.1, read on the forward strand.
GGTCTATAATTACTTGTGTTGCCTTTTGATCCTCCTTTGTGAATTGAGGTCACATTTGCACATCTCCAGTCCATGGGTACTTCCCCTGAGTCCAAGGAAGCTCTCATAATTATGGCTAAGGGTTTGCTTACTTCCTTTGCTGCCTCCTTTAATATAACTGGATAGATCCCATCCACCCCAGGTTCCTTTCTTGTATTTATCTTCAACAATTTCTCCTCCACTTTACTCTCAGTTATTACAAGATTCTCTAGCTTACTGCCAGAGTTGAATACACCTCTGGAATTCCCCTCGCTGAATAACTCCTCATGTGTGAATGTCGATGCAAAATATTCATTTAGTTTGTTAGCTACCTGAGCAGGATTATCAACAGTTGACCCATCGATATCAAGTGGACCAATCTGATTTCCTTCTAGAGTTTACATAAGTAAAGAACTCTTTGCTGTTTTTCTTTGCATCCCTTGCCAAAGATTTCTTGTAATCTGCCTTCACCTGCCTAACCTCCTTTGTAACTTGGTTACAGATCAACTTGTATCTATCATAGGCTTCTGTGTCACGTGTTAATTTGTATGTATCCCATGCATTTTTCTTCTCTGCCATATATCTCATTAGTTCATCTGACATCCACTTAGGCCTAAACCTTGAACAATATTTCTTAGTTGGTATGTAAAGCCTAGTAGCTTCCGAGATAAGTTCTTTGAATGCTTCCCATTTTGAATTTGCTGTTGGTAACATCATCAGTTGGTCCCACTGTATAGAATTTAAATACTGTCTCAGTCCATCGTAGTCGCCTTTACGAAAGCAATAACAATTCTCTTTACCCCTAATGGTAGTTACCTCTTTGAGTAAATCCCACTTCAGCACACTGTGATCACTGCCACCTAGTGGTTCATTTATCTGCAGATTCTTAATGCATGAAGAATCACTACTGATAATCAAATCAAGAGTATTACTCCCTCTAATTGCCTTCCGAACATGCTGATGTAGAAAACAGTCATCCAATAAATCCACAAAAGCCTTGCTAGTGTGTGAGTGACCAGCCCCCAAATTCCAGTCAATATCTGGGAAATTAAAATCCCCCATTATAAGACTCTCTGATTTACTGGCCCACTCTATTTCCCTGTACAATTTCTTATTATACTCATCAGAGTCATTAGGCCTATAGCACACTCCTACTCTCAATTTTGATCTCCCAATGCTTACGTCACACCAAACTGACTCGACACTGCACTGTCCAGCAATGTCGACTGGCTTCACTTCCTTGGATTTTATGTATTTCTTAACTAATAGCATAACCCCTTCTGCCTTCCTATCCTGTCTATCCCTTCTGTAGACATTGTACTCCCCAAATTCCAGTTCTGCATTCCTTATGTCTGTGTGACACCACGTCTCTGAAATCCCCACAATATCTGCCTTTGATGTTTTGAGCAATACCTCAAATTCATCAAATTTATTTACTAAACTCCTAGCATTGGTGTACACGCAAGTATGCACCTGTTCTTTTTCTTAGCTACCCAACACAACCCATGTGTTTATTTTTACCCCAATGATTCCCAGCAGTCTCTGAAATATCCTGCATCTTATTTTCCAGGCTGCGGCTCATTCCAATAGTTTTGATAAGATCTATTGGACTTCAAAAAACAAAAATCACACTAGAATATATAAAGTATATTTAGAAAAATATTATTTACAAATACAAATATTCATGGTATGGCATTAGTGCAGTTATACATATCTGACTGTATTTCATTCCAATAATTCTGAAAGGCACACATTTTTTGCATATAGTTCTTTTATCTCATTTTCAGTTAACAAAAAGTGAATTTGACTGTGATCAGATGTCCTAATGACTAGTATTGTCCAGTTTTAAATTTTTTGTTCTAATGTTCTGAAACATTAGAAACACAACTGTCCAAGTTTTCTGAAATTTTGAACATAATGGTTTACATAGCAGTTTGTATCATCTCCATTTGCAGGAATGCAAATGCAAGAATTAGCTAGAAGGAATCAGAATTAAAAACAAAAAAAAAAAAAAAAAAAAAATTCACGGATAAAACCCATCATTACTATTTTGATTAAAAAATATCCTCCACGTCTCTATTTATATATTTCTTGATTCAGGTTTATCAAATGCTGGATCTGAACTCTGCAGGAGTTCTTCAATTTCGGCTTTTGTTAGCTAAAATCAGACAACTGTGATCAACAAAAAGATTTCCAATTTTCAAAGCAATTTTTACATTGCCATAGTAGATGGCAATGTGAAAATTGTGAAAATTTGTGTCTATAATTAGTTGGAAACAGACATGAAACAGTAAATACTATACAAATTTAAAGACAATCTGTATATTAACAGAGCATATCATTTGTAGAAACCTTCAAAATGTAGATCCATATATGTACTAAAAAAGGTTAATGGTACAGAAAATGAATTATACTGCATATTACAACTGAATTAAAACAGACTTGCACTCATACGATGTGCTAATCCCTTTTATTGTTTCCAATTTTACAATACTGTGAGAGAGAGAGAGAGAGAGAGAGAGAGAGAGAAAATTTTCTGAAACACTGATGCATAAATTGCAGGAATTTCAAATGTAACGTGGAATTAATGTCATTTTACTTTTTAATATAAATAACTACTTGATTAATATTTAGTTAAATGTTTTTAAATCTGAAGAATCCCCTTATAAATATAATTTACTTGATATATATAAATAATAATAATAGGTTGTAATGATAAAACAGAACGTCTAAAAAAGAATGAAAAAATAATAGTAAAGGGGCATATCGTTTGGTTTTGTTTGTTGGTTGGTTGATATATTGGTTTTGTTTTTTATTAATTTTAGTATTATATTGGTTTCATTTTTTATTATTCCTTTTCTTTTTGGTCTCTATCAGGTCGGCTATGATGTATACATCTGCTCGTTTTTTTGTCTGCTATGCATACATCATAACAGAAACAGAGGCCTTGCTTATTGCTGTGTTTCCTTTGGTTTTGGCTGTCAGCCTTTGATGACATAGTTAAAATCTTAGGACCTACAGCATTAAGTACTATTTATATAATTTCATTTAAAATTTTTATGTAATCTACTTTTATTTCTCAGGCACTTTTAATTTTTTCCATTGTTACTATACCTGACAGGTCAGCACCCCTACCCATACATTTATCTAATCTATTTGCCTACACACACACACACACACACATATATATATATATATTACAGTATTTATTGAACAGATTACCACGGGAATCAAATGACAAATGAAATTTAATTAAATTAGAATATAGAATATAGGTATACAGAGTAAAAGTATACCTATCTGTTTCTGATTGTGATTTGCCAGTATTTCTAGATTCAAATTACTGAATTATAGATTCAAATACTCTAAAATTATAGATGCAATTTATGTTAAATTTAGCAGCAAACTGGCAGAATAACAGCTAGCCTGACAGATAGCAGGGAATCAAAAATAATGAAAGTGAGAGACAACTAATAACTTTCTTATAGGTTTATTTACTAGTGAAAAATAATTATGTTATAAAAAGGAAGGGCTTTTGCTAATTTAAGGAGAAGAGGAAGAGAAGTTAGGATAGTTATAGTACCTAAATTTCCCTCAAATTGCTCTAATAGAGTTTGAGGTATAAAAAATGAGGGTTTAGCAAAATTAAAGCAAAAATTAGCAAAAGTAAAGAAAAAAGCATATTATAGAGATACTTCGGATTTACCCAGAGTGTAACTGCCCGTCCCTTTAGTAGGGATCCTGGTATTACAGTAGGTAGTGATGCTTGAAGTAAAGTTGAAGAATTTATGGAATACCATAATTTCTATATTACAGAAATTGAATAATGAATAGAGAAATACTACCTGATGTAATAGAAGATTTTAGAATAAAATAAAATAAAATATTAATTATAAAATTCTACCAAATACAGGTTAAATTTAGTTTTTAGAAATAATAAGAATAAACCGCCCTACTGAAAAAGTAGAACAAAGAGAAAATCAAATTTAGTTTAATGTAATTATAATATTAAATAATAAATTGAAAATGAACAATATCTTCATACTGTAAGAAACATGGATTTATAACTTGGATATAAGGTTTATTAAATACAGCTGCCAATAATTTAATATCTTTAATTATATATTTTTTGATTATGAAACAATCTATTTTTGGAGATATTCTTTGCTATCAGATAGAATCACACATAATCAAATCCAATCACACATAATCAAATCAATGAGCTTTTTTTCTTTTTTTTTTTTTGGCATGTAAGATATTTCATTACATTATTATACTCTGGTTGTTGTGACTGATGACTCTTTTTCCTTAATAAACTCTTCCTATCACCAGAAAGTTGTTGTTTGAGGCACACTGCACTGCTTTATAAATAACTAATAAACCTCCATAGAAGTTTACAAATAAACAAGTTTAAAAAAAACTTGTATGGAATTTTAATAATAAAAATTAAACATAGTTGGAAAGTGTGTTACACCCCAACTCTAAAAGAGATAAGAACTAAGGAAATACACACTGTTATAAACATACAACCTGGTTTGTCTTCACTGAGATATCTGAAAAAGTTCAGAAGAGATGTAAATTAAATTATATCTTAAATTTCTCTAACCTGCTTATAAATTTCATCCTGTATATTTCTTATCTGTTCTTCTTTCTGTCTCAATCCAGCTTCAGCAGCTTCTCTCATGCGGCGCTCTCTTTCAGCAATGATGACTAAATCATTAATTCTTCTCTCTTCTTGCAATCTTTGTATTTCTTTACTCAGGAAATTTAATATCGAACTAATAGTTGTTCCTTCTAATTCTGAGAGTGCTTCATCATACTGTCCCTCCTATGAGAAAATATTTAAATAATGCTTTTCAAAAATAAATTAATACTAATAAAAAAACCAAAAAAATGAAAGCAAATAAACAGTATAGAAAAATGACTGTGATATGTATAATGAACAACTACAGGCATACCTCGGTTAACGTTACCTCTGATAACGAAGCTTCGATATAACGAAGTCCGCAATTTCAAGCCCCATTTAACATAAAAAAAATACTCCAGTTTAATCACCTGAAATCTAAACAAATTGAAGAAATTACGGAAACCTTTGGGGCTTCTCGTGGTTGGTTCGAGAAATTTAAAAAACGGGCCAGGATTCATAGTGTAAAATTAACAGGAAAAGCTGCAAATAAGTTTCCAGAAAAACTAAAGGAAATAATTGAACGTGAAAATTTTCCACCAAATTTGGTGTTCAGTGTTGACGAAAGCGGTTTGTTCTGGAAACGGCTACCAACAAAAAGCTTCATTTCTATTGAAGAAAAATCAGCTGCTGGGTTCAAAGCAGCTAAAGACCGTTTAACGTTACTCTTTGGATCAAATGCCTCTGGCGATTATAAATTAAAATTGTTATTAGTTTACCATTCAGAAAATCTGAGGGCGTTAAAAGGTAACATAAAAATGAATTTACCTGTAATATGGAAAGCAAATAGAAAAGCGTGGGTTACCAAGGAGTTATTTACTGATTGGTTTGTTAACCACTTTTGTCCTGAAGTAAAACGGTAATGTCAAAAAAACAACTTTGAAGAAAAAGCTCTTTTTGTTGTTAGACAATGCTCCGGGATATCCTACTGATCTTAACACGCTGGACACGCATTCCTGTCAAAGTTGTGTTTCTTCCAGCAAACACAACTTCCCTGATTCAACCACTGGATCAGGAAGTAATAGCATCTTTTAAAGCTTATTATCTGCGTCGAACATTAAGCAATTTAACTGAACTAGAGGATAAAGAGGAAATGACAGTTAAAACTTTTTGGAAAAACTACACCGTTAAAAACGCAATTGAAAACATTGATAGCTCTTGGAAAGAAGTCACTAAGAAATGCTTAAATGGAATTTGGCGCAAAATATGGCCAGAAGTTGTACTAGAAGAAGAAAATAACATCCAAGAAATTAGAAATGAAGTTATCCAGATGGCTCAATCAATAGGTTTCGAAAATGTCGATGAAGAGGATGTTAGAAATTTATTGAATGCAGAAGATGATGGTTTTTTTCAGTGGAAGATTTAGAAAACCTTGTTAGCAACAAAGACAAAGATAATGAAGACGAAGTTAAAGAAGTTCCTGCCGAAAAAGTGTTAACAACCATTTAAAAAGGTGCTTAAATGACACTGAAAAAGTTTTAAATTTTTTTAGTGAAAATGATCCTGATTTAGGAAGAAGTTTTATTGTTAAGTGATCAGTGTTAAATGCAATAACTCCGTATAGGCAATTGTTAAATGAAAGAGAAAAAAAGCATAAGCAATCAACTTTAGACTCCTATTTTAAAATGTGATTTCACTTTGTATGTAAGTTGACTGTTTATTTAATAAAACTTTTCTTTGTTCGAAAAAAAAGCTTTTCATTTTCTTTAGGTAGGAACGTATCCCTATTCTGGCCATAGTATTTTTACCTCTGAAAACGAAGTTTCGCTTAACGAAGTAATTTCGTGGAACGCATCCTATTCGTTATTCGAGGTATGCCTGTATACAGAAAAATAGAGTGGGCCAGTAAATCAGAATATCTAATAATGTGATATTTTAACTTTCCAAATACTGAATGGAACTTGTGGGGTAGTCACTTACACACTAGCAAGACCTTTGTGGATTTATTGGATAACTGTTTTCTGCAGCAGCATGTTAGAGAGGCAACAAGAGAGCAATACTCTTGATCTGATTATCAGCAGTGATTCTTCATGCATTAAGAATCTGATCTGCAGATAAAAGAACCACTAGGTAGCAGTGTGCTGATGTGGGATTTACTTAAAGACATAACTGCCATCAAGGGTAAAAGGAAGGGTTTTTGGTTTCATAAAGGTGATTGCAGTGGTCTCAGACAATTTTTAAATTCTATACAGTAGAACCAACTGATGATGTTACCAACAGCAAATCCTAAATGGGAAGCATTGAAGGAATTATCATGAAAGCTACTAGGCTTTTCACAACAACTAAGAAATACTGTTCGAGGTTTAGACCTAAATGGATGTGAGATGAACTAATTGAGGCACATAGTAAATTATCAAGTGATACAGAAGACTGTGGTAGATATAAACTAGTCTGCAATCATCACAAAGGAATTTAGGTAGGTCAAGGCACATTATGAGAGGTTTTTTTCCACAAAAGATGCAAAGAAAAACAGCAAAGCTCATTACCTATGTAAACATTAGAAGGAAGAGGATGAATCAAATAGGTCCACTATATATATGTCTTAATGAAGGTTACAAATAAAATATACTATCCTTAGTATTCTTAATTCTAATTAAGAATAAAATGTACTATCCTTAAGATAGTATATTTTATTCTTAATTCTATATGTTCTTTATTTTCCATTTTATGATGCTATAATGTCTTTTTTTTTTCATTCGTTTGTGTTTGAGATGATTTATTATAGTTCCGAATGTCTAGGTTAGAGCCTTCAATCATCTGTTTTCCTTCGAGTGCTGAAAAAAATCATTTAATTTATAAAATTTTAACTTAAGTAATATAGTGAGAATGAGAATAGAATGGTTTCATAAGAAAATATTAAGGGATGCCTCTTTATTCAATTTAATTATTTATAACA